>NW_017731781.1:421774-434746 GCF_001890085.2 Hipposideros armiger
GGTTCGGATCCCACATATGAGGGCCAGTGACACTGCCCTCTACAGCTAAGATGCTGAACAACAGCTCAACCTGGAGCTTGGCTGCCTTGAGTCGCCAGCCGCCAGCGTGAGCAGCCAGCGTGAGCAGCCAGCAGCCTCCGCGAGTGGCTGTCCAGAAGCAGGCGACTGATCTGCCTTGCCCGGGAAGAGCTCAATGATGGTGCCACCGTGGGCCAGTGAAGCAACGTCCTCCACAACTAGACTGAAGAACAAATCGACAGCAACTTGTCTGTCCCCCTTCCCCCAATTCCCCAGTGCTCTTCCCATCCCCCAATTCCCCAATAAAAATCTTAAAAAAAAAAAGAGTTGGTTTGGGACGCCAGCTCTCAGCAGCAGGGCCCTGGTTCGGATCCCACATTAGGGCCAGTGACGCTGCGCCCTCTAAGCTAAGATGTTGAACAACAGCTCGACCAGGAGCTGGGCTGCCATGAGTTGATGGCGACGGCTAGGCTGCAGTGGAGCTGCAGTGGAGCTGCAGTGGGCTCCTGTAAGCTACTGTGAGCGGCCGTCCAGTGACCAGCGACCTATCTGCCTCACTCGGGAAGAGTGCAATGATAACACCAACATGGGCCAATGAAGCCACAACTAGACTGAAGAACAAAAGGACAGCAACTTGTCTGTTCGCCTTCCCCAATTCTCCAATGCTGTTCCCCTCCCTCAATTCCCCAATAAAAAAATCTTTAAAAAAAACAAAAAAATTGTTATGCAAATACCTTAAAATCCCTTCTCTTCCTTTTTAGCAACCAACCCTGGTTAAATCCAACAATCCATCTACTTGTTCCTTGCACCCAACTTTTTTTTTTTTATAGTCACACTGGGGGTTCAGGGGAGGGTTCTACTAGCAGCTAATCAGTAAAAGTCAAGGACGCTGAATATCCTACAATGCACAGGACCATCACCCATACAAAAGAATTACCTGGCCTCAAATTCAATAGTGTGAGGTTAACAGATCCTGCATTAAATTCATACTACAAGTTTCAAAGGGGCAATTGACACAGGGTCTTAGCACTTGCTGTTTCCTCTGGCTATAACACGGTTCTTTCATGGCTGGCTCATTATTTAACAGTCACTTCCTAGAAAGGTCTCCCTGACCTTACTGTGAAGTGGGCCCAACTTCATCACATTGCCCTGTTTTATTGATTTCAAAAACATGCACATGCACCATTTTGTTTCTGTCTTTATTATCTGCTTCCTCTTTCTAGAATCTGTTACACGAGTGCAGTGTCTTTGTCTTGTTTACAGCTGTATCCCCAGTGTCAAACATCGTGCCTACTACATTACATAGGCACTCAGAAAACATTCATTGAACAAGAGATAAAAACATTGTTAATTTGCAAATTCATTAATCAAATATTTATTTGTGATTAAAACCCAGACACATTTCTGCCCTCTTGGAACTTATAGTACAGTGGGAGTCTGACATTGAATAAATAACCACACAAAGTAATTAGTTTCAAACTATGATAAGGACTTTGAAAGTAAAGTACGAGTAGCGGTGAGAGCATTCAGCAGGTGCTCTGACTCAGTCTGGGGTGGGATAGTCAGGCCAGGCTTCCTAAGACAAGTGATAGTTGAGCTGATAGCTGAAGGATGAGTCAATTAGCTGGGAAGAGGAAGGTGAGTGGGGGTAAATGGAGGAGAGCATCCAGGCATAGAAAACAGAGTGTGCAAAGCACTTTGGTGGGAAGGAAGGTAGTTCGTTTCAAAAACAGAGAAACCCTGTTGAAACAGTGTGGTTGAAGTACAGAGTATATAGTAAGCCATGGTATGGCATTTGCCAAGCCTATTGGAGCAATACAAGCAAAAGAGTGCCATTGGAAGATATTAAGGATTTTCAAAGGAAGCAACAAGATCTGTTTGTTAAAAAAAAAAAAATCACTTCCAGAGACTGAATTTTAGAAGGAAAAGTAGGGAAGCAGGGGGGTTGGTTTGGAGGCAGTTGCAGTGTCCAGGCAAGCGGTGTTGGTGGCTTGGCCTGAGGTGGTGGCAGTGAGCTTGGAGAAAAATTAGATATACTTAAGTAATGAGAAGCATGGAATTTTAGAGCTGGAAAGTACCTTTAAAAAACACCATTAATCAAAAAGTAGAAAAATAAAAATGAATAAAAGAGTTCACAGGCTAATTAGCTCAGTATGAGGGGCTCTTTAATATGTTTATTGAATAAAAGAAGGAAAGACCTACAGAGAAATGTTTGAGAGGGAGAAATAAAGATGGTAAATGCAAGACAGTTGAGGTAAAGAGAGACAGAGACACACAGAGAGAGAGACAGAGAGAGAAATGAAATGAGACAAAGTAAGAAAGGTGTGCGAGTCTGAGAGGTGTGAGGTGGGAGAGGAGTAAGAGGTGGGCAGAGAGATGCAAAGAAAGACTAATTGCTGATGCTGGACTCCAAGAGGCCTGGAGATAGGGTACAAAGGTTGACTAAGAGAGAGTGGAATGAAATGGGAAGTGGAAAAGGCAGGAAGGGGGACATAATAAAAGATGAGGGAGGAATGAGTGAATGGGGATGTTGGGAAGAGGTATCCAGAGGAAGGATGGGGCAATAGTTTGGGAAGAGTGAGAGAAGAAACCTGAGGGTGAGTTAGGAGTCTGACGGCTGAATCAAAGGTCACATTAGAGCCAGGTGTTAGGGAGGGCAGACCGGGAGAGGATGGGAGAGCTCACACAAATAGGCAGGTCCTGCCTCAGAATGAAAGAAAGAGAAAAGTTTGCATGGCTGGGGGGAGTGGATAAGAGGGAAAGGTGAAGGACAAATTTGGAGACTCCAGGGAGGGAATGAGGGGTGTGGCCAAGACCCCGACGGAGGCGTTACCCTGCTCCCCACCCTCAGCTGGTTTCTGGTCTCTGTGGTTTTTCCCTTGTTACAATGACCCTTGATGCGGGAGGGGATAGTGACCACCGGTGGGGTGCAAAAGGCCCAGGCGTTGTCATGTCTGGGGCTGGAATGCGGGGCCAAGAAGATGGGGCCCATGCCTAGAAGCCGGGTGTCCGTTGGAGAGCAGGGTAGAAGAGCGAAGGACAGAGGCGCGGGGTGGGGCGGATGCTGGGGAGGCAGCTCTGGGAGTGGCGACTCCAACAAGGCTGTTGAAATGGGAGTTCTGAGGGATTGGAGCAAGGGCCACTGAAGGTGGGATCCGTTAGGATCGGAGACTGAAGAAAAGGGAGAAGAAAGAGCAGAAGGTGGGGGGAAAATAGGGCGGGACAAAGAACGCCTGGAGTAAAAGCCAAGAGTCCCTTCGGGGGGGAAAGGCGGAGCGATGTGGCTGGCCGGAGTCGTCCCCTACACTCTGGCTCCGCAGCGTCGCTGGCGCATCTGTTGGGGAGAGGGGAAGGGGCATCCTGGTGCCCAAACGAAGTCCGGTTTCAGAGGGGCTGACTTGAGCGTGGGACCTCCAAGAAGCTTCCGCCTCCTCCCCACTGCGGTCAAAGCCGGGCAAGTGAAGGGGCGTGACCCTGGTTGGTGCTCAGATTTCTTCCTCATTACCTGGGCAAGGAGGGGTGGGGACTGGGACTTCCGGCCTAGGTGAGTGTCCCTTCGGTGACGTCAGGTCACCCTCCCCGCCCCCCCCCGCGCTCCCGGTGCCCGCGGGGACGCGCCCCCGACGCCCTACATATACCCAGGTGCGCCGCACCTGTCCGCTCGCACCTGCCCGCTCACCGCTGAGGTTTCTAGCACAACCTCTCTTTCGCACCGCCTCTCGCTCACACAGCAGCCTTGGGCCCAGGGTACTTTGGAGACTTCCAGCACCCAGGACCGCGCCTGTACGGCCCCTCTACCTTTTGTTTGGGTAGGGTCGCGGAGAGCCCCAGAAGGAAACACCTGGCCTTCACAGATCGCCTTTGTTGGCCAGCAGTTCTTCGGTCGTAACCTGTTCTCTCTACTGTGAGACCTTTGCACCGCCAGAGGGGCGATTTGTGTTTACTTCGGGTGATATTTGCAGTCACTCGACCAAAAATTTTTTGACTTTTCGGGCGACTTGTAACTCCACCAAGTTGTCTTTTGTGGGGTTGCCCCTCGTTTGTTTGTTTTACTGCAGAGGCGCCCGCCCAGCGCCCCCGGTCTTTTCTGAGGGCGGAAATGGCCAATTCGGGCCTGCAGCTGCTGGGCTTTTCCATGGCCCTGCTGGGCTGGGTGGGCCTGGTGGCGTGCACCGCCATCCCGCAGTGGCAGATGAGCTCGTATGCGGGCGACAACATCATCACGGCCCAGGCCATGTACAAGGGGCTGTGGATGGACTGCGTCACGCAGAGCACGGGCATGATGAGCTGCAAGATGTACGACTCGGTGCTCGCCCTGCCGGGTAAGGCCGCGGGACCGACGGGGCGGACGCGCCCAGGGCGGAGGTCACGGGGTGGGGTGCAGGGTAAGGTCTGGGCCCCGCTGTCCGACGCCCTTGGTTGCCGGGGAGCCGGCGGGGAGAGGCGGAAGCGGTGGGGATGGGGCTGTGGTGCTGGCCAGAGCCGGCTGGGGTTCCGGCGGCCGCACGTGCTCCACCCCCAGACCCGGCCGGGAGCCCCTCTTCCGCCTCTGGTTTTTCTCATAGAGGCCGGGATCTTCTTCCCTCCCCCACCGCCCTGGGCAGGCAACGACCTCCGCCGCTCCCGCCCTTTTCTCTCTGACAAAAGGTGGCGCCGCGCCGAGGCCACGGGTCGGGCCGAGGGCGGAGGAGTCGTACGCTCCGTCAGACTTGGGCTGCCGCCTGCGGCCTCTAATCTTATCGGCCGATTAGCCGAAGCCACAAAACCACTGGCCTCGATAGTGGGGTCAGAACTGGGATGTGGGCCGTCATCTGTGGCCTGCGCGAGGTCTCCGGTGAGGCCGTTGCCTCCGGTTCTTAGTTGTCCCCTTTCACCCTTCCCCCTACCCGGGGCAGTTTCATCGAAACCTGGGCGCCCCGGGCGGGTCCTAGAGCAGAGCGGGCGGGGCGGAGCAGGATGGCCGCGGAGTCGGGAGGGTACGGGATCCACTCTACTTCGGCCCGGGACTTGGACACCGAGGGGCCTCCAGGCTGGCGGCGGGGTTCAGCGGCCGTTGCTTAGTGGGCGCGGTCGGCGGTTCGAAAGCTGGAACGGTCCGAGGGCCGTCTGCACTCCCAGCAATGACGGCATTCTTGCCCCTTCCCCGCAGCGGCCATTCAGGCCACTCGAGCCCTAATGGTGGTATCCCTGGTGCTCGGCTTCCTGGCCATGTTCGTGGCCACGATGGGCATGAAGTGTACACGCTGTGGGGGAGACGACAAAGTGAAGAAGGCCCGTATAGCCATGACTGGAGGCATCATTTTCATAGTGGCAGGTGAGTCACAGGTCCAAGGTGGGCTCAAGGGCTCTCCTCTCTCCCATCCTGGAGTGAGGGTGAGCAAGGTGGTGGTTTGGGGGCTCACAATATCTGAATACTCATTCTCTCTTCAGGTCTTGCTGCCTTGATAGCTTGCTCCTGGTATGGCCACAAGATCGTCACAGACTTTTATAACCCTTTGGTCCCCATGAACGTTAAGTAAGTATGGGAGCCCTGCTTCCTAAGGGGTCCTGGGGCTGGGAGATGCAGGCCAGGGTTTCTGACCCGTGTTCCCCTCTCTCCATAGGTATGAGTTTGGTCCTGCCATTTTCATTGGCTGGGCAGGGTCTGCTCTGGCCCTCCTGGGAGGTGCACTACTCTCTTGTTCCTGCCCTGGGAGCGATGGCAAAGCTGGGTACCGCGCACCCCGCTCCTACCCTAACTCTGCCAAGGAGTATGTGTGAGCTGGGACCCCCTTGCCCCTGCCTGGTAGCCCATGGGTGTGCCAAGACACCTGCAAAGACCTGGGGCAGAGCTCAGCCTGTGGGCAGGGTCCGGAGCAGAAGCCTTTGGTCACTCCAGTCCTGCACACCATGTACAGTTCCCTGGGGGGTTGGGTGGGGGAGACAAAAAGGGGTGGGTGTGCTTTTTGTACAGTAATAAAAAGTATGTTTTGGAAAGCAGGCTTTTTTTCCTCCTTCAGGGCCTCTCCTTTCTCCCTACACAGATCCTTACAGGAAGCCTGGAACCTAAAGTATACCTATTTCAGCTAAATATACACTTATTGAGCACCAACAGTGCCAGGCTATCTCTGTTCCACCATTTCATTGTCATTCAGGTCCCAACACTTTGACTATTAACTAAAAGAATCAGGTGTTTGGTTTCCTCCAGTCCCTTCCACTCCCAATTCTTGCTTAAATAGCTAGCAGTTTTTTAATTAAAAAATAATATTTTATTAGGCTTGGAGGAGGGGTTTCCTAGTCTCTCACCTTCCCCTCTGCCCCCATCCCACATTCTGTCATGATTGAATCTATTTCCTGGCTCATGGGTCACAGGGCCTCCATAGATACAGGGAACAAAGGTGGGAGAACACAGGGTAAGACTAGAGGGAATATTGGAAGGATGGTTATGGGCCCAAGATCTACACACTCCCCCTCCAATTACAGTCTAGTCAAATCTCATGACCAGTCAAATATCTAGGTCATCATCTGGGTCCTCTTGGTCCAGGTCATCATAAGCATCTGGCTCATAGAAGACGTGGCTGGTTGCCTGGCCTGAACCAGGGCACAGTAGAGCCTGCTGTCTGAGGAGAGATAAGGGGAGAACTGGTGTTGGTGAGGGTGGGTAACAGTCCTATCCAGATACCCTCTACCTGGTGACTGATTCCCTTTGTCCTCCATGTTTTCTTGGTCCAAGTTCCTTTCTCTGAACTCCTTTAGTTAGTACTGAAGCGCCCTCTGGTACTGAAATACTCTTATACTGTTCTAATAATTCTCTTAAGTTCTTAGTAGCGTGAGGGCAAGGATCCTGCCAGTCTTGCTTCATCCACCCACACACTGGGCATAGAACAGGCATTTACTAAGCCCTTATTAACCTGCTTTTGCCCTCTGCATCTAGCTTCCTGTTCTCGCACCATTGCTTGGAGACAGGGCCGCTTCCCCAGGCTCTGGTCTGCCTCAGCCTAGGCCCAGGTTGCTCTGGGAACAACCCTGGAGCTGGGACCCAAGGCTCTATTGGAGAGAAAAGAGACAAAAGCCCTTTGCCATTGTAGTATGGGTGGGTAGAGAACCACTCCCCCAACTTGGGTCTGGAGATGGACTTCAGCCCCTATAAAGTCTGAGAGATTAATCAATAACTTGTTGTTGCCCCACCTCTCAGGCCCAGATGCTGGGCTCTACTCAGGAACCCGGGCACATAGGACCCAACCTTACTTTTCAGAGCTGAACTGGAAGGGCAGGGTCAGGCTATCTTTGGCTTCTTTCTCTTTCTTGGACAGGTGAAGGTTAAAGGTCAGAAGAGTCGTGGGATCCACCTGTAGGTACAAAGGATGCTGCCACTCTGCTCCATCTCTGACCCCACCCCTAAACTCTGCAGTTCCTATTCTTTTTGCCAGACCCCCAACTCTATTCCCTTGTTCTGGCTCTGGTATTCTTAGATACCAGGGGTGTGTCAGGATCTGGGTGGGGCTGGATCTCTAGGGAGGGCCCCCCTTGGAGATCCACGCTGAAGTCAGGCAAGATGGAGAACCACTGAATCTGGGGAAAAGAAAGAAGAGTATTTGAAAGTTTTCCATCTTACCAAACAAACCAGAGAGAACTAAAGACCTAACACCCCCAACCCCCAATCAGCTATATAACTTAACTGGCTACTTTCAGCTCTTGCTCTCCACCTTTCAACCCTCCTTTAAACCTCTCCATATGGAATTGTTCCTTATCCCCCCTAGTAACCTCTCCCAGTCTTTTCTCCTTTTTCATTTCCTGGAAGGCACTGTCTTTCAATGGTTAAGCTGACTGGATCCAAGTTTCCCAGGTTGCAAAATGGAGATAATAAAACAATTTATCTCAGGGGCTGGCAGACTGGCGCGATGGTTAAGAACTGGCTTGGGACGCCAGAGGGCCCCGGTTCGGATCCCACATATGAGGGCCAGTGACACTGCCCTCCACAGCTAAGATGCTGAACAACAGCTCAACCTGGAGCTGGGCTGCCGTGAGTCACCGGCGACGGCATAGGCTGCAGCCCCTGTGGCAGTGGGTTGCCATGGGCTACCGTGAGTAGCTGGCAGCCAGCGTGAGCGGCCAGCAGCCACAGTGAGCGGCATTCCAGAAGCCGGTGACTGATCTGCCTCGCCCGGGAAGAGCACAATGATGGTGCCAACTTGGGCCAATGAAGCAACGTCCTCCACAACTAGACTGAAGAACAAAACGACAGCAACTTGTCTGTTCCCCTTCCCCCAACTCCCCAATTAAAAAAAAAATCTTTAAAAAAAAACCCAAACAATTTATCTCACAGGGTAGCTGTGAGGAGTAAATGAGGGGAACAATGAAATGATTAAAGCACAGAGAAGTGTTCTATCACATCAGCTTTATTATTGTTCTTCCCTTCTGACCCCAACCTCTAGTCCTCCCGTGCTTCTTCTGACCTTATGTGTTGGGTGCTGTCGGGGCCTCCGATAGAGGATGTGAGCTGAGGCCTGGCCCACTCTACCACTCAGAGTCACCTCAGTCTGAGCAAGGCTGCTCAATGCTCCCATGGGGCCTGGGCCATGAAGCTCTTCATGTAGCAGGCCTAGCACACGCACCTGCTTTACTGGGTAGCTGTCATCTAGAGAAGGACAAGAAACAGGGCACAGGGCAATAGGAAGCATTCAGGGTGGATACCTGGGATCAAACAGGAGGAAAAAAGGAAAGAGGCCCACATTTCCATCACAGCTCTGCCACAATCCTGACTTTGGCCAGCTTCATGGCCCTGCTCTGAGCCTCTTTCAGCCCTCACCTTTATAATGTACTTTCTTATTTCACTGTAAATCTGATTAAGGCACCACTCTGACTACAATTCCCAGGACCAACTGATGGAATTAACTTTCATCATCTGGTCCCTGCTTTATGTCTTACATACTGAAGTACTTGCAGTTTTTGGAGCTTGCCAAGATCCTAGTCAGTGCCTTTGATTCCCTCCCTTTCGGGGAGCATTTACAGAGTGTCAGGCACTGCACCAAACACTTTAACTTTTCAATCCTTACAAAGGTTTGAAATTTTTTAGGTTGAACTATATGAAATTGCTCATATTTGACATTTGATCATTAGTGAACTACAAAAACGGCAATTCCACACTTTTACAAAGGAAACTAAAGCACTGAGATCAAGTACCTTAACACAAAGCTGGGTATCTGACTCCAAAGCCCATGCCAATAGCCACAGTGTACTTCGGGGCTAATCCAAGTGCCGTTGGCCTGGCCAAATTTTCCTGGCTGACCCCTTGCCAAGACAGTTTGTTCCTTTAAGGTACTCTGGACATGTTTATCATCATGGCCCTTATCAGAATGTCTTGTAACTGCTTGTTTACTTGTCTGTAACCTTTATGGGGCTTTGAGCTGCTGGAAGACAAGGAACTGACTGCCGTTAGTCTTTGTTTTCCCATTATCTAGACTTGTATCTGACACATTGTACACTGTATGTATTTAATGTTTGTTGAATGAATGAATGAGTGAAATGCATGAGTAAAAAAGAACCTGAAAGAGAAAAAAGTGACTGGTAGGTGGCATTATAGAGAAGTCAAGAACTAGTATAAAGGTTAAAGAGATGGAAGAAGGTTCACTGGGAGATCCCTGACATGTTTTTTCTTAGGGTAGAAAGGGGTAGGTTCCTTGGCAGGGGGAAATGTATGAGGGGAAGTAATGAAGGAGGGGTCTCACCAGGGCAGGTGTCCTGATGGCTCAGAGCATGCAGGGTCTGGCAGAGTGTGGTGCAGGGAAGGTGAAGCAGCAGCCAGCTAAGTGAATCAAAAGCAATGGTGACAGGACCAGGATCTGTTCTCCTGTACATGGCTCTCAAGACTCCCAGGGGCCCCCCTGGAAGGGCTTCTCCAGTCTTTGACCAGTTGAGAGGATCTCTGAAGAGGTCATGATAAACCAGCCTGCAAAGGGAAAATAAGAGACAACATAATACTGCCCCATCCTCCTAGTCTTGAAATTCATCCTGTGATCTTTGTGGCTCTGTTTTCTCGATTTTCACTAATATCTTAAATACCAATGAAAGGTTAATTACTGAGAGGTAGAATATAATGATTGAGAAAACAGACTTTGCCATCAAATAGCCCTGAGCTCCAATCTTGGCTTTGCTACTTGCCCAAGGTCACCTAAATAATAAATCACTTGATCTTTCTAGACTGAGTTTCTTCATTTGTAAAGTAGGGAAACCAACTTGACATTTAGCATAGACATACTAAATACTTGATAAATGTTAGTTATCATCACTATCAAATATTTCCTGAGCGGTGGCTAAAGTGTATAATTCTCTGGATGGATAAAGAGAAAGGGAAGAATGAGACATGGTTCCAGCATGCAGAACAGCTTAGAGAAGGTCAAGAATTAAATCATGTACTAATTTCAGAAAAACACAGCAATTCAGGGAAGGAAGACTGGTGTGGGGTAGAAATGCTGGAAAAGCTTCATGGTGGCAGAACTTGTTCACAGACACCTCCTTTGTATCTTCTGCTTCCCTTGTGAATGCCATCTTAACATACAGCATCACCTCTATCACAATGGCTGACACAAAATTAGGGTTCAACAGACAAAGGTAAACTACTGTTATTATCCATGGAGCTACCCAGACCAGAAAGTAGTCTTTCTTAACCAGGCAACATAGGTAGGTTCAGGAACTTCCCAATCTGGATACTACCCCACATTAGTCTATAAGTCTTGGAAATCTACCTGCTAAAGTTCTTTCACATTTGTCCTAAACTCTCCATCCCTACTGCCACTCCCTTGAGCCAGGCCTCTGTCACTTCCTACCATTATGCTCTAAGATTCATTAGAACAGGGATCACATCTACCTCATTCACTACTGTATCTCCAATGCCCAGCACAGCACCTGGTTCACATTCGGTGCTCAGTACATATCCATATGCATGAACCTGGATTACTGCAATAGCATTCCCACCTGGTCTCCCTATCTCCAGGCTGCCCTTTGCCAACCCATTCTCCACACTGTGGTCACCAAATCTTTCTAACAGGAATGATGTTATCACTCCTCTCCCAAATTTTCAGATGACTCTCCACCACCTTTACAATAACATCTAAACTCCTTTCGTACTCTGTAAAACCTTTTACTATCAGGTCTCTTGTTATCTGACCCCAGGAAGTTCTTCCACCTTCCATGAACACTTAGGTATGCCCTCCCATACCTCCTTAACTTTGCATATGCTGTTTCCGCTGCCTGTAGTACAAGTCCCTCAGTAGCTTGCATTTAAGTGTTGATGCAAGTTTGGAATCCATGTCTGGATTATGCATCACAAGATTCTGAATAACTCAAAAAGCAGAACATATTTATTCTTCTCCTCCAGTACAGCCTCTAGTGCTAAACTGTACTGTTGGCCTTTTATTACACTCTATTTCTCTCTCAATTTCTGCAGTCTCTGCTTTGGATTCTCCAGATACTCATCACTCCTTATCCTTCCTCTTACTAATTCTCGTGAAAGGCCTTTTCTCCTGAAAGATCCATATCCATTCATTCAAAGAGTAAGTAGCTGCAACTGTAAGAGAAGTTCCTTAGCAATAGAGATCCCATATCCAGTTAACTCTGTTCCAATTTGTACTTACTGGCTGTTAATATTGGCGTCAAAACCTTCACGAAACTCTTCCTCGCTCACTTCACAGCCCAGGATGTGGACTTGCTCCCCACTGAGGCACATATGAGGCAGTGTCAAAGAGTGGGACCCAGGCTTCCTTCCCGGGGAGGACGGGGAGACGCTGCAATACTCACCACAGTGCAGATTTCTTGATAAGAGCCTTCAAGAGACTGCGCCCCTCCCACTCCACAGAGTCTAAGAAGAGCGAGAGACCGATAAAACAGCGGGAGAATACTGAGTTTTCCACCTTCACGAACCCGTCGCAACCTCCACCCCTAACCTGTGACCCACGGTCCTTCCTTTCCACTTCCTTCCCTTGAGCCCAGTTCTGAAGCCCCTTGTGCCTGTGACCCCCTCACCTCGAAGCAGCACAAGGCCGCCAGGAGCCAAAAGAGATTCCAACATCTCAAACTCGCGTCCAGTCCCTTCACCGACGCACTCTGATGGCGTCACGACCAGCTGCTCCGCCCGGTCCAGGTAAAAGGGGCGGGGCATCCATGATCCCTCCCACCACTAAGACCTGACATCGTCTGGGATAAGAGGTGGTCACGTTCCATTTTCCCACAAGGGCTCGCGCAGACGGCCCCCTCCTGAGCCCTAGCGCACAACCATAGGGGCGACACCCCTCTCTACATTTTTACAATGACTAGGGCAGGAAGAGCGGTTGGGGCAGTTATCTACGGGAGGGGTTAGGTGGCCTTACAAGCTCGTTCGGCGGCCTGAACTCGGGGGCAAGTGACGTCACTAACCCCGTTCACCCCGTTCAAGGCGGGACCTGTTTTGCCCCAGGCCCCGCCCCATCGACACCTTCCGCGCGTGCGCGGTACTGCGGCCTTGTTCTGGGCACACTCCACTTTCATTATCCCCACCCCCATAGGCCGAATGGGGGGGGGACATGAAACCCGGTTAAGCGAATACACGTCACCACCGGAAGTAGTGTCAGACGGGAAGAGGAGGGGGGAAGAAGGGAGGAGGGAGCCCTTTGGGCGGTAAAATGGCGCCTGTCAGAGTGGGAAATCCTGCTGCAGAGACTGCAGCCCCTCTCCTCAGCGGCTAAGGCGCCCCAGACCTCGGGGAGGGGGAGGCCGCTCCGGGTCAGCCATCCGCGCCTTTCGGCTCCCCCTCCCCTTCCTTCCCCGCTCCTTCGCTCAACCGGTCGGTTCACTGCCGCGGCCCTTCGCGCACCCCTGCCCCCGCCCGCCCCATTCCCGCGGGCAGCCCCCTAGCGCGCCTGCGCAGCGGGCCACCCTTCTCTTCCCCCTTTCCCTCCCCCTTCTCCCTCCCTCTGTCCCTTATCCCCAGCCCCCTCCCCC
>NW_017731781.1:434836-445737 GCF_001890085.2 Hipposideros armiger
CCCACTGCCCCCTCCCCCAATTCTTCAGCCCCTTTCCTGCTGGTCTCCGAGGACCCCGTCCTATTCCGACCTATCTCGGCCCGCAGCCTCTGCGAAGCCGTCGGTGCCACTCCCTGCCCATGTGGGCCCCTGCGGGCTACCCACGCCTGTACCCCAGCTCCCCGTTCCTCTGGGCTTTCCCCTCGCTGAGGGTGGCTTTCTGAGCCTTCCGCTCCGTGCCCTTCTCTGCGGCCTCTCCTGCCACTCGGGGCCCCCGTTCCCCCTCCCGGCAGCGGGGGGCTGCCCCGGGGGGCTGGCGGAGCTGGGCCGCGGGGGCCCCAGGGCCGGCGGTGCCGGGGTCATCGGGATGATGCGGACGCAGTGTCTGCTGGGGCTGCGCACGTTCGTGGCCTTCGCCGCCAAGCTGTGGAGCTTCTTCATTTACCTTTTGCGGAGGCAGATCCGCACGGTGAGCCTGGGTGGGTGCCGGTGGTGGTGGTGGGGACCTCTGTCAGCGGTGCTCACGGGTTTTCAGAAAGTATCGGGCCTCTGTTTGGGCCTAGGAACGGAGTCCTGGCAGCAGCTTCTCCAGCTAATTCTCTAAGAATTAGGACACCTTTAGCTGGGCGTGGGATGGGATGGGGAGGAGGGAGACCCTTGTATTAGAAACCGAGATCCGGGGACCTAGACGGGAACAGGATTTTGCAACTCTTGGGGTCTAGGGTGGTGGGTGGGGTGCCCTTAAGAAAGCTGGAGTTGTTGCTGAAGAAAGCGAGAGTCGGGGAACACCTGTTTGATGGCAGCAGATCTGTTTGTTGATGTGGGCTTGTGAAAGACCCTCCGTGTGTGTTTGGTCTTATAACAAGGGAGTGACAGGCTTATGTATCTAGGGTGGCGGTGGGTGGGAGGGCATATGTGACGAGAATGGAAACTTGGGAAAAGCCCTGGGTGTGAAGGAGAAATCCCTGCGGTTTGCATTAAGGGAACTCCTCCAAAAAGGCCTTAGAAACTTATTGCATAGTGTGAGTGTGGGTATCTGGATTTATTGAGACCCTGGGACTAAGAAAGATGCTTTTATGTTGGGCTTCTTTAGTTGTGGAAGGGAGCACTTTAAAGTTTGGGTGTCCCTATTAGAAGACGGTGTTTGTCAGTTGACTGAAGGCATGCTTGTTTCTCCTGGAGACCCTAGCATTCACTGTGAGGGATACTGTGGGCAATGGAGACTGTGTGCATGTGCTCTGGGTTTCCTTCACTATGGCTTTTTCCCAATGTCAAAGCTCCTTGGCTAACATCATTTAATGAATGGTCTCTTGTGTTCTCATCGCCACTGGGAAAAATCTTCTGGAGGAGTCTGGGGAAATTCAGTGAGCTGGGGTGCAGAGGTTCTCTAGTCTGTACTCTTTGGCATACCTCAGTAAAATTTGAAAGAATAAGAGGGACTGCTAGGTCAAGGAATTTCCAGAAAGCCCTAGGTGGTAGTGATGGTGGACTTTTTGATTTGGGGGAATGGGTTTGGCCTTGGCTTCAATGTCTTCTTTACTATTTTACTCTTTCCACTTTTTGATTTAGGGTGAGGATTGTTCTGGGTGGTTATGGTTGTAGGTAGGGCTATTTACCTGAGACAAGAGTTAGGATCCAAGAAGAATCTGGGGTCATAGATGCTGAGATGTGTGTGGGGCTAGCTCCTATGATTTTCTTTATATGTTAGCTACCATCCTCTCTGCCTGGGCTAGCTCTGAACATCACATTTTCTCTCCCTAACACATCAGTTTTCTGTTCTGGGTGCAGGGAATAATGCCACAGCCCATCCAGAGGCTAGCTGCTCTTCTCTGCGTGGCACTGACCCTACAGCCCTTTGTCTTCCCTTCCAATCTGGTTTCCACCCCCCACCCCCTTCTGGCAGATGCTTGGAGCATTCCCTACATGCCCAGCATGTGCAACCCGAGATAGCAGGGCAGGACACTCGAGCTGTTGTGGCCCTCATCACAGTCCAGGGAGAAAAGAAGGGCAGATGCTTTGGGATTAGGGGGAGAGGGCCCTTTGGTTTGCAGGGGGGAGCCTGGTTCTAGTAAGACTCAGGGCCTAGGGATGGACTGAAAAGCATTTGTGCCTAAGAAGAAAAGAGCAGAGGAGGGAATTACCAGGGTTTGCATGGAGGAGATCCGAATATTAGAAATAGGAGCCTCTAGAGAAGGCTTGGAGAAACTGGAAGGCTGAGATGGTGATGTCCTTGTCCTTTAACTTCTCACTTACAGCCCTTACTTCACTTTGGCCTTCTCTACACCCTGTCAGTTGGCTTGGCAGGTGGGGCTTTCCAGTGTTCTCTGCCTTGCCCTGGGTACCAGGAAAAGGAGGCTGTTCAGAGGGCTGAGGTTCTTTGCAACTTGTGACTTGGCTCTTAGAGACAGAAATGGACAGGTGGCTGGTTAAAATAGGCCTGGTGGCCCCCAGCCAGAGGAACTTAGCTGACCTGACAACCCCTGGATTGCCTCATCCTCTATTCCCTTTAGGGACCCAAGGACCTCCCCTCTTGACTCCTATTCCTCCTCCACTAAGGAATCTGTTCCCAGCAGGAGGTGATGGGAGTTGTCATGAAGAATTCTTGGGGTGGAGGTGGGAAGGGCTGTGTATTTCTTTGTTCAGTGTAGCAGGATAATTTCATGCTTAAGAGGGCAAGTTCTTATGTGGGACTGCATGTGTACAATCCTGGCTCCACCGCTTCATAGATTCTGATATTAACTGACCACCCCTGCTACAGTGTTCTAGGAATACAGCCATGATGGAGACAAAAATCCATGCTCTCCTGGAGTTTTCATTCTAACTGCGGGGACAAACAACTAAATAAGATAATTTCTAGCTGTGTGGCCTTAGACAAGGGATTTAACCTCTCTAAGCCTCAGTTTCTTTATTCTTAAAGCAGAGATGATATTATTATTGTTAATGTGGTTGTTGTTGTTCTTGTTTTGAGAAATAAATGAAATAATCCTAAATCACTTATAAGGTACCCAACATACAATAAATATTCAACATGTGCTACCTGTTGTTACTAGGGAAGATTTCCTTGTCAAGGGTTCTAATTCTCTCTCTTGTTCTTAGGTAATTCAGTACCAAACTGTTCGATATGATATCCTTCCCTTATCTCCTGTGTCCCGGAATCGGCTAGGTATGTGTGCTGGCTGAGAAGACTCCTTTAATGTGAGGTAGGGTTCAAGATCTGGGCTGGAGGTTGGTTGATGTTATCCCTTCCTGTTGTGGTTCAGGCCAGGTGAAAAGGAAGATCCTGGTGCTGGATCTGGATGAGACACTTATTCACTCCCATCACGATGGGGTCCTGAGGCCCACCGTCCGGCCTGGAACACCTCCTGATTTCATCCTCAAGGTGTGTGGGGGTGGGATGGAATGGTGATGGCTGTTATTCGTCTTAGACTGGACTCCCTTTCTCAATCCCAGAATGTGTTATTCCCATCCCCATCCTGTGGCACCAGTGTCAGCATGAAGGAGGGAAGCAGGCAGTGGGAGGGTGTCCTTTCGGCCCTGTTCTGGTGCTCAGGACTTCCCCTAGCCCTTCCCTATTCCTCTACAGGTGGTAATAGACAAACATCCTGTCCGGTTTTTTGTACATAAGAGGCCCCATGTGGATTTCTTCTTAGAAGTGGTGAGTTTGCGAAAGCCAAAGGGAGCTCTGTTATAAAGGAATGGTTTTAGGGTTCTGGGAATTTAGAGGACTTGGAAGAAGTAAGGGGTGAGGAGAAATGGGTAAGGGCAATTTTGGAGAGGGGAGGCTGTGGGATGGTTGGAGAATGGCTTTCGCTAGTTTGGGTTCATTTGTTTTGCTGATGTAATTATTTTCTTCCACAGGCTTTCTGCTTTTTTATTCTTGCATCTCTGAATCTTAACGGTGTATGGTGCCTAAGATTCGAGTTTGGGGGCATTCAGAATTTTGTGTCCTCAGAGATAATTCGATATTGCTGAAAGTCCTGAAGGACAAGGCTGCAGTCCTGGTGAATGGGAACTATATATCTAAAGGGATGATCACCTCTTCTGACACCTCCCTTTCCCCTGTTTATTTCAGGTGAGCCAGTGGTACGAGCTGGTAGTGTTCACAGCAAGCATGGAGATTTATGGCTCTGCTGTGGCAGATAAACTGGACAATAGCAGAAGCATTCTCAAGAGGAGATACTATAGACAGGTAAGAGGCTAGAATCCAGGTCTAGGCTAGAATCCAGGTCTAAGAGTGAAGCTTTGGAGGCAGACCACCAGGAAGTGATTTGAGTTTGAAGCAATTGCCCTGAAAGGGGACCTACTAGGCCATGTGTGTATGGGTGGTGGTATAATGCATGTTCCTCTTTGTGGGAATTGGCTACCCATGGCGTTGTTGGGATGGGGGCGAGGACAGTGACAGAGGGCGAGTTTCCTTTTAATGCCCAGCTCACCCTGCCTTCCAGCACTGCACTTTGGAATTGGGCAGCTACATCAAGGACCTCTCTGTGGTCCACAGTGACCTCTCCAGCATTGTGATCCTGGATAACTCCCCAGGGGCTTACAGGAGCCATCCAGGTATGGGGGAAGGTGGTGAGTCTGGCAGAACCAGGAAGTGGTTCTGAGGAGGTATTTTGAATACATGGAGTTGTGATGCCTTGGTTTACTATAGGTCAGGATGCAAGTTGTTTCTCTTTTAAATGTAAATGAGACGTTCCCCCTCCCCCACATGTCCATTTCATAAATCAGGTTTCTCATAGCAGGTGAGACACAATGACAATAAGTTTGACCAGAAGCCTCACACTAGTATGAGATGTGATTGAAATTTAATTTTATTTTGGAGGATAAATCAGGAAGGTTTTTACTTAGGTTATTGAGTTTGGGTGGGTGGTAGTTCTGAGGTATATATTTTAAAGTAATGATCCTTACTCCCAAATAAAAGAAAAAAAACACCCTGTCTCTCTTGAATCCTTTGTTTCTTCTCATGTGCATTTTTCACTCAACTTAGACAATGCCATCCCCATCAAATCCTGGTTCAGTGACCCCAGCGACACCGCCCTTCTCAACCTGCTTCCAATGCTGGATGCCCTCAGGTAAGGGAAGCTAGACACAGATTTCTAAGGAAAGGAGGAGGTGGGGGAGTCCCAAGAGGAAAAAAAAAGTTTGCCCTGTTTTACTTACGTACCTTTCTTCCCTTAAGAATTTAGCATTTGAACCCAGGTCGTCTTAGACTAAAGCTCATCACTTTTAGCCATTGGGTTTTGGGCAAACTGAACATCATATGAAAATGGTGATCATTTCTGCCCCACATCTCCAGTGAGGCTGCCTCACACTAGTGTTGTGGGGATATTAACTATAAGGACTCTACCAATACAAGTTATTGTCATCCCAGGTTCACCGCTGATGTTCGTTCTGTGCTGAGCCGAAACCTTCACCAACATAGGCTCTGGTGACAGCTGCTACCCCTCCACCTGAGTTGGGGTGGGGGGGAAAGGGAGGGTGAGCCCTCAGGATGCCGTCTGATGCCCTGTCCAATGGTGAGGACTGCCTGGGCAGGGTCTGCCCCTCCCTACCCTCTCTGCCCTGGGAGCCCTGCACTCTGTATGGAGTCTGGATGGACACATGGGCCAGACTCTGAAGCAGCCTCACTCTAACTTCGTGTTCAAACTCCTTGGAAACCCCAGACTGAGACATAAGCGGAGGCCTAAGAGAGCCGAAACAGTGTCTGTTGGTGGAGAGACAGGACTGGCCAGAGTGAGAGACATTCGGTAATCCAGGAGGCTCAGAGAGCAGCCAAGCCAGCTTTGTTGTGATTTGATTTTTTAAAAACTCTTGTATAAAACTGATCTAATTCTTCACTCCAAGGGCTGGGCTGTGGGTGGGAAATTGGGATTTGGGCCACTGAATTTTCCCTAAACTTGTCCTCCCCTTACTTTTCCCTCTGTTTTCCCTTTTTCCTAGATTTCCTCAGACCTGTAACCAGCTTTCTTTTTTTTTTTTCTTTTCTTCTCTTTTAAACCATGCATTATAACTTTGAAACCAAAGCTGCCCTAGGTCCTTCTCTGGGGTTTGGGTAAATGAAGGGAGGGGTCTTTGTTCACATATATCCTGTCCCTCAGGCAGAGGGGGGAGACTACTGTTGGTCCTGAGGGGTAGGAGGAAAAGGTGGTGCTGGCTTGTCAGTGATGCAGTAGTGAACATTGACATCAGATGCTTTGGCCGGAAGGGTGTTAGTGACAGGTTCTGCGCCCTGGTGGGGAGCGAAAGTACCGCTATATGTCTGGAGGGAACTTGAGCTCCAGAGCAGGACACAGAAGTATGAAAGGAGAAACTGGAATGCCAGAAAAGGCATATAGCTGGAGAAAGGCCGGGCTGGGGGTACTGACGTAGACAAGCTAGGTGGGCACTGCCCGCAGGTGGCGGGTGCCGGCCCCCCCCCCCCCCCCCCCCCTGGCCAGGCTAGCCTCCCTCCGGGATCCGGCTCCACCTCCCCACACCCTCCATCCCGAAGCCGGGTCTACTTTCTTGTAGCTGCCACGTGATGCTCCGCCCTTCTCCGAGATCACATGATTTCGTTGGTACAAATACTGAAAGTGTTCTTCCGCGCTGACGTAGTCCCTAACCTTTCCGACCTTTGCGTTCTCTCTTGGTCCACTTATTCCTGGAACCTAAACTTTCTGTGCGTCTCTCTAAACATATATTTCGTTTCTGCCCTCCTCTACTTCCGAAGGCCACCTCTTCCACTTGGGTACTACTTTGTTTTGGTGTCAACGGCCGCCTTTAGCGTACCAGCATATTTCTTGAATAGCTATCCCTGTAATTCTCTGCTCTTTTTCCTCCACATTATGTCCGAAAAGAATTTTTGGTGAACTAGTCTCAAATTATGATTACTATCTCCTAGCTTTTTTATCCCCAGCTTCGTGTGGGAAGGTCGGGAAAAAGGGTTTTCAGTTATTTTCGACGGCAGCAAAAGCCAGCCACCTTTGCTACGTCGCCTGCGTAGCCCACAAGTTTATTCCAAAGCGATTACGCTGACGGCGTGGCGCGGGGGTGGGGGTTGGGGATGGTCAGTAGGTGGTGCTAAGCTAGCGGCGTCAGGGCTGCTGCGCTAGTGGCGTAATATAGCAGGCGGGGTGGCCCCTGATGGGCGGGGGCGGGGTTGGTGAATAGGGAAGTGGCGCAAGTCCTGGGATCGCTCCGCTGAATCTGCCCGCGCGTCGCCGCCGTCGCCGCCTCCCCCAGTCCCGGCCCCCCCCTCCCGGGTTCCCTCAGCCCAGCCTTGTCCAGCCCGGTTCCCGGGAGGATGAAGTTCGTATATAAAGAGGAGCATCCGTTCGAGAAGCGCCGCTCTGAGGGCGAGAAGATCCGAAAGAAATACCCGGACCGGGTCCCGGTGAGGACAGTAGCCAGGGCCGAGGGCGCGGGGCGCTGGCGCTGACGCTGACGCCACAGCTTGGGCTTGGGTCCGGAACGGGCAGTTTGGGTATCAAGCCTCCTGCTGTGGCAGGGTTGGGGACGAACCTGAAACTTATCTCTGGGACCCGAGATGAAAGGAGTGGGGTAGCGATGGTAGCTGGGGATGAGGGGGTGTAGATGGGGGAGAGACCTTGAGATTCGTGTGGGAGGCTGTAGGGAGTTTGACAGTCTGAATGTCACATGGTCATTCCCCCGGGTTCTTGAGATTGAAGCTGTAGTCGCCACAGACAAGTCGTCCCCGTCTAATTAAGATAATAATTTATCATGACAGGGACTTGGATGTTTAGGTGAGTTGAGTCATTGGGGTAAGAATCTCAACTCAGGGCTGCACCGCGTGTTCAGAGACAAAGAATTGAGTCTGGGGTAGGTTTGCATGCTAGAAATATTGTTGCTTGAGTTCCTGACAGGTGGAGCTGTGGGGCTCTATACCTACTGTGTACTAATTTTCCCCTTCCCTTAATCAGGTGATAGTAGAGAAGGCTCCCAAAGCTCGGATAGGAGACCTTGACAAGAAGAAATACCTGGTGCCTTCTGATCTCACAGGTGGGAACCTGACCCAATACCCAAGTTTGCTTCCTGTGGGTGTGAGTGCAATCTCTGTGGGAGAAGGCTCCACATAGCAGCTGTTCTTTTGAGGGCATTTGTGCTATCTGTGACTTTATCACACCTTGTATCTTTGGCAGTTGGTCAGTTCTACTTCTTGATCCGGAAGCGAATTCATCTCCGAGCTGAGGATGCCTTGTTTTTCTTTGTCAACAATGTCATTCCACCCACCAGTGCCACGATGGGTCAGCTATACCAGGTATGGTGACTGGGAAGTAGTGGAGGCTTTGGAGAGGAGTTAGAGGAGCTGGAGGGGAAGAAAGTTTTAGGTCAGTAGTTTTTGGACTAGCTGGCTTGCTTAGCTCTCAATTTTATCTTTGGCCTTAAAATTTCTGGATAGTCCTGGTTTGGGGGTTTGGACAGGCAGTGGGAGTAAGGAGAAGGGAGAGAACAGTGAGCTGGAGCAACTGTTCTGATCCTGATCCTCCCCAGCCCCTCCCCAAGACTGAGAGAAGAAGTGAAGATCTTTTTTGCCCAGGACTGCTCCTAAGGATAATCCTGCTACACTGCTAGAGCTTAGAGCAAGTGAGGAAGAGAATCAAGGCACTGGTTTTGGGGGTCTTCAAAAAGAATGGTTTTTGAAGAATGTGTTTGGATGGCAGGTCGTTCAAGTAACTAAAGCTCAGATGTCCGAGCACTATCATTTTTTGTTTTCACTCCAGGAACACCATGAAGAAGA
Organism: Hipposideros armiger; assembly: GCF_001890085.2. Classification (NCBI taxonomy): domain Eukaryota; kingdom Metazoa; phylum Chordata; class Mammalia; order Chiroptera; family Hipposideridae; genus Hipposideros; species Hipposideros armiger. The sequence continues at coordinate 443,553 of NW_017731781.1, forward strand.
CTTCTTCCTATACATTGCGTACAGTGATGAAAGTGTCTATGGTCTGTGAAACTGCTGCCCCTGCAGTGGGGGGTCCCGTTCTACAGAGAAAGAGGTGGCCCCCCTTCCTTGACCACCTCCTCCTTCAGGCTCAAACACCACCTCCCTTCAGGACCTGCTCTTCCTAATGTTTGAGGCTCTTCTCCAGACCCTCTTAACTGGGGGGTTAGTGGGAGGAGATGGCCTCGAGTACCTCTCCTTTCTCCTTTCTTCCCCTTTCTATACCACTTTTCCCACTCTGCTTTAGACTTCTTGATTGTCAGTCTCTGTCACATCCAGTGATTGTCTTGGTTTCTGTTCCCTTTCTAACTGCCCAAGGGGCTCAGAACCCCAACAATCCTTTCCTTTCACTACCTTTTTTTGGGGTAGATGGAAGGGACTGAAATTGTGGGGGGAAGGCAGGAGGCACATCAATAAAGAGGAAACCAAGCTGAACTGGATTTTGCTTTGTATTCTTTTCCTCCCCCTTTTGTTTTTTAGTCATCAGTGGTGGGAAAGAGGTTGGAGGGATAGTAATATATTTCAGTTTATTCTGTTGATGTTAGGCTTTGTGCATAAAAAGGGTGCTTTTGTTGTGATGGATGAGATACCCTGAATTGTTTCTTGAAACTTTAGTTTTATATAGTTTAATATGGGTCCTTATGGAAAAAATAACTTTTTTACTGTGGGTTCCTGTGGAGCAAGTTTGAAAGTACTTGCTTTGGATAAACACATCCAAGTTTATTATAACCTTTTGGATTAAGAAAGAAGTTTTCATGTGTGGAGGCTGGTAAAAGGACTCTGTTCTCAGATGTATATCACCTGGCCTGATTTTGTGCCAGCATATGAAATCCAGTGGAGGGGAATCCAAGGGAGGGAGAAGACTGGGGGGAGGGAGCCATTATCACCAGGAAAACTTCATCTCCCAGCAAGCACTTCTCCGTCTGGCCGGAAGTGGGGCGGTCCCCGGGGGAGAAAGGAGTTGCAGAATGAGGCAGTATGGTGGCCGAGAGTTCTAATGGCTTTCCCTTCTTTCTTAGTGCCGCTCAGCCTACATTTCCCAGGAGCCTGCGCGCGCCTTTCCGCTCTACCCTCTGCTCCTAATCTCCCCGCCACTCCCCGGGGGAGGGGAGCCGGTTAGTGCGCCTGCGCCAGCCCGTGGCTTGCTGGGGACTGAAGTTCCCAAGGTTTATGCAGTCCCCTTTCCGCTGCCCCGGGACGGACTACAAGCCCCTTGATGCATTGCGCATCGGCGCCCGCGTAGGGAGGGGGAGAGGAGATGAGGGAGGGAGAAGAGAAGAGGAGGAGGGAGCAGGCGGCCGGCGGCGCGGGGGGAGGGGGCCCGGTCCGGGAGTGCGGGAGGCAGTGGTAGAGGGAGGTGGCGGCAGCGGCTAGCGGATTCGAGTCACAACCGGGCCGAGGCAGACACCTCTGTGGAACGAGGCAGTAGGAGTACCGAGCACCGGAGGCGGCACCGGGGTCCCGGGTTAGGGGAGGGGGGCGCCGGACCAGGAGGAGGGGAGGGGGCGATGCTGGAAGCCATGGCGGAGCCCAGTCCGGAAGGTGAGCTCTAGACCGGCACGGAACGCTGAGCCGGCGGGGGGCGGGTGAGGAATCAATTGGCAAACTTGGAGGTCGAGCCCCGGAGCCCAGTGAGGGAGCGCGGGGAGGGGGACGGGGGCCTGCCCCTGGTGGTGGGAGAAAGACGAGTTGTGAGACCTTGGAGAAAGAGGAGTGGGAGACTAGGCTGAGGGTAGCTGGAGATCAGACGCTGTGTGTGTGGGGGTGGGGTGGGGGAGTGGGAGCTGGAAACCCGGAGCTTCGGAGATTAGGGGCCGAAAGGGCCTCCGGTAGGCTGGGACCCTGAAGCTAGAAGGCTGGGGGGATCTGGGGGCTGGAGAGTTGTTGAGGAGGGAGGAGGTAGAAGAGGACTGAGTGAGGAGCCGGGTAGTTCGCCGAGGTGGGGGAGTTTGTGGTGGTGGTGCCGGAGCTCCCGGTAGTTGCCGCCGGAGATAGCCTGGTGATTGTTGGAGGGGTGGGCAGATAGTTGTGGGAGAAGAGGGTGTCTGGGTATTGTCTGCAGTAGAGGGACCTGTACCGGGGGGTAGTTGTTGGGAGAGAGCCGGGAAACGAGGAGAGCTGGGTAGTTGTAGGGGCGGTGGGGCGG
>NW_017731781.1:445907-470299 GCF_001890085.2 Hipposideros armiger
TAGAGTTTAGGGGTCCGCAACCTAGTGACTTTATGGTGAGTACGGGGGCGGGGGGGTGGTCGGCTCCGGTGGGAGCTCCGAACAGGGCCTGGGGGCCCGGTAGGGCTCAGCTCCGAACAGGGCCTGGGGGCCCGGCAGGGAGCCCTAGAAGCTCGAGACGGGGAGGGGCCAAAGCCCCGGATGGGGGCGGAGGGACGGCGAAATTGTGGGGAGCGCGGTATGGGGGGGCAGGTGGGGCCGCGTCCGGGTGAGAGCTCTCTGGTCTGTCCCGGACGCGAACTGGCGTTGGATGTGTGATCCTGTGTGTGTTTAGGGTGGGGGTGAGGGGCGCGCCAGGCCTCGTGCTCCAGTAGAAGGGGCCGGAGGGCGGGGAGCGGTTCAGCGTGGTCATCCTAGACCCTGGGGGCGGCGGGCGGCGTGTGCAGTCTCGGAGGGCCCAGGGCAGTAGAGTGCGGCCCCACAGAAACTCAGGACCCTGGGCGCGTGTAAAGGACAGGGTCAGGCGGCAGCCCGGGTTCGGCCCGGGGAGCGGTATGGCGGGGTGGGGCGCTAAGAGATCGGAGTGGACGAGTCAAGAGAAACCGTGAGGGGGGGCGGGGCGCCAGGCCTTCGGTGGGGGGAAGGGGAGCGCTATAGCGAGGCCTGAGAGCGCGCCGCGCCCAGGCTCCGCCCCTCGCGAGGCGGAAGGGGGAGCAGGGGCGGTCCCAGCACAGCTGGGGGCCTGCTGGCCAGGCTGAGGGACCCGGGAGAGCAGGGGGTTTGCTTGGAATCTCCAACGTTTAGAGGTGGGGTTTTATATAGACTCTTCTACTGCCTTGACTCAGCTTTTATTGCTTTCACAGATCCACCTCCGACCCTTAAGCCAGAGACTCAGGTGAAGTTTCCCTTTACCTTGCAGCCTAGTATTACTGATCGCCCCCCTCCTCTCTCCCTCTCCCTCCTACCTTTTCCAGATTCCTCACTCCTGGGACTACCCTTTGGGAATGCCCCTCTTAAACTCCATGTGATACAAATTTCTTTCCTTTCAGCCACCAGAGAAACGTCGAAGAACAATTGAGGATTTCAACAAATTCTGCAGTTTTGTCTTGGCCTATGCCGGTTACATTCCCCCTAGCAAAGAGGTAGGGACAGGAGGTCAACTGACTTGAGGGTGGTGGGCTAGGACTAGAGAGGGGCTCTTGGGTAAATGGGACTGTATTTATCTGAGAAAGCTACCAGAAATTATATGTAGGACTAGGACAGTTAAAAACTCTGATAGGAAAACTAGTGTCTGGGGTGAGGGTAGACTTTATAGACTTTATAGAGATAGGTGGCGTGAGTAACAGTGAATAGTCTTGGGGTACTGTTAATGGAAGATGGCTTTTGGATAAATTTTCGGAAGCTGAAAATGGTGATAAATGAGGCTCTATAGAAAGGAAGCTAAAGAAATATGGCTCTCTTGGGGGCATACATTATTACAAAGGCAGTAGGAATTGGGGAGATGCTTATAATTTAAGGGCAGAAGTCATATGGAGGTGCTCAAGAGATGATGGGTGTGGGGATAAATTTTCTGAGTACAGTGAGAATTGGTGGTTTTGGCAGGATACTTGGGAGAAGATTGGTCTCTGGTTTTCAAGCTGGGTTTGTAGAGGAACTGAGATGACACTGGGCCCACTGCTGACCATGGTCTTGTCCGCCTTTTAAGGAAAGTGACTGGCCAGCCTCTGGCTCCAGCTCTCCATTGCGAGGTGAGAGTGCGGCAGACAGTGATGGCTGGGACTCGGCCCCCTCAGATCTCCGAACCATCCAGACCTTTGTTAAGAAAGCAAAGTCATCCAAGAGACGAGCGGCTCAAGCAGGTTCCACCCAGCCAGGACCTCCAAGGTCCACTTTCTCTCGTCTGCAGGCCCCTGACAGTGCCACCCTGCTTGAGAAGATGAAGCTCAAGGACTCTCTGTTTGATTTAGATGGGCCCAAAATGGCATCTCCACTGTCCCCCTCATCCCTGACACATGCTTCCCGGCCCCCTGCTGCTCTCACCCCAGTTCCCCTTTCTCAGGGGGATCTCTCCCAACCTCCACGAAAGAAGGACCGAAAGAACCGAAAGTTGGGGCCAGGAGGTGGGGCTGGCTTTGGGGTACTTCGAAGGCCTCGGCCAGCTCCTGGGGATGGGGAAAAGAGGTCCCGAATCAAGAAGAGCAAGAAGCGGAAGTTGAAAAAAGCAGAGCGGGGGGATAGACTCCCACCTCCTGGGCCTCCCCGGGCACCCCCCAGTGATACAGACTCTGAAGAGGAGGAGGAGGAGGAGGAAGAGGAGGAGGATGAAGACATTACAGCAATGGTAGGGGGTGAAGCCCCAGCCCCTGTGACCCCAACACCCCCTGAGGCTCCTAGGCCCCCTGTCACAGTGCACCCTGAAGGAGCCCCTCCCACTGACAGTGAAAGCAAGGAGGTGGGCAGCACTGAAACAAGCCAAGATGGAGATGCCAGTTCCAGTGAAGGTGAGATGCGGGTCATGGATGAAGACATCATGGTAGAATCAGGTGAGAAGTTTGGGGCTGACTAGGGGCAGCTGGGATGATGGGTATGGAGCTGTTGTGGATGCAAGAGCTCAGGCAGAACACCAAACAAACCTTCTTTTCCCCAGGTGATGACTCATGGGACCTGATCACATGTTACTGTCGAAAGCCCTTTGCAGGGCGGCCCATGATTGAGTGCAGCCTGTGTGGAACATGGATCCACCTCTCCTGTGCTAAGATTAAGAAGACTAATGTCCCTGACTTCTTTTACTGCCAGAAGTGCAAGGAACTGCGGCCAGAGGCCCGGCGGTTAGGAGGTCCACCTCCCAAATCTGGAGAGCCCTGACATCATTTCTAGGCTGGAACTTCCAAATGACAACATGACTTGGGAACTGAGCCTCAGGGTCCTCAGCCTATCCCCTGAAGCTTGGATATTGTCCCACTTCAAGGCAGGAATTCCCAAGGGAGACTGGTTTGGAAATGAGTTCCTTCCCTACCCTTCTTTCCCACCTTGTGGACTTGAACTTGGACCCATTACATTTAGGGGTGGGACGTTGTCTGAGTCTGTAGACACTTAATCTCTGTCCCTTGGACTTGCCACCCCTCACTTTCTGGGCCAGGATTGGAATTGGGATGGAATGGGACAGCTGTCTATAAAACTCTAGTGTAAATATAGCACTCCCCTCCCTCATCTTCTATCTCACTCCCCATTTATTCTATACCGGTTGTATTTTTTATTTTGGAATTCCGCTTTTGAGCATGGCAACTCAGAGGTGGAGTACCAATGAGAGCCTGGCCAAGGGAGGAAGGAAAACAGAAAGGTGACAATTCTTTCACTTCTTTTGTTTTTAATAATACCGGCCAGCTGTTTGTACAGGTAGCCTGCGTGTTGTAAATAAAGCAGAGTGGGCTCTTTTGTGTTTATAGCCCTCACTGACTGTCCTGCTTGGGAGGGAGACTTCAGACAAGCTGGCAGGAGAGGGCTGGAGGAGGGCCTGAAACCCATCTTTCTTAAAAGTTCGAGCTGAAAAATGACAAGGCTCTGTGCCTTTCCCACCAACCCTATGGCCTCGGTTGGCCTTGCCTCACCTGAACGAGCTCAAAACCCCACTTACACTCCCCACACACACTTCGCGGATGAAGGTTGCTTGGAGTTACCCGCCTGAGTGGGGTTAAGCTGGGTGGGAGTCGGTTGCCTATCCCGTGAGGGAAGAGGCCAGTTTAGCCAGGGTATTCGGAGGACGCGGGTGGAGACACATTTGGGGGCGGGGCCGTTGAGGGGTTGGAAACCGTTGCAGAAAGCAGTGATCATGTGGCAGGGGTTCTGGGAGTGGCCGGCTTCATCACGTGATCGTAAGATCACGTGGTGGCTGCAAGGCTGGTGGGCAGGCCTGGGTCACGTGGCATGGAGGAGGTGGGCGGGGCACTGAAAGGTGTTCGCAGTGGTAGCGACGCCCGGGAGTCCGTGGCTTTGGGTCTCGCCCCACAGCCCGCCACTTGGCTGACCCTCGCCTTCCTTTTAAGTCTCTGTTGCACTGGGGCAGTCCTGTCCGCGCTCGCGCATAGTTTTACGGGTGTGCGCAGGCGCGGCGGGGGCGATTAGCCCTGTTGGGTGGGCGGTGGAGCCCGAGAGCGCGCGGGCGAGACCATGGCGGGCAGCGGCGCGGGGGGCGGCAGTGTTGGGGAGACGAAGGTGATTTACCACCTGGATGAAGAAGAGACTCCCTATCTGGTGAAGATCCCCGTCCCTGCCGAGCGCATCACTCTCGGCGATTTTAAGAGCGTACTGCAGCGGCCAGCGGGTGCTAAGTACTTTTTCAAGTCTATGGATCAGGATTTCGGGTGAGCGCGAGGCCTAGACTGGGGCTGATGGGGTCTGTGCTGGAGTTGATTGGGCAATATTCAACGGTACAGGCCTAGTCTGGTCCATACTGGGATTTTTTTGGGTTATAGTGGATCAGATTGTACTAGGCTGGGGTAGATTGGATATCCCAGGACGAACAAGGTTATTATGTTTGGACAGATTGAGGCGCACGGAGCTGTAGGACAGACTGGGGTATACTAAACCAGATTAGAGATTAGGCTATCCTGTCTGTAATAGAGTGGGGTGCACTGGTTTATTTTGGGATATTTTAGACTGCTGAGGTAGATTGATCTATCCTCTGATAGTTTAGTACACACGGGGATAGTGTGGGATACTGTGGAATCTTAGATTGAGCTATATTGGGGCAATTTGGGACATTCTAGCCTAAATTAGGGCAGCCAGGATTGTTTTGGGGCATTCTAGTATGTATTAATGAAGAGAGTGCTCTCTTGGGATGTTCTAGAGTAGATTAGACTATCCTGGAATAACTTGGCCATTCTGGCCTCTACTGGGTTTTATTGGTTGATCTTAGTTTGTATTGGGGCCTAGTTTTTATTGGGACTCTCAGTAGAGGGCAGACAGAGCTGTTGGGGTCTGTGCTGATACAGCTGTTTGGGGATGTTCTCATTTATATTAGTGCAGACAAGCTAGCCGCATGTGGTGACATTCTAGGCTGTGCTAGAAGACATTGGGCTATCCTGGGGTAATTTGGGACATTCTGGGCTAGACTGGGACTTTAAATGATGCAGAGTAAGCCCTTTTGTGTTTATAGCCTCTGGGACTGAACTCTCTGGGTCCCCAATCTCATCTCTTGAAGGCAGGCTGAATTAGGCTGGGAAAGCCTGGGTTCTAGGAGAGCTGAATAGACTGGGCTGTATCTAAAAAGGTTGATCTTTGGGAAAGTGGTACTGGTTTGGGAGTTACTACCTTGGATTTAAATTAAGGCTCTTCTATTTGTCAGCAGTGTAATTGGGCAATTTTTTAAAACTTTTGTGCCTTGATTCTCATCTGTGAAATGGAGATAATCAGAGTAAAATGTTTAGTACAGGTGCATGGCACACAATAAATTCTTGGTTAGAGGTAATTGTCAGTATTGAGTCTGACTAGTCCATGAACTAGGTTATGGTAATACAGAGTGGAATAATTTGGCAGGCTGGGCTATGCTGAGACTGGATTATGGTGCAAAGAATACTACATATGCTGAGACAGATTGGTAGTGACTGGGCTATGTATGTTGTCACACTAAAAGCAAATGGGATTAAGTTGGCATATATCCAGGCTTCTAGAACCATATCAGGCTACGGTTATTAGACAGGGCATATTAGACAGGATGCCCTAATTTGAGGGTGAGGATGTGTGTGAGAGAGCTTCTGTTCAGGGCAGAGAACCTCATAGTTCATATGTATGTTCCTTTAGTCAACTAGTACTCATTGATGTTTACCAAGTGTCAGGTACTTTGCTGTGTGGCCAGGACGTGGTATTGAACAAAATAGGCATTAATGATTTCATGTGGTGGTTGAGAAGAAGAGATAAGTCCAGTGCATCACAAGGAACCCATGAGAGAGGTGACCTCAAAGGCTAGGCTTTGGGGTCTGTCAGAAAGAGCGGATTGCGTGGTGCAGAGTGTTGTGCCAGGTGAGGCACAGGGGAATGGGAAGCTGGGCCTCACCTCTCCTTGGGACCTCTCAGCCTAGGGAGGAAGTACCATTCTTTGGTCTAATAAGTATTTTTACCTAGGCAAAAACAGCACACGTAGATAGCTCTCTGGAAGTGAGAGAAAACTAAGAAAACCGTAAGAATAGAGATTTAGATGAGCATCAAAGACTTTTTGGGGGAAGGTGTGTGAGGAACAGGGTTGAAGTTGCAGGGAGGCTGCCAGCAAGGCTCCTAATGTTTGATAGATATTTTGGGCACCTGGGGTAACCTTAGGAGATGGCCTTTGAAATTGGACTGAGAGGTTTGAATCACACTGAAGGAGATCTTTGGAGCAGCATTGAGGCCCTGAGGATGAGCTGGGGAGAGGAGGAGAAATAAGGAAAGGGAATTGAGTTTGGAGATTTCTTAGGTGTAAGAGCAAAGTGTTTTAGCGTAAGAGAAGAGGACTTGGACAGGGTGGGAAAAAGTCAGCATCCTTGAGCTGGATGCAGATTGGGAGAAACTTTGGGGGTGGGAGTTGGGGAAGCTAGTCCAGTCTCACTTTCATCCCGTCTCTTGGCAGGGTGGTGAAGGAGGAAATTTCAGATGACAATGCTCGCCTTCCCTGCTTCAATGGAAGGGTGGTCTCCTGGGTAAGGGGCCCTGGCTCTGCGGGCCCAGTCCCTCCTCATGCATCACTAAGCTCCTCCAAGCCTCTCTGTCTGGCCTTGTAGCCCAACCCCTGCTTAGTTGTTGGAGGCCCTGTTTCTTTGCTTCCCTACCTATTTGGAGAGCTATCTGGAGCCCCTCAGCCTTCTCCTCCTGGAGCCTCTAGTCTAATGCTTGCTACTGCTTTTTTGTGCTCTTGTCCAGGCCCTCTCAGACTCTGTCTCCTTTTCTAGTCTTTTCCCGTACTGCCATCTCATACCCCTCACTTCCCAGTTGAGTCAGTTTTGTTTTGTTCTTTTAATCACTTACACCCTTCTAGCTTGTGTCATCAGATAACACCCAACCTGAGATGACTTCCTCAGCCCAGGATCCTCGGACAGAACTGCCACCTCCACCCCCACCATTACCTCCTTTGCCACCGGAAAGGACCAGTGGCATTGGGGACTCCAGGCCTCCTTCCTTCCAGTGAGTCCTTGGGATTCTTGAGTCCAGGGAAGGGAGGTGAAGAGAGAATCCAAGCCCCTTGGACGGGGAAGCCAAGGTTTTAGAGCCCTGTCCCACTGACTCAGGTTGGCAACCATCTCTGCCCATCTAGCCCTAATGTGTCCAGCAGCCGTGAACACCTTGAGCCTGAGACTGAAACAGAGTCAGTAGTGTCTCTGAGGCGGGAGCGGCCTCGCAGGAGAGACAGCAGTGAGCATGGCGGTGAGGGGGGCCGGGCCCTCCCAGGTTGACTGGAGTTGGGAAGGGGTTGGGTCAGACCCAAGCCTTGAGGGTCAGGAGCATGAGGCCTGTTCATGAAGTTCCTGTTCATATTCAGCTGGGGGCCACAGACCCAGCGGCCCCTCCAGGCTGGAGCGCCACCTGGCTGGGTACGAGAGCTCCTCAACCCTCATGACCAGTGAGCTGGAGAGCACCAGCCTGGGGGACTCAGATGAGGACGACACCATGAGCAGGTATGGCTCCACAGATCTCTCCCCAGGGCACCAGCCCTTTCAGCCAATCCTCTCATCTTACTCTTAGCCCCATGACCACCTCCACCTGCAAGTGCTCCCTTCCCAACCTCCTGACAGGTTTAGCAGCTCCACAGAGCAGAGCAGTGCCTCTCGCCTCCTCAAACGCCACCGGCGGCGGAGGAAACAGCGGCCACCCCGCCTAGAGAGGGTGAGGGGGTCTCATGGGACCTTGGAGAATTTGGGGGTCTGGGCTTTGGTTTAGGGGGGTACAAGGGCACAGACAGAATCCTAGGGCTTGTCCCTGGGTTGTTGAAGGCAGTCTAACTTCTTTCCCTTTTCCCACCACAGACCTCATCCTTCAGCAGTGTCACCGATTCCACCATGTCTCTGAACATCATCACAGTTACACTCAACATGGGTATGGAGGGAGCCTGGGGTTGGGGGGCTGGGGGATCCCATCTCCAGGACTTGGGGGTCATGCGGCTTGGGCTTCCCCTCATCACATGGACTCCCTCCACAGAGAAGTACAACTTCCTGGGCATCTCCATTGTGGGCCAAAGCAATGAGCGGGGAGACGGGGGCATCTACATCGGTTCCATCATGAAGGGTGGGGCCGTGGCCGCTGACGGGCGCATCGAGCCAGGGGACATGCTTTTGCAGGTGTGCTGGGGTAGGGCCACCAGCGCCAACTCGGGCAGGGGCTCTCAGCCTCTGCCACCCTACCTCTGACCCACTTCCTCTCACTTCCAGGTGAATGACATGAACTTTGAGAACATGAGCAATGATGATGCGGTACGAGTGCTGAGAGACATTGTGCACAAGCCTGGGTGAGCCTTAGAGCTGGTCTCAGGTCCTCAGTCTTCTTGTCCTTGCCTTTTCACCTTTTGTTTGGTAGTTTTAAAAAGTAGCAAAACAACACGCACCTAAAAAGTACATAAAACAAAAAATGTATGATGTAATGAGTAATTCTAGAGTGAATGAGTTCCGCTGTCACCACTGCTCTAGATCATGAAATAGAAGATTGCTGATACCCTAAAAGTGTCCTCCAGTGTCCCTTTTGGCTCCCACCCTCTTCACTGCCCCTAGGGGTAATCACGCTCCGGATTCTTTGGTCATCACTGTGATAAAATCTGCGCTTCTTTTGGTAGTTTTACCACCCATGTGTGTATACTTGCACAACACAGTTTAGTTGTACCTGTTTGGGGGCTTTCTCTGAATGGAACTGTACAGCATGTACTCTCTTGTCTGACTCAGCAGTATGTTTTTAAGAGTTAACCATGTTGGTGAGTCACCTCCATTGTGGAACCTTCCACCCTCACCTTCTCGGGCCCAGCCATGTCTGCTCTTTTCTTCTCTCCCTCTTTCTGTCCCTTAACCCATTCTCATTCCAGGCCTCTCTGCTCCCCTGAGGCCTCTCCCTTCACCCCTGCTTGGCTGACCTTTTCCTCTTCCCACAGTCCCATCGTGCTGACTGTTGCCAAGTGCTGGGATCCCTCTCCTCAGGCCTATTTCACGCTCCCCCGAAGTGAGTGATGCTCAGGAGGGCCTGCAGCGGAGAAGATGGGAGAGCTGGGATCTGGGGCTGGGCCCCTAGACTATGGGGAATGGATGGAGGAAAGTCAAGTCTGAGTCGGGGAGGGATAGGGCTGGCTTTCTGGGACTGGGAAGTCATCATCTTGGTGGCTTTCTCTGTCCCAGATGAGCCCATCCAGCCAATTGACCCCGCTGCCTGGGTCTCCCACTCTGCTGCCCTGACTGGCACCTTTCCAGCCTATCCAGGTTCCTCATCCATGAGCACCATTACATCTGGGTCCTCTTTGCCTGATGGTGAGCCCCCAGGCCCACCTCATCCTACTCCCTCCAGCAGTGTTATGATCCCGCTGCTCCTTGGTGCTAGGGCCTGCCTCTGATTCCTTACTTCTCCTCTGTCAGGCTGTGAGGGCCGGGGTCTCTCCATTCATACAGACATGGCATCTGTGACCAAGGCCATGGCAGCTCCAGAGTCTGGACTAGAAGTTCGGGACCGCATGTGGCTCAAGATCACCATCCCTAATGCCTTTCTGGGTATAGCTGGGCCCTGGGCAGGTGGCATGGGAAGGAGAGGAGGAGGCCAAAGCTGGAAATGGCCCAGGCAGTGGGGAGACAGGAGTCAAGGAAGAGAATCTGAGGCCTTTTTCTGCTCTGCGTGATCCCAGGATCGGATGTGGTGGACTGGCTCTACCATCACGTGGAGGGCTTTCCTGAGCGGCGGGAGGCCCGCAAGTATGCCAGCGGACTGCTCAAGGCGGGCCTTATCCGACACACCGTAAACAAGATCACCTTCTCTGAGCAGTGCTATTATGTCTTCGGAGACCTCAGTGGTGGCTGTGAGAGTTGTGAGTGCCCCTCCCCAACCCCAGACCTTGCCCAGAAACTAGCCAGGACCACCATGGACTGTTAAGCAGTATGTGTCCTGCACTAGACCCTTGCACTGGCCAATGAGACAAGTCGGGGCTAACGTCCACCCATGTTCTGCTGACTAGCTGTGCACCAGGCACAGCTTGGGCGGAGGGGGCGCCTCTTCCTAAGTCTCATAAAAGCATATGGGACTTGTGGCCCTGGCTGACTTTCTGCCTTGATAGCAGTGGCAGGTGGGGAATTTCCTATTGGAGGCCTACATTTTAACCCCCATCATGGATTATTCTGGGGAAAAGGTTCTCAATTCGTCTTCATTCAATGTCTTGGTGTCCTAGCCTCGAAACAGTGATTCTTAGTTTCTTTTACTTTCCAGACCTAGTCAACCTGTCTCTGAATGATAATGATGGCTCCAGTGGGGCTTCGGATCAGGACACCTTGGCTCCTCTTCCTGGGGCCACCCCTTGGCCCCTGCTTCCCACCTTCTCCTACCAGTACCCAGCCCCACACCCATACAGCCCCCAGCCCCCACCCTACCAAGAGCTCTCGTCCTACACCTATGGTGGAGGCAGTGCCAGCAGCCAGCACAGTGAAGGTAAGTAACTGCCAGATAGAGGGATGGGGGGCTAGGGGGAACCAGGAAGGAGAGGCAGGGGCTAGGGAGGCTGAGGGATCCTGGGCTAGGGCTCAGTTGTTCTTCCTCTCCCCCAACAGGGAGCCGGAGCAGTGGGTCCACACGAAGCGATGGGGGGGCAGGGCGCACAGGGAGGCCTGAGGAGCGGGCCCCTGAGTCCAAGTCTGGCAGCGGCAGTGAGTCTGAGCCCTCCAGCCGGGGGGGCAGCCTTCGGCGGGGTGGGGAACCTGGTGGCACTGGTGATGGGGGCCCTCCCCCCTCCAGGAGCTCATCAGGGGGTGCTCCCAATCTCCGAGCCCACCCAGGGCTCCATCCCTATGGACCACCCCCTGGTATGGCCCTCCCCTATAACCCCATGATGGTAGTCATGATGCCCCCACCTCCCCCACCAGTCCCTCCAGCAGTGCAGCCCCCAGGGGCCCCTCCAGTCAGAGACCTGGGCTCAGTGCCCCCAGAGCTGACAGCCAGCCGCCAAAGCTTTCACATGGCCATGGGCAACCCCAGTGAGTTCTTTGTGGATGTTATGTAGAACCCACTGGGGCCATGTTGGATCTCTACCCTTGGCCTGTCCAGTCAGTGCTTGGTGCTCCTGTCCTGTGATTGGGTGTCTTGTCACTCACATGCTTACTACTCCTCCGGTGGTGCCTGGGCTCAGCCTGTCCTGTGGGCTGCTGCCTGCTGTGAGATTGTTGCCAGTGTGACACTTACCAGCAGTGCCTGGTTCCTCCCCCTTCCCTCCAGGGTGTACAAGGGACCTTTGGTTATTTTTAGCTTTATTGTTTTTTGTAAGCCTTTTGGGGGGTTAAAATAGACTTTCCTACACTTTTTGGACTATTTTTTTAGTAGGTATTTTCTCTTTTATATGAAGAATCCCCATCTCCCGGGCCCCTTCTCTGAACCCCAAAATGTGACCTCCTACTCCATTCATCCAGTCAGCTCTGCCCTACCCTGGGAGGAGGGAGGTGGTTGGTCACCCTTGACAGCAGTCAAAGCTGGGCTATCTGGTATTTGGGGGCCGTGTAGCTGTTTTTGTTACTCTATTTATTTTAGTCACTTATATAAAACACCAAATAAAGCAATAGGGGCAAACTCCCTGTTCCTCTGGCTCCTTTCTTTGGGAGGGAGGCAGGCACTGAGGGAAAGGACTGAGACACAGTAGCAAAATATGACTTGTTAGACTTTATTTGTGAGTCAGTGAGTGTTCCCACTAACAGCAGGCACAGTCCTGGGGCGAGGCCCCTTTAAGGCAGGACTGGGGCCCACAGGAAAGAGGCCTGGGCTTTGGCTTGAGAGAAGGCACATTCCTGGCTAGGCCCTGGCTGGGAGTATTCAGAAGCCAAGGGGGTTGCTGGTGACCACGCCACCCCGCTCCACCAAGGCCTTGGAGATGCTTTTGAAGTTACGGAAGAGCTCCTGCTGCTGGGGGTCAGACTGCAGAGCAACCATGTTCTCCCGGATCCGGGCTGCAGCCTGAGGAGAGGGAAGGAGGGGTTCATGCCTGTGCCTTGAGCCCCCGACCTGCCCTTGGCAACCCTGAATCTCACCTCAATACACCAGCTGTCACAGAGCATTTTCTCATGCTGGGCTGTGGGGTGGCCCTCACTCAGGGATCTTGAGGCCCTGGTGGGAAACAGGAGGAAGAAATAAATCTGGGCTGTGACCCTAGCCCGGGACCCCCCTGCAGCTCAGGCCTCCTACACTGCCTCCTCACCTGGAAAGAACCACCACCATGGCATAGAGGTCAATGGCACTGTCTGCCAAACGCTGCAGCACAAACTGTTCATCTGTCAGGTAGATGGGATGGGGGGTGGGTGGGTATTAGTCGGAGGGAGAAGAAAAGAAGACGTGGGAATGGTGTAGGGCTTACTCACTGACAATCTCCTTCTTGTGTTTCATCAGCTTGGCCTCCACCACAGTGGCAAACTGCTCCAGAGCTCGCACTGCCTGAGATGAGGAAGGTGCCCAGGGCTCAACAGGGGCCCAGCCCCATCAGCTCTTGACTTAGGCTCCCCCGCCCCAGCGTTGACTACTTACTTACCAGTTCACCACTCCGACTCAACTCCGGGTGGATGCTGCCACTGAGACTCAGGCCACTGCCCAGCCCTGCCCGCCTTAGAGGAAGGGGGGAGTGACTGGTTAGTTGCCACATATCGCTGTGCCCTGGCCTGGCCTGACCTAGCCCCCAAACTTACCGCCTCAGCTGTTTGCCTGCCTCTCCTAGCAGGAGGCCAGCATTCCCAAAAGGATTCTTTAGAGCGTTGCCAAGCCCAGAGAGTTCCTTTCCTTTGTCCTGTGGGGGAGGAGGGTCAACAGTCAGGATTCCCTGTCCTCCCCACCTTCCCCTACAATTCTCCTCTCTTACCATACAGCCCTGCAAAGCCACAAACAGCCGGAGAATGTCATTCGTGCCCTCAAAGATCCGGAAGATGCGAAGATCTCGGAGCACACGTTCTACCCCAGGCTCCTGGCACAGGGGAAGACAGATCATATGCCCCTGCTGAGATATGCCTGCCTACTTCTCCCGGCCCAACTGTGGCTGCCCCTGGCAGAGAACCATCCTGTACCTTCATGAAACCCATGCCCCCCATGATTTGGATGCACTCATCTGTCACCTTCCAGGCTGCCTCCTAGGGACAAAGAACCACATGAGATTGGTTTTGGAGCTGAGCTCCTGAACTGGGCCCTCCCTCCCTGCAGGCCTGGGATCTCACCGAGCCAAAGATTTTGCTGATGGCGGCCTCTATCTGGAAGTCTGTGGATCCCTGGTCCATGTTGGCACTCACCATGTAAGCCATGGACTGAGGTTGCGTGGTTGGGACATGGGAAGGAAAACAGCCGCATCAACTCAACCTGATCACCCAAATCTCTAAGACCAGATCTGCCCCAGCTCCCTGTGTTCCTTGCCTTCACCTTCTAACTCCACATGTCAGACACGTTGAAATATTTGGTCCCCTGAGCCAATTCATCGGGCTTCCAGGCATTTGACTTCTTAAAAGGGGTGAAGCGGTAAGGATGGGTGTGGGGGTAGAATACATTTCAGGTACCTCTGGAAGCACCTCAGCAGACCAGCGTGGCTCTTCCCCTTCTGCAGCAGCTGAGCTGACTATGCCTCCCCGCATCCCCTAGGGCATTGGTGTAAAGCTGGAGACCCACTGCCCCAGGTGCTGCTGGGGGTTGTAGTCTGACCCGACTGAGAAAAAGGCCACAGGGCTCTGGGTAGAGGATTGTGGGAGGACCCTCACCTCTGTCACATACTGCAGCATAGCCATCCGGGCCAGCTTCTCCTGGATCAGCCCAAAGTTGTGAATTTTCTCCCCAAATTGGGTACGATTTGCAGCATGATCCACCTGGAAGAGGACACCTGTTTCCCACTGTGGTTCTCTAATCTTCCCAGAAGGGGCTGGGCTGGGCTTTGGCCACAGCTGGGAAGAGTTCAGTCTCGGCTGGATGGGGACCTAAGCTATCAGGTCTGGAGCTGCTGGTGGGGGAGGGGTCTCTGGTGGAGGGAGTGCCTGCAAGGCAACAGACACCTGGGAAAGGGAGACAATGTGACAGATTCAGGCTAGCTAGGGACTCAAGTAGGGTACTCACCGCCTTAGCAATGATGCCCTTCATGGTGCCTGCAAGAGCTGCAGCCATGCCAAACCTTCCATTGTTGAGAATGTGCATGGCAACCTTGAAGCCACCCCCCACCTCGCCCAGCACATTCTCTGATGGCACCCGTACTCCATCAAAGTACACCTCTGCAGTGTTTGAGGCCTTGATGCCCATCTTCTTCTCAGGGGGTCCACTGTGACAGGACAGAGCAGAGAAGCACAGGTGTGTTCAACAAGTTGCAGGGAAAACTGTCCATTCTTTATGAACCAGGGAGGAACTATAACTCCCAGCCTAGCCTGTAAGAGGGTACAGGTAACAGTCCCCTGCATGCCCAGAGGCCTGACTGTCCTGCTGCCATGTGTTGGATTCATTGGTTGCTGGAGCCAAAGCTTTAGATCAGTTTCATACATATTAGTCCCAAAGGGAACATACTGTCCAGCTGCTCTGGCTTTTGCACAAATTCCCAGGGTGACCCGTAACAGCCATCTGCCCTGGAGCTCAGTACTGCCCCCCGCTAGCTGTCTCGACCTCTCTTCCTTCCCAAGCCCACTCACTGGGTAACACCTCCAAAGGCCCTCTCCACCACAAAAGCTGTGATCTTCTCCTTCACGGCCCCTGTGGTTGCATCTGTAACTGGTGTCTTGGCAAAGACTGTGAAAATTTCAGCCAGGCCCCCATTACTGTGGAAAAATGAGGGCAGTCAGGGCATGCAGGACAGCAGTGGGGCCTGGAATTGGGCAGAGGTGGAAAGGAGGGGAGAAATGGAGAATTGCCTGATCCAAATCTTGCTTCCATTGAGAGTGTAGTATTTTCCACAGGCACTTGGCACAGCTGAGGTTCGGATGGAGGCTGCATCTGACCCACTTGAGGGCTCGGTTAGACAGAAAGCTGCTAGAGTCTCCCCTGTTGGGCAGAGAGCTCCTTTATACTGGGTCCCGATGGGCATTGAAGGACTCTCAGTGCTCCCACCCACCGTTACCCCTTAACCTTAATACCTCTGGCAATATTCTTCCCATTTCCATGCCAGCACCCTGTGATGCCTTCCCAGAATACCCTCCAACCCACACACCTATGTGGTGACCTAAGTAGCACCAGCCTAATTTGTGCCAAGCCCAGGACACCCCCTGGGGGCTCCTAGGCCTGCCTCACCTGATGCCAGTTTGGGGAGGTATTTTTCTCTCTGTGCCTTCGTACCAAAGAGCAGGATACCTTTGAAACCGATGCTTTGATGGGCCCCCAGGGTGATGCCCACACCAAGGTCATACATGCCCACTATCTCCACCAAGCGGGCATACTGGAGGAGAAGCAGACATCTGGGGCTGTAACTGGCTGCATGCAGACCTACCCTTAGCAGGAAAGGTAGGCAACTGGGCAGGGCCTGACCTGGGCATCCCCACAAAGTGAGAAGAGAGAGCAAGGAGGACCATGGCAAAGAAGGACACTGGCTGGCTGGTGTTCGTACTACCCTTATGTGAGGAAGACCCCTCCTTAGAGATTCACCTTCATTAGAATTTAGGAACCTGGGTGAGGTCCATGGTCCTAGGGGACTGCATGTAGTTTGGTGTGTTTGGAGGAGGGGGTTATACACATTGGGAGAGTCAGCATACCACAGGTCGCCAGATGCTTGGCAGACCTTAGCCCCAGGGTTGAGGGAGGAGCTGAATCTGGGATACTGAGAAGTGACTGAGGGGCTGGCTCTCCCACCTGGGTGTTGCAGAGGCCCACGCCACCCAGTTCACTGGGCACTTGCAGACCAAAGGCTCCCAGCTCCTTGAGGCCCTGCATGGTGGTCTCTTCCACCTGCTCCAGCATGTCATTCTTGGCAGGATCGTTCACCTCCTGGGGAAGGCACAAGATCCCACATCCAGGCTCCTTTTGAGCTTCTTAACACCACTCCCAACCTATAGAGGATCATACCTTCTTTCCCAGCCTCAGTAATTCCTCACCTCGAAAAAACGGGACACAGGCCCCACCAGCTCTTTGAGAAACTGTATCTGCTCCTCGTTGAGCACTGCAGGGCAGCAGGCACAGGCAGGTCAGACAAGGCTGTCAGGGGAACCCACCTGCCCCCACCTAGCTCTGACTGACCCTTACCTGACGGGTATGGGAACACCTGATCAGTAGTGAGCTGGCCCTTGAACATCCCCACAGCAAAGGACTTAGATTCCTGTGCCAGGAAAAGGGGGTTTCAGGGAGCTGGCTGGGGTGGGTCCACCCCTCGCTTAGCTCCTCCAGGCTTCGGTGCCACATACCGCCTTGGCCCGTTTTTCCCTGGTCGAAGCCTCAGAAGAGAGAGAATCTGACTTGTCCAGAACCGCCTGGTGAAAGGGGTAGTTAGCGCGACCGGGAAAGGGCTGCCCAAGTGCCCAGGAAAGCTAGGTGCCGGGAAAGGCGGATCCAGCGACCTTTCCCCTAGTTTCGTCCCCAGGCACCCTGGCCTGCCCTTTCCCCTACTTTGGGTGCCAGGCCAGTCGGCAGATGACAGGCATCAAGAGGGAGACCCCTGTCGAGGTCAGGGAGGTGGGAGCCGAGGCGGACGCCCCAACCCTGAGCATCCCTCTTCCCCTCTCCCAAAGCCGCCATCACCTACCTGAGCGGCCCCATTGGCATAAGGTCGTCGGGCAAGGCATGGCCGCGGCAGCCCCAGGAAAGCACAGGGCCGCGAGCTGTGGGAAGTTGGGGGTTCAGTCCTGGCCCGGTCCCCAGGCCCGCTGCCCCCGTCCCTCCTGGCATATACACACCTCCCGCCCCGCAACCTCAGCAGCTGCCGCCCCACAGTCGGAGCCGTCCTCGCTGCCTGCATCTCTGAACCGCTCCGCCCGTCACTGCCTTGAGCCCTGACCTAACGCTCTAGTTCCGTCAGCCAAGGTCTGGGTCCCCCCCGACCTCTGACTCATCCTCCACAATGCATCGGGAGGCAGGCGGAGCTTTCCGGCCGCCGGGGCATGCTGGGAGCTGTAGTTCCGAGTGGCCCCCAAGTCCTGCATTCTGGTTGACCTAGGGTGATCTTTAAACGTCCCTTGTCTCCCCAAAACTCGTTTCTCCCGCCTGTTCGAACTAGAGCGTAGTCCTCAGAAGGGGTGATGGGATAGGCTGGGACTGAAGAACTTGCATCTTAGACAACTGCAGCCAGAGGGATATAAGGTGAACCGAAAGGAAAACTTCCCAAGAAGAGTTAGAAAGGAGAGGTGGGAAGAGAGAAGTGTAAATAGAGGCAGAGGCATAGCAAGACGACTCTTTGGGGTCCCTCAAAGTCCATTTCCACAAAAGGGAGAGGAATGGTGGTGTGGGGGCCTCAATGGGGTGTGAATGTCCCAAGATTATTCTCCTGAGACCTAGGAGGTATCACTAACTCTGGAAACACCTAAATTTTCACAGTAGCAAGTACCCTCTCTTCCCTCCTGGAGTTCACTGCCTCCTGATGTAGTGCTGCTGAGACCTTCCTCAACATCTGCCTCTCTCTGCTCCCCCTTCCTTCCTGATACCATGTGCTCAGGCTAGAACTCTGGGTAGATGGAGTCTTCCCAGGCCTCAGAAGAACTGTAGGAATTCGCATGTCTCCATACTCTCCCATATTACTCTAGCCCTGGGTCAAGATGTCCCAGGTAATTAATGCTCCTTTTTCTGCCATTTCCACTGGGGACAGGCACTGGAGGAGAGAGAGCTGAGCTCAATTTTCTTTATTTTTGAGCTATTGGAGCCTCTTTGAGGGGGTGACCCTTGTTCTTAGTTCCTTAGGAAAGTGTAGTTAAATTGTGCCTGGCTTTGGGGAGAGGGGCCCGGGGTATGTGGAGCAAGGTAGTGGTGGTGGTGCCTGGGGACCTAGGGAAGAATGGGACATCATCCAGTGGGATCAAAGAATGCTTATTTTATCTAACAGCTAGAATTGGTTGGGGAGAAGGCAACTCAGCTTTAATCCTGGGGGATTACGGAGATTAAAGTGAGAGAAGAGAGAGATGTCTGAGAGACCAAGAGGTGAAAAATAGAAGTCCTTGTGAAGCAGAGGCCCGGGGGTGGAGTGTGGGGCTGAGACTCTCCTCCCTGACCAAAAGGGAGTCTGGGGTGAAAGGGCAAAGGCTGGGAAAGATGAGGTGAGTGTATTGGTCTCTCTCTCTTCCTTGTCCCAATCTGCCCACCCTCACTTGCATTTCACCAGCTCCCAGGTCAGCCCTCTGGCTCCTGGCTCCCCCACTATTGCGATGGGCACCCGCTCTCCTCACAGTGCTGCACAGCGACCTCTTCCAGGCTTTGCTGGGTGAGTAGTCCCAATTTTCTGAGGGGTAATGGTGGAAAGGTCTGGCCTGGGCCTGTGAGGGCAATTACTGAACTTGGGGGCTGGTTGGGAGCCTGAAGATTATTTGGTCCAAAAAGGAGCTTCATGCAGGGATCATCCTGACAGTATCCCTCCTCAGTGTCCACTAGCCTTGGCTAGAGGAGCTCCTTCCTTACCAGCAAGAAAGAGGCCAACTGATGGCAGGGGTGGCCAGGGAGGCAGGGGTGGGGGAGGGTAATTTAGTGCTGTTCCTGTGACAG
Organism: Hipposideros armiger; assembly: GCF_001890085.2. Classification (NCBI taxonomy): domain Eukaryota; kingdom Metazoa; phylum Chordata; class Mammalia; order Chiroptera; family Hipposideridae; genus Hipposideros; species Hipposideros armiger. The sequence goes on from NW_017731781.1 coordinate 464,688, forward strand.
ACATCCTGGACTATTATGAGGCGTCCATCTCAGAGAGTCAGGTAAGGGGGTGAGGGTGAGGGAGTAGGCAGGGTTGGAGGGATAAGCAAAGTACTACTGTTATTGAACTGAGACACTGGGACCCTGGGGACAAAATCCTGAGTTAGGGGCACAAAGAATACACTGTCCTGTCCTTTAGCCCCTTCTCCCTTTTACTTTCCCCTTTTATTTGCCTGCCCCCATTTTTGGCACTAAAGGGTCCAGGATATAATTACTTTTCGGGTTTCCTTCTGTGAATCCTTAAGAAGAACTAGGCTTGGGATTCCCTTCTGTCAGCCCTTCCCTCAGCTCTATCCCCTGCCATGGCCTCTCCAATATTTAAACAAACATGGGTGCTCCCAGCCCAACTATGGGTGGTTCGTCCTCTAATAAATGAAATCCACCCTCATCATGCCTGCTGTCCTCACTGGTGGTTGGCCAGGTCTCCATGTTTGCCTCAGGGCCTCTCTGCTTCTGCTTCTATATCCTTTCCCATTATCCGGGTTCCTGCCAGCACTGAAGGAGTTAACTCTGCCAAGGCACCCCCCCCCATTCTGGTTCCTCGCTCCCTCCCTCCCTCCCCCTGCTTCCTCTCTCCTCTCTCCCCTTCCCTCCTCGGCTTCACGGCTCCCTCGGCCGCTGCCGCCTCCAACCCCCCCACCCCACTCCCCTGCAAAGGCCCCTAGCCTCTGGCCAGTAGGCAAGACCCCCCCCACCCCGGGGCTCCCGAAATCCAGTTTCCCTCCCCCACCTCAGCTCATGCCCCAGCCCCCGAACTCCGGGGCCGCCAGCCCCCNCCACCCCGGGGCTCCCGAAATCCAGTTTCCCTCCCCCACCTCAGCTCATGCCCCAGCCCCCGAACTCCGGGGCCGCCAGCCCCCAGTGCCCCCGCCCCTCCTGAGAACCGGGGTGTGCCCCCCAAGCCCCCTCCCCTCCATTGGGGACCCCCTTTTAGGGCCCCCTTCCCCTCCTTCCCACGCTCCCCTACCTTTTCCTTCTCCAACACCCTCTTTCCCCTCTCACCCCTCCCCCCATCCTGGCCCCCCCTGCAAAAGTGGGGTGCGGAGGGGGGAGGGGTGAGAACCCACGGAGGGGAGAAACAAAACTCCGATGAAGTCAGAGCCCCTAACCCGCCACCGCGGCCAGGCCCCCCAACATGGACTGTCTCTGTATAGTGACAACCAAGGTAAGCCTGATGAGGGGGCTCTAAACTGGGGGGAGGGTATGAGTTTGTGGGGAGGGGTTAGATAGGCCTAATCTGGGGCTAGGGACCCTTGAGAGCATCAGAAGATGTATTTGGGGTCCTAATTTAGTTTTGGGGTTTCCATTTGAGAAAATGCTGGGTTTGGCCACAGGTGCCCCCTGGAGTGATCCCTTTGGTAGAAATGGAAAATTTGGGGTATTCTGTGGTTTGGGGGTCTGGTGGGTTTTGGGGTTCACCAACAATGTGTGAGTGAGACTTATTTAAGGAGAAGCCTGGCTCACATGGGAGCCCTGCTTGTGTATGTTAGAAGGTGGACTATGTGGGGGGGCAGTCATCTTTCCTCCTGGGGAACAAGCTGGCTTCCAGGTTCCTTGTCCAATTTCAGGGGTTTTCTGGTATGGGGGTAGGAGGTTATTGGTTGTGAGTGCCTGACTGGTCTGGGAAGGGGCTTGCTTTCAGTCTATAGAACCAGCATCTCCTGGTAGATATATTTGGGGATGCTTTCAATTTGAGGGAAATTTAGGGTGCAATCATATGGAATGAGGAGAGTTGGGAGTTGTCAGAGGGCTGGGGCCTGACATAGGATCACCTGAGGGAATGGACCAGGTGAGGTTAGGATCTGGGGCACTCCCATGGGAGGCAGAAGGTTGCAGCAGCTGAGGTTGCCAGCTCTTGAGGAGGATGAGAGGGTATTTGAAGAGGGGGACCAGGTGGATGGTGCAAAATTTGGGGGTGGCCCAAGCAAGTGCCCAATACCCCCATCTCCTCCCACACTCTATCTACCCCTGGTAGAGAAAGAGGGAGAAGAGCAGATAGAGGAGAATGTTCCTGTTACCCCTGACACTTGGGATCCTAGTTGGGGAAGACACCTGGATTTAAGGTGATGGGTGAAAAGGAATAGGAGGATGGCTGGGCTGGCAGCAGTGAGGATCTGTACCAGGGTGTCCCTGTGGTTGGAGCCTATAAAGGGAAGCAGATCTTGTATGGGGAGCATAAGCAAGCTCCTGGTGGATGCAGAATACCTAGGTCTTGGCTGTAAGACTCTGGGACTGGAAATCTGGATGCTTGGTGTGTGGAGGGTGGCTTGGGCGTGGGACAGGAAGTGGGGGCCGGAGAGGCGGGGTCTGGGTGAGTCACTGGCTGGGGAGGGGGTTATATTTAGTGGGAACTGCAGCTTCTCAAGGGAGGGAGTTGAGGACACATGTTCCCTGCCACAAACTCACACATGTGTGTATACATGTGTTGTGTGCATATGAACATGGATGAAAGAGGTTGGGGACTGAGGACTTTTAGGTCTGGAGCGCCTACCCCATCTCCAGGGCTACTTGCTGGTCCCCTTTTCTGAGAGCTTTCTCCTACGCTGCTTTTTTCCCCCATCTCTTGTAGTTTCAGTAGATTTTGGGGTCCTCAGTTTCTCAGGCCTGCTCTCCTTTAATGTCCTCTGGTCCTCTGCTCCTCCTGCCTCCTGCCCTTAGCCTTCCCCCTAGCCTTAGGCTCCCTGGCTGTGGTCCCGTGTACAGGTGTACACAGAAAGCCAGTTGGAATGTGTGGGCTCTGCTTCCAACACGTGAACACATATGTGAGTGAGGGTGAGGGGCTTGCCTGCACTGACAGCTATTCTGGGAAAAAGGGCTTATCCATATCTCTTCCAGACTTCTACTTCTTTGACGGAGCCCAAGGTTGAGCATCCGTTAAGTAAGGAGCCTTGTGCAGAGAGGATCATACATTTGGGGTTTTACAGAGGCATGAAGACCCAGGGTTACCACATTCCTTGGCCGGAAAACTTGTCAGTCTTGGGATGGCGGGGACTCCAACTCCCATAAGGCCTTGAGACACAAGATCCCTCAGTGTTAGGAGATTGCTGCCCGTGGGGCTGTTGGGAGTTGTGGTTCATCTTTATCCAGGGCAGGGGAGGGTAGTCCTGGAAAAGCCAGGAGGGGTCACATGGCTTTTGTCCCCCCAAAATTCTGGGTGGGGTATAGGTGGTGCTTAGGCTTTGCGGTCGTTGAGCTTTCCAGCTCCGTCTGAGAGTCCTCCATCTTTCATTGCCTATATTTAGACTCTTGCCGCAGTAATTTAAGGAACATTTATTGAATGCCTACCTTGTGCCAGGCCCTGTGCTTTGTGCTAACTCTGCCTTTATAGCTAACACTTACTCTTACTCTGTGTGTCTATCTGCCGGTGTCTCTCGATCTCTGAGCATCTCTTTCTCCCACTCCGCCCCCATCCCTCCCCCTTCTCCCCGCGCTGCTGCCGCCGTTGCCATGGTAACCGGCAACGACTGAAGTTGCGTGGTGGACTTGAGGGCCGGGCGAGGGTGGCGAAGGGCGGAGCAGAATAAGTTGGGGGGGGCGGAAAGTGGGGTATTTGGCCAGAGCCCGGGAGGCGAAGCGGTTAAACCCTCCGGGTGGTCCTTATTGGGCAAAGCTAAAATGGCGGGGCGGAGCAGTTTGGCCAACGGCCTCATTCATTGGCCGACAGGGGCGTGGCGGAGGGACAGTGTGGGTGAGGCCGGGGTAGGAGGGGGAGAGCAAATGGGCGGGAAGTGGACGGAGGCGTGGTCTTCTGGAGGCGGGTGGGCGGGGTCTGGCTTACTCTCAAGGGAGGCGGGCAACAGCCTTTGGAAAGGGGCGGGGCTTTAGGGCTGGGTTACCTGACTGAAAGTGATGGCAGTTCTGGCCTGGCAGGGGCGTGGCGTGGTTCCTTGTGTCGAAAGGAGACAGAATTTAAGGGGTTTGTTGTATAAGTCACTGGGAGGTGCGGGGGTCTTTGGAAAGGAGAATCCGGGGGTTGGGCGGTCTGACGTCTCAATTTTCCTAAGATGGAGGCCTGTTCAGATTTCATCAGAGCACAACCTCCTACCTCAGCTCTATGTTCCTGGGAGACGGTTGCTAGGCGACAGCAAAGGCCTTGATTGCTGCGTTGCCAGGCAACGGGGAAACGGAAAATGGAGGGAAAAAGGAAATGGGGGATAGGGGAGGGTCTTAATGGGTCATAGCGCCCACTGGTGGAGAACTGTGCATTTTCTATTCTAGGAGTAATTTCGAGTCCAGACCCTTACTCAGCGACTCCTTCTGAGGATCCAAGCATTCTATCTATATATGAAACTAGGGCATTGGGGGTCATCTTGGGGCGCACTTGTCTCCAGTTAAGAGTAAAGAGGGGGCATAGGCGAGATTCTAGGGAAGTCCGTCCTCTCTGCCAGGTGTGGGCATTTTACAGAAGAGATTTGAAGAGACTGCTCACTGGATTTTAAGAGTTGGAAAGGTGGGCATTCAATGGGAGGTTATTTGGAAGAGATACTTTCAGGTCCAGTTGTTTGGGAGAAAATGGAAGCCTCTGAAGAGACCTGAGGCAGTAGATTTGGGGTGTTCTGGAAGATTTGTGGATCACTGCAAATTGCAGGCCAGATCTTACTTTTGTGAATATTTTTTGAGGCTTGAGTGTGGGGCAGATAGATATATTTGGGAGCAATCTCCCAACACAGAATTCAGAATCATGGAGGGGATGTTGAGATATAGGGAGGGCAGACAGAAAAGGGAGTAATGTATGAAATTAAGGGGTTAAGAAAAGGAATAGGGACATATCTCTTAAGGGTTTGGGAATACATTGAAGAGGTTGCAATTTAATTTGGAGGGTCAGCTTTAAGATACATTAAGTATTCCCTGTAATTGGGGTCTGGTGGTATTAGGGACTAATATATTAGAGAGTCATGAGTATTTCATTAGATTCAGGGTTTTGGACAGGGGACCCCAAACAAACTTGAGGACTGCTTATTTGGATGTTTACATTACAGCAAGGGTAATATTTGCACTGACTTCAAGGTCTCTGTTGGTGGATAGGAGGATAAGATTTTAAAAGATAACTTAAGAGAGATTAATTTGAGGGTATGACAAGGATCTGTTGTCCTTAAACTCTTGAAAACCATTGTCTGGCTATCAGGTGGGGCTGGACTGCTAGTTAGAATAGGAAATGCCTTGGCATCTGAGGGAATGCTGTCCACATTAACCATTAACAATCTTTGGGGAGGTTGGGGGAGAGGCTTGTGGGAGACAGTTTTGGAGGGCCCTTCTAAAGTGAAAGGGAAGTGCTGCTTCCTTTCCTGCACCTTGGGAGTCCAGTAGTAATGAGAGGTCAGGTGAGGTTTAGAATAGTTAGGGGCCTGGTGGTTTTAGGCGTGGCAGATTAGGTGGAATAAGGGGTCCCTGAGAGCCACAGCAATAAGTTGGTAAATTTTAGGAGTGTCTCTACTTGTAAAGGGGTCGGAATAGGAGTAGACTGTGGAAGATGAAGTACACAGGGAAAAAGCTGGAACAGGGGAAGTTGATGGCTAAGAGGGTATCCCCTCACCCCCTCTCTCCCATCGTGACGCTCTCCCGCACTGCGCAGG
>NW_017731781.1:470394-474842 GCF_001890085.2 Hipposideros armiger
CTCCCTTCCCCTCAGTCCCCCTCCCCTTCTCCATGTCGGCTCGGAACAGATTCGCCTCCATGTGTCTCTGCGTGGTACGTGCCGCGGTACGGGCTTTGACCCCGCTTCCCTCTTTCCGGAACCCCCAAATCTCAGGGTGCAAGCTTCAAGAGCTGTCGCTGTTCCTTCTGCTTGGCGCGGGGTCTCTGGGTTGCAGTGTCTCGCGGACAGCGCAGTGGGTCTCCCCTCATCATCCACTTTCACTCACACTCTATTTTGGGGTGCAAGCCTCGGTTCCAGGTCATTCTGTGCAGCTGGGGCTCCAGTGAGGAGGGGGCCAAGGGGTAAGGAACAACAGCGACCCTCAGGCCTTTTACTCGTCTTACGCCCAAATATATTGGTGGTTCAGACTTGGTCCCAATAGCATCCAAGCTGTCGCAGGTCCGGGCCCTGAGTCCCAGTAGGGTAAAAGAAGGAATCCTCCTTTCCTGCCTGTCCTGTTTTATAGTTGTCCTGTAATCTGGGACTGAGAGGTGCTGACCCCATCCCCACCCCCCAGTCTGCAGTTTCAGAATTACACTCCCCCACCCCCACCCCTCCAGACCGTTTTCCTCCCTAACTTCTCCCCCCCCACCAGCCTTTACTACATTTACTTCAGAAATTTCCAAGGGCTGAACATAGGCCCTAACCTCCTTCAACCACATTCTGGGAACTTTGTATCCTCTTCTTGTTCCCCAGTTCTGTCACATTGTTTCCCAATCCGGAGGAGCCTTTTCCTATGTTCTGGACAACTCCCTCCCCCCTTGGTGGGGTGCAGGGAGAGGTGTCTGCAGTCTCACTGTGATAAAAAAAAAATTAACCTTCATTTCTTCTCTAGAATAAACGATGAAATGCCCCTTTCCATGCTTCCATTTTCTTTATGTGCACCCTGACATTTCATCATCAGATTCAGGAATTTTCTCTGTGAGTTGGGGTGAAGATGGAGGGGCATTGGGCTCAAACCTTCTCCAGGACTCCAAAACTTGAAGCTGAAACCCTTGGGCCAACCTTTTTGATCATGCAGGGAATTGGGGACCTTGTGAAGTGAGAGAGGAGGCTATCTCCTCCCTTTCTCCCTGGATCCTCCAGTTCTGGGGTACTATCCAGGCTGAAGACCACCTTTTCAGGGTGTGGAATGAACAACCTCTCTCAGCTCATTGATTCTGTTATCCAAGATGGCCCAGCCTTTGAGGAAGACTATTTAGCTTATACTGCCTGCTCCTTTTCCTTCTCTGCTTTTTGTGTCCATGGTATTGAAACCTGGAGCTGAGGATTCTGTCTTCAAGGCTGTGGGCCAGAAAGGAAGTGTACTTTCATGTGCCCCTGTTTTCCTTCTTTAAGGCTCTTCAAATGCATCAAGGTATTTCTTGATGCAAGCTGTCTCTGGGTACTGGGTTTGAGTCTTCGTGTTGCCCGTACCATTTCCCTCTTCCCAGTCTCTTACTGTACCCTCATCTATAGCCAAAGTTGAGTTACATCTTCAGCCTTGGTTCATCATCCTCATAAATTTCAGAATCATATTCTAGTACCAGGAATTGACCTTGATAAACTTCTTCCAGTTGGACTTTGCAATTGTTGACCCCCAAATGTCGGGGTACTCTGAGCTTCTCAGACACTTAATTTTGAGAGGGAAATTCTGCCTTCTCTTTGTACCCCTGTGTCCTGGGGAGTGTATTCTGTCTTCCCCAGTCCCTGAGGGAGCCCTGCATATGGTACCCTTCTCTTCCTTTCTTGAGCAGGGAACTTGGGAGGGTCTGCTTCTGGGGGGTTGGCTCCTGAGGAGGGGAGCAACATGAGGGCAGAGGCAGATGTGGGAGGATCCAGGTAGGGTTGCTGCCCTTCAATGCTGTATCCAGCTGCCCTTTTACTCTCTCTCTGGCCCCCAGTTAATCTCATTCACTGGTGTTTCTATTAAGCTAGCACAGGAGGCCCTTGAGATGGCAGGTGGTTAGTTGGGAAGGGAGTCAGAGGGTCATGTTTGGTCTTTCACTCCAAAAGGCCAAAGGGAGACCAGGATTTTACCTTGAAGCTTAACACTCTACCCGCTTCCCAAGTCAGGGAACCTGGAACCTGGCACCCATTCCTGGCTCCCTCCTGAGCCCTACTGCCTCTGTCCTTCCCCGTCTTTCTCCATCCTCTTCTAGTATATCCAATTACCTGGCTGGGCTGTGGGCATTTGTAAGGGTGAGGCTGGGCTCTTGGGGCCCCCTCCGTTGACTACTTGGGAACCAGGGGGCGCTTTTGGAGGAAGAACTGGCCAGGTTTAGCTTTGTCCTGCCTGGGGAGCTGATGCCAAGTACCTGCTAGTTGAAGGGCCTGATTGTGGTCTCTGCCTTGGGCATGCAAGGTCCTGGAAAGCCAGCCTCATGGGGTAGAGGCTTCAGTGGGGAGACTGAGGCAATGAGGGTGTGGTGGCGGTAGGATGGAATGGAGAGCAGGAGCAGCAACTATAGTATGGAAGAGGGAGGTTATAACATGGGTAGTGGGATTAAATAGGTAGTGAGGGAAGCGGGATGAGGATTGATAGAGAAGCAAAGAATTTGGGGATGTATGTAGAGAATGTGGGTACCACTGTCAGAAGGGCTAGAGCTCTGAAAGGATGGAGGGACTTAAGGATGAAGGCCTGGGAAAGGGATGAAGAGGCCAGAGGAGGGAGTGTGCTGAGTAGAAGGCTGGGGTCCTAGGATGTGAGGAGGAGTTGGGGGATGGGACTGGGATTTAGGAAGAGATGAGAGGTGCTGAAACCTTGGCAGAAGAGGGGGCTGTGGGGGGAGCGTGGAGAGAGGGGGAACCAATGGGCTGGAGGAGAGGGAGGGGGAGGAGCTGGTCAGGCCCCAGGGCCTTCGGCACTGCACTGGCTGGGGGAAGAAGAGGTGGCTGGCGGGCAGCCTGGAGCCCCAGGCACTGGGTCGGCCCCAGTGACACTTCCTCCGCATCCCCAGAAATACCGCTACCAAGATGAAGACACACCCCCTCTGGAGCACAGCCCGGCCCACCTCCCCAACCAGGTAAACGCCCCCGAGCTGGTGCACGTGGCGGAGAGGAACTTGTGCCACCTCGAGGCCGTCGGTGGGGTCGTGGGCCACGCCCATCTCTCCCCCGTCAAGGTAGGAGACTCGGGCGTCCCCCTCCCCACTGCAGCCCTCGGAGCCTCGGAGTTACGACCACCCCCAAGGGCCGGTAGGGCGACAGCCGGTAGGGCAATCGCCGTAGTAGGTGAGGGGAGTGGGACAGGGGGACTGGGGCTTGGGCTTTTGGGGGCTGGGGGAGGGGTGCATTTGGGGTGCTAGAAACACACTGTTTCCACAAAGAAGAAACAGGACAGGCAAGTGGGAGTGGGTGTAGAGCTTAAAGCCAGGGTGTGTGTGTGTGTGTGTGTTTGTGTGTGTGTGTGTGTGTGACGTGTACTCATGTTTCTGTATCTGTGTCTATCTGTGTAAGTGTCTGCATGTCTGTGCTCACATGTGTTGAGATGTGTGCATCCCCCAGGATGTTCACCAAGCCTAGGCCCTTTTCATTCCTTCACACACTCCCCACCTCTGTTTTGGTGTTCAGAGCCTGTTCAGAGCTCCTGCTGCCCTCATTTGCTCTTGTCCCACCCCTGCCTCCTCCCCCCACTTCCAGCCCCTGGACCTGGCTCTCCCTGTCCCCTTAGTCTCCTGCCTTTTCCTTCTGTCTGGCCTGAGACTTCTAGTTGTAGGGCCATTCTGCCTCTGTCCCCTGCCCCTGCCTTTGCTCTGCTCCTGTGCTCCCTCCCTCCTCTCTGCCTTTCCCTCCCTACTGGCTGGCTGGTTCTTGATGTTGTCTCTCTCTTCCTCCCACGCACTCTCCTCCCTCTCCCTGATCCCAGCTCAGGCCCTTTATGCCCTGATCAGTCCTATTCCTCAGTTAGCCAGCTTCCCCTCTCCCCCACTTACCCCCTTTGCTGTTCATCACTTCCCTCCTCCCATGTCTCCCCTCTCTTATTCTCTTGGACTCTCATCTCCACCCAGATATTTTTTTTCTGTACCCTGCCTGTCCCCCCATTGTTATTTACCACCCCCTATTTCCCCTTCTTCTCTTCTGATTTTCTTTCTCCAGTCCTGGAAAGGCCTTGTTTCTTAGACCTTCCATCCTTCAGTCCACTTTCCACCTTCTTCCCCTTCAGTTTCCTCTTGGGGGAACAGGATGGGGGCACAGGATGGGATGGAATGGAAAACACTAGGCCAGCTGTGAGACTGAGGGGAACACTGTGGGGGCAGGCCTGGGATTCCAGGATCTTGTGAGATGCCCTGGGAAGGGGGAGGTTGCTAACAGTTCACCAAGAAGATGAGGATGTCTCTGAGCCTAGGAATGAAGAGTCAGGTAGTGGGCAGCAGCAGGTTCTGGGGTGAGAAGGAGGTAGCTGGCAGAGGAGTTGGAGGGAGGGAGGAAGGGAGGGAGGGAGGGAG
>NW_017731781.1:474939-494068 GCF_001890085.2 Hipposideros armiger
AGAGAGACAGAGAGAGAGACCGACCAAGACCATTCTCTGGCTTATAGCAAAACAGAGAGACAACATAAGGGTAAGAAGTCTCAGGGCAGGTGACAGAATGGGATGAGACTGTGAAATCAGGGCAGCAGGTTGAGGGGATTGAGAAAAAGGAAAGTAAGACCCTAGAGATGGGGAGATAGTGCCGAGTATTCTTCAGAAACTCTGGGGGCTGCAAGGAGCAAAGGAAAGAAGACTAGAGATGGGGCCCTTAAGTCTCTGGGGAAGGGGAAGATGAGAGAAGAGAGGCTTGAAAGGTGACAGTACAGTGCTAGGGAGTGTTGGAGCTCAGGAAGCAGAGTGAAGTAGGAGGAGGGAGTGTTGGAGGCCTAAGTGTGGGAGGGAGGTCTCAGGACAAGGCCTGAGCTGCCAGGAGAAACCCCGATTTTCAGTGGAGATGGGGAATGGATTGAGAATGAAGGATTGTGATTTGGGGATAGAATCTTGAGGGTTTGAAGATGAGGTAAGGGGAAGTGGTGCTGATTTCTCTGGGGAATCAGAAATTAGGATGGAGGATAAGGGTAGGAGAAGAATAAGGGATAGGGCTAGAAGGTGGGATAGGGACAGGGAAGCAGATGGAGAATGGAGGCTGGGTTTCAAAAATGGAAATTGAAGGGTAGGACAGGAATGTAGATGGAGGATGTGTGATGCGGTAGAGAGGGATGGCAAGCAGGTGAAGGTAGCCCCTGATAAAAGGTGAGGCCTGAGGAAGGAGGCTCTAGGATGGGAATGGGGATAGATGGTAGACTGCTGGATCGAGGATGGACATGTGGATGAGATTTTGGTGTTGGTGACTATTGGTTGGACAACAACACTTGCTGAGATTTGAAGTGTTGAAGGATGGTGTTAATAGATTTATGGGTATGAAATCTATTATACATCTCGAAAATGGTAATGTATAGTATTAAGAAACAGCAGGAGAGAGGAGAGACCCCTTTAGAGGGGGAAAAGAGGAGTCTGGGGAATCGTGAAGCGTGCTTGCTGCTTGGTAGGCTCCAAGCAAATATTTGTTTAAGGAGGCGGTAGGTTGGGGACCCCGGAAGGAGGATCTTGGCCACCTCCCCCCATTGCCATGGAGACGTGGCTTCCGTTGCCTTGGCAATTGGGGAAGCCCCTAGGACGGGCCTAAAGCTGGTCCCGCCCAGGAGTCTAGAGACCTTGCTGCTTCGAGGCGACTGACGTCAGAGGCCTGTGCACGCCCCAGTTTAACCCTTTCCTGAATGAAGTGGGGCGGGGGGGAGGAATAGATGAGACGATAGTACCCGGATGTCTTTCACCACCCCTCCTCCTGTCGCCTTTTGCACTGCGTAGGGTGAGGGGCGTAGGGGAGGGAGGAAGGGAGGTTATTCACGGTGCGCAGCGCCCACAAACCTCTTCACCCTGGATTTTTCTCGGCCTGGCTAACGGGGGGCGGGGCCCAGGCAGGAGAGGCGGGGCTACAGGACCCCTTCTGTGTGTGGGAGTTTGGTCGTTCCTAGGCCACGCCCCATCCCCTCCCGTTGTCCTGACAACAGGACCTCCCGGAGTGTGGGTCTCCCCAGGCCTTGGCTGGGCTTAGATACTGTTGCTAGGCAACAGGGTCCCTAGAGGAAGGGGCGGATTGGATGGCGGGTGGGCGAGAGAGAGGGAGAGCCCTGCATGTGGGGGAACCCCGGATTCCCAGGGCCTAGGGCCTAAGGCAAATATGTGTGAAGGTGAGGGGTAAATCTGAGGGAGGGTTATAAAGGTATCAGGGTTTATGTAGGTAGATAGGGACAGGGATGGGGCCAGGACCCAGCAGACATAAGCCCTGGGGTGTATTGTATGTGTGTAGCACATAAGGCATGTAACACCCTATGGTGTTACATCCGGTGAGAGGCTCCCCTTCTTACCATCTGCTGTGACCCCCCCTTCCCCCTTTTGGCTGTTTCTCCTTTCCTGCTTCTCAGACACCTCCGTAAGCATGCAGGGGCCCTGGGCTGGGCAGAGTTAGGTCCATACACGTGTGCATGTATGTATATACAATATGGATTGAGGCTGGGTCCTTGAGGGATTCTAAGGGTAACAGAGCAGGCTTAGTTAAGGGGCTTAAAGGGTAACCAGGCTGGTAGGACTCTTGGTTACAGACTCCCTCTGGAGACAAGGCTCAGGCAGTTTTTCATCTTCTTTTTTTCTCTCACAGGCCAATTCTCCCCCTGTGATTGTCAACACAGATACCCTAGAAGCCCCAGGATATGTGAGTTGTTTAGATTTTGGAGCCATTGCAGAAAGAAGGAGGGAGAGAGGGAAAGCCTGGGTCCTAGTAGCAGGGGAGGGGCAGGTTCTTAGGTAGGAATATCTGTCTCACTGTTACTGTGTTTCTGGTCTGTGCTGGAGTTGCAGGTGAACGGGACCGAGGGGGAAATGGAATACGAGGAGATCACATTGGAAAGGGTGAGCAGGCTCTTCCACCCGAGGTCCCCTTGCTCCCTGTCTGTGCTTCTCTCTGTGCCCATGTTTTCCAGGTGGTCAGCCTCTTAACCCTGTCCCTTCCTGCTCTGGTCACAGCTCCCCAGTCCATTCTCCTCTTCACTTTTTTTATCAAGAAGGGAGCTGACCCTCTTCTCTTCCTTCTGCCCAGGGTAACTCCGGTCTGGGCTTCAGCATCGCAGGTGGCACTGACAACCCACACATCGGTGACGACCCATCCATTTTCATCACCAAGATCATTCCCGGCGGGGCTGCAGCCCAGGATGGCCGCCTCAGGTGGGGAGAGGAGACAGGGGTTAGGATGCTGGTTCCCTTGAAAGGAAGGGCCAGGGCGGCAGGAAGCTCCTGGCTCAGGCCCACCTTGCTGCCCTCAGGGTCAACGATAGCATCTTGTTTGTAAATGAAGTGGATGTGCGGGAGGTGACCCACTCAGCTGCAGTGGAGGCCCTCAAGGAGGCAGGCTCCATAGTCCGCCTCTACGTCATGCGCCGGAAGCCCCCGGCTGAGAAGCTCATGGAGATCAAGCTCATCAAGGGGCCTAAAGGTAGTAACCCATTATGTTGCCACCCCGTCTACTGTCCCCTGTCAAGGCCTGGGCACCCATCTCTGCCCTCCGCTCTATCCAGGTCTTGGCTTCAGCATCGCAGGTGGTGTAGGGAACCAGCACATCCCTGGAGATAATAGCATCTATGTAACCAAGATTATTGAAGGGGGTGCTGCCCACAAGGATGGAAGGTTGCAGATTGGAGACAAGATTCTGGCGGTGAGGACCCCCATCATTTTTCTAGCCCACGCTTGGATCTCGCCTACTGGCCCTGAGCAGGCCCAGACTTCTTTATCAGCTCACCGGCAGTGCCTCTGTCTTGAGGCTGTTTCTGGCTCTGTCTGAGCTCTGCTTCCCTTGACCCCAGGTCAACAGTGTGGGGCTGGAGGACGTCATGCATGAGGATGCTGTGGCAGCCCTGAAGAACACGTATGATGTTGTCTACCTAAAGGTGGCCAAGCCCAGCAATGCCTACTTGAGTGACAGCTATGCTCCCCCAGACATCACAACCTGTGAGAGCCCTCCAAACCCCAAAGCTCCCCATGACCCATCCCAGCTACCCCCATGACATCCCCGGTGACCATTCCTCTTCAGATGCTCCCTGTGAAATAGCTACAAACTCTGCCACTTGCTGTATTTTGAGAATAGATGGAAAATCGGTCACCATAGAAGAATTAGAAAATATTATCAACAGTCTCTCCCCCAGAATGCACAAGGCCCAGATGGTTTTATGGCTAATTTTTTATGAAATTCTCAAGGGATAGATTATTATTATGCTTTCTCTGAGTATAGGAAAAGATAAAAAATTTCACATTTTATTTTATAAGGGCAGTTCAAATGGTCACAAAGTTAGCATAAAAGAAAGAGTATCCAATTTTGCTTCTGAATAGAGATGTAAACGTTTACAATAACATAGCAGCAAACCAGACAGCAGCATATTAAGGGAATAACATTGTCATAAAGTAGGATTTGTTTCAGAAAACTAAAGGTGGTTTCATATTAAAAAATCTCTTCATTTGATTCATTGTATTAAAAAGTTAAGGGAGAAAATCTTTAGGGTCATTTCAAATAGATGTGGGAAAGGCATTTGATGAATTTCAACATCTATTTTGGGAAATGAAATCTTAGTAAACTAAGAACAGAGGAATTTTCCTTAATGTGATGAAGAGTAGCTATCACAAACCAACAACAAACATTTCCTAATGGTAAAATCCTAGCAGCATGTTCATTCAGTTAGGAACTAAACAAGGATGCCTCTTATAGCTGCGGTTATGCTACATTGCTTTACAGCAAGGTTTCTCAATGTTGATATTGTTGACATTTTTGGTCCATAGTTCCTTGTTGTAGGGCGTTGTTGTATGCATTGTAGGATGTTTAACAGCATCTCTGGCGTCTATCAGATGACAATGGTACCTCTCCCAGTCAGAACAAAAAGGTCTTTAGACATTGCCAAATAGTCCCTGGGAGGCAAAGTTACCCTGCTTGAGAATCACTGTTTTAGAGATTTTAGGCAGTGTAGTGAGGCCAGAAGAATAAATTGATGTTATGTTACATTTGTAAAAGAAGAAATAAACTTGTCCTTATTTATAAATCATATTATTGTCCATCTAGATTAAAATTGAAGTGAATTAACTGAAAAACTTAGAAATAATATGGAAGGTTAAGAATGTGGCTCTATATAAGAAAAATAACAAGAATTAGTAACTTCCCAGCAATAAGAAAAAGGAGTGGGTAAAAGATCCCTTTCGTCAAAGAAAAAATTTCTATAAAAGTTTTAGAAATATGAACTTGACAAGAAGTATGTAAGATTTATATGAAGAAAATGAGGAAACTTTACTAAAGTACATAGAAGAAAACTGGAAGAAATGGAGAGTCACACCATGTTTCTGGATGGAAAAACTTAATATGCTAAAGATCTCAACCCTGTCCAATTAATCTATACGTTTTATGCAATCCTAATCACAATTTTAATGTTCCCCCCCCCACACACACACACTCACCTTTCCTGGAAACTTCACAAGTTGATTCTAAATTTCAACTAGAAAAATATATTTGGGAGAATAACTAAGAAATTTTTGGAAAAGAATAATGAGGCATGACTGCCTCTACCAAATAGGAAATCATACTGTAAAACTATATTAAAATCATATAGTAGTGTTTCTGAATGCCATAACCTACCAAAAGGAACCTTGGCTCCTTGAAGAAAGGGATGATTCCAAATCCTGGGCAAGAAATGCACAAATGAGCTCATAACATCTTTCATATTAGAAAGCAAGGAAGATATCTAAGACTGCTAGGGTTATGTCAAAGACACAGGAACCGAATTGAAGGGGCTTCTCCTGGCCCTTCAACCAAAACTCGTTAAATGTGTTAAAATCTATGAGATCATAATGGTACTTCAAAGTAATGGGTACCTTTGGAGGATGCTAGGGAACCCATTCATTCTGAAAACTGGCAAATAAAGGGAACAAGTCAAGCATCTATTCACTCTTTCCTGTACAAACTGCACTTTAGAGTAACCAAATGGCTGATATGGGAAAGTACTTTTTTATAGAAGAATTCCCACTAATAAGGGCTCCTCCCTCAAAAAAGAAAACAAAAAGGTAGAACGTCACTATTTTGCTCTCCCCAGGGAAATATCTGAACCAGGCAGTGATCATCAGTGTCTGCTAAAACTCTTTGGTGAAAGGCTGACAATACCTGAGCTGGCCAATTAGTCTTACTAACAAAAAGACAACTACGCATTGTTGCATCCTGACGTGATGCAGTAGAAAGTACATAGCGCCGTCTATGAAGTATTCTTGCCAAAAATTTGAATTTGAATCTGACTAAATCTCTAGTATGAATTACCAGTTTACAGGAGATACAGGGCAGGGTCACATGTTAATACCACAGGGATGCAAGCAGTGATTTCCCTATTAGAGTTTCCCTAATGGAAAGTGGGAAATTCTATTACACAAAGGACCTCATTTTTTCAAATGAATGGCCAAGATTAAAAACAACAACAACAACAACAAAAAAGCAACAAAAGAAAATGCCAAAACCTTGGTATTAATATTCGCCTTGACTTAATCATCCTGGTATACCTAGGACATGTAACCTCAAATCCATTATCCCCTAGGAGAACCAACCCCTGATGTCACCTGTGAATTCCTGCCTCTGACATTACTGTGATCTGATGTCCCCCTTCACCACCCATCCTAGTATCTCTGGCAGAATAACCTCCCCTTCACCTGAATCTGGCTCTCCTGGTTCCCTAGGGAGAAGGTGGGGTGGTGGGTGCTCTCTCGCTCCATCCATTTCCAAGTCATTCTTTCTCCCATGTCTTCTCTCAGCTTATTCCCAGCACCTGGACAATGAGATCAGTCATAGCAGCTACCTGGGCACTGACTACCCCACAGCCATGACCCCCACTTCCCCTCGGCGCTACTCTCCAGTAGCCAAGGACCTGCTGGGGGAAGAAGACATTCCCCGAGAACCGAGGCGGATTGTCATCCACCGAGGCTCCACGGGCCTGGGCTTCAACATCGTTGGGGGCGAGGATGGTGAAGGCATCTTCATCTCCTTTATCCTGGCTGGGGGCCCTGCGGACCTCAGTGGGGAGCTACGGAAGGGGGACCAGATCCTCTCGGTGAGGGAAGGCCAGCCCCTGCCCATACCTCCGCTTCCCCTCAGGGAATGGCCCAGGGCTCTTGGGCAGGGCTTGGGTAGGCTGGAGCCTAGTTTTCATCTCCAGTGACTCAGCCTCTCCTCCCTCTAGGTCAATGGTGTTGACCTCCGCAATGCCAGCCATGAGCAGGCTGCCATTGCCCTGAAAAATGCGGGTCAGACAGTCACAATCATCGCTCAGTATAAACCAGAAGGTACCAGGCCTGAAGCTCCCTATCTTGTGGGCTAAGATGGTCCTCAGAACTCTGTCTCCTCAGCTCTGGCTTCAGTGGGGGCAGAGGGAGGGTGGCAGTAGGATGGGGCCAGAGCTCAGGAACCTTGTCTTTCCTCAGAGTATAGCCGATTTGAAGCTAAGATCCACGACCTTCGGGAACAGCTCATGAACAGCAGTCTGGGCTCAGGGACTGCCTCCCTGCGGAGCAACCCCAAAAGGGGTTTCTACATCAGGTCAGATGCTTCCTGGGCTGGGTTTCTCTTCACTCTGTGACCCCCGTCCTCCAGCCAGCTTTCCCTAAACCCTGCCTGGTTCCTGCTCCCCATCCAGACCTGACACTCAGCAGCGTTCATGGGCTCAGCTGCACAGGTTAGCATTTTGAAATACTTCATATCAATTGGAAAACAGCCTTAGCCTTAATTATCCTTACTGCCTTCTAGCCCCTGGTCACCTTGGCACTTCCCCTAGGACCTCCCAGCTGCCCCACAATTTGGTAACTCAAAAGGTTAATGCCTGACAGAGCAGGGGGTCCCTAAGCTATTCAGAATATTGCCTTAGGCTGCACATCCTTCTGGGATGACACAGCCCTGAAAAGGTGGACCAAAGCTCTCTCATATCATCCTTTATCTCTCTAGTGGCATTTTGCTTCCTTCTCAGGGCTCCTTCTCCCATTGGCTTCTCTTTCTTGCCCTCCCCAGGGTAGGTAGGCACTGTGTCTCACAGAACTCCTCTTTTCTTCCTCTGGGCTCTTGTTCACTCAAACAACCTCATCTGCTGCTCTACTCTGCAGCTGTCTTTCAGAGCTGTCAGCTCTGGCCTGACCTCTTCCTGGAGGTCCAGACCTGCAGTTCTGGCCATCTGCTTTCTGGACACGTCCACTGGGATGTCCCACAGGCATCTCACATTCAACACGTCCCAAACTGAGCTCATCTCTTTCTCCTGTGTACTTGTGCTCTCTGTCTTTTGCCGAATCAGTGTTTCTCTCTCGCTGAATGGCATCACCATCCACCCAGACACCTGGCTCAAATTGGAGCCTTGCTCGGGCCTTCCCTCCCTGCTGGGGTCCAATTGGCTCCCAGGCTTGGTGATTTCTGAGTGCCAGATGATGCCAGATGACCCTGGCATTTCTTTCCTTCTTCCTGTCTAACTGCCTTACTCTTCATCTTTGCTCTCTCAGTGGTCATTCCTCCCTTTGTCCTGACCACAGGGGTTGAGGCTTATTGACAAGAATTCGATACTGATAAGGGTAACCAGAGTCTGCAAAGAGTAAATTTTTTTTTCTTAAGAATTTGAGCAGATTCCAAGTTACCCCTGTGACTGTGATGTGCATGTGTATTGCAGACTGCTTTCTCTGGAGGATGGTGTTCTAGATCTTCAGAAATCACACTGAATCCATAAGCCGGTCTGATTGCTAACACAGCATTGACTGAATGACGGTTAATAGTTGTGGTGATTATGAGTAATAGTAGAGCTTTTGGTCCCCATACAGTTCTTGGTTTCCTGAGAATCCACAGCACTTGTGGGAGCGCCATCAGCAGCTGTGCTTTGCTATAGACCCTTGGCCCTGAACCTCTGGACTGGGTCTCAGGGTAGCTGGAGTCCTCAGCCAGGTCCTGACCAATGGCCACCTGCCCTCTAGGGCCCTGTTTGACTACGACAAGACCAAGGACTGCGGCTTCCTGAGCCAGGCTCTGAGCTTCCGCTTTGGGGATGTGCTGCATGTAATCGACGCCAGTGATGAGGAGTGGTGGCAGGCGCGGCGGGTACACTCGGACAGCGAGACTGATGACATTGGCTTTATTCCCAGCAAACGGCGGTGAGGCTCCCAGGGCCTTCAGCCTTCTTGCCACAGGCACCGAAGATCCCAAGGTCCCCAGGATGGGCAGCCAATAGTGCATGGGTCTGTCCTCGGACTTCTTGGGAGTCTGTTTGCTGGCCCTCCTGGACACCATGACTCCCATGAGCCTTTGTGGCAGATATCTCATTTAGGAGCACAGGGGCCCAGGGACTGCTGGGAGATGGGGTTATCAGCTGGTCTAGTGAGTGGGAGCTGTAGGGCTCCTCACTGGGCATTTCCCTGTTCCCCTCCCATCATGTTTCCCACAGGGTTGAGCGACGGGAATGGTCAAGGTTAAAGGCCAAGGTAGGTAGAAGAGGGGGTGAGCTTGGGTGGAAGAGTGGGGGACTCATGGGTGAACTCTTAAGCAACCACATGGCCCGCTCTTTCTTTCTAGGATTGGGGTTCCAGCTCTGGATCACAGGGTAGGTAGGGTCAGTTTGGGAAGACCTGAGGTGAGAGGAGCCCTGAGCTTCTCTTGATATCCTCAGGGAGGCAATACGAGGCCTCGAGTCCCTTGTCTCAGAGCCCCTTGCAGACACCCTACCTCTCACTAGGTCGGGAAGACTCAGTTCTGAGCTACGAGACAGTGACGCAGATGGAAGGTGAGCCCTGCCCTCTGCCTTGGCCTCAGCCCTTCCTGCTCCCTGGCCCTGTTCTCCACTTGAGCTGGCTCTCTTTCCTCAGTGCACTATGCTCGCCCCATCATTATCCTCGGGCCCACCAAGGACCGTGCCAATGATGATCTTCTCTCTGAGTTCCCTGACAAGTTTGGATCCTGTGTTCCTCGTGAGTGCCAGGGCCTGGGATGGAGGTGGGATGTTGGGGTGGGGCCCATGAAGGCCATAGGCAGAGTCTCTTTTGGGCATTGGGATGCAGGAGAACACCGGGATTCTCGGAGAAGGGGTGCTTCTCGGCCATTCTCATGTTCCACGGTCGCCATTCAAGGCTAGAGACTAGGAGGACCCAGAGGGTGCTGGGAGGGTGGTCCTGTCCCTCTCTGTCTTGGTCTCCCCAGCAGCCCCTTCCACCGAAGGACCAGCTGAGCACTCTGGGGGCTGATATAGGCAGCTTTTGAGCTAGAGGGATGGTGGTTAGATCTTTGGGGGGGTGGGGTGACTTCCTGGCAGATACGACACGGCCCAAGCGAGAGTATGAGATAGATGGCCGGGATTACCACTTTGTGTCATCCCGGGAGAAAATGGAGAAGGACATTCAGGCGCACAAGTTCATTGAGGCCGGCCAGTACAACAGCCACCTATATGGAACCAGCGTCCAGTCTGTACGAGAGGTGGCAGAACAGGTAGGGCCCAGCAGGCACCCTGTCCTCTTCCTCCTCCCTTCTCCCCACCCCATGGCCTTCCTCCAGCTCTCTCTAACTCTCTTTCTCTCTGTCTCTTTCCCTGCTGGGTCTCGACTCCGCTCCTCCACCTCCTTCTCCTTTTCTTGGGCAACTCTGTCTGACCACCTGCTCTCTTGTGCCCTGCTCCTGCTGCCTGCCTCCCTCCCTTGCTTCCTGACCCCAAACTGCATGACCATCTGGCCCCTCTCTATTCCCCTTCCCTCCTCCTTGCCCCACTTCTGCTCTCTTCCTGTGGTCTTGCCCTTGGTGGCTTGGACTCCCCCACCTCGGTCCCTCCCTTCTGCCTCACTCCTCTTTGGCCCTATCCTCTCCCCTCGCCTGTTCCTGGGGTCTGCACTCCCCTCTTCCACTCCTCGGCTACCTCCTTTTCCCTGCTGCCCCCCACCCTGCCCTCTCTCCCTCCACTGCTCGTTTCTCCATCTGCCCCTCCTCCTTCCCATCTGCCTCTCCTTGTTCCTTCCATCTGTCTGTCCTCTGTCTATCCTCCCCTCCCTCCTCCCTCTATCCTACTTCCTTTCTCCTTTTCCTTTGCTTTTTTGCCCCATCTGTCCGGGCCCACCTTCCACACCCCCACCCTGCTCTGCCCCTCTTGCCTTGCTCTGCTCTGCCCTTCTTTTGGGTCCCCTCCCTGCCTGCTCCTCACCCCCCATCCATCCCTCTAATCCCCAACTCCTGTACTGGCCCCTTCCCTTACTCTCTGTCTGACTCTTCCCTTTTTCTCTCTGTCTTTCACTCTGTCTGTCCGTACCCCCTTCCCACCTTGACACTCTCTGCTCACGTGTCTTTTGACATCCATGTTACTTCCCTTTTGGCCAACCTTCTGTTCCCTGCCTTTCCATATACTGTGTCCTGTCCTGGCACCTCTGTCTGTCCTTTCCTGCCACCTGCTGGTCCCCCTCCACCCACCCTGCCTGCCCCCAGGGGAAGCACTGCATCCTCGATGTCTCAGCCAATGCTGTGCGGCGGCTGCAGGCGGCCCACCTGCACCCTATCGCCATCTTCATCCGCCCCCGCTCCCTGGAGAATGTGCTGTGAGTATGGTCCCAGGGGGCCTCCCTTATACTCCCCCACACCTATGACCCTGGGCCTCAGAAGGCTCTGTGTTGAACTCTCCCCTCAGAATCCTGGACAGTGACTCCAGCAGCCCTTGAGGGGGAGCTGCACAGAGAGCTGGAACCCAGAGGATGCAGGGACTCTCAGGCCTCTCCCCAATTCTTCCTTGGGCTAGGCAGGACTACAACTCCCAGCAGCCCCTGGGGCACACACCTGCTGGGGCAAGCCTAGGCCTCCAGAGCTGTTGGGAGTTAGAGTCTGAATCCCTTCACTGGGGCTGAAGGCTGGGAGATGAGGCTCTGGAGAGGTCACTGGAATGGCCATACCTGGCTGGGGTGGGTTGCAGGTATGTTGGGGGCAGGGGGGTCATCTGTGACCCCAGAGGATATTGGGAATTGTGTTTTTTGTTTCACGCACCAAATAAGAAAATCCTGGTTGCAATTTAACATCCTTGGATGGAGGAGGTAAAAGGCAGGGCAGTACCCACTCACTCTCAGGTCTGTATGTCTCTCACTCTCTACAGAGAGATTAATAAAAGGATCACAGAGGAGCAAGCCCGCAAAGCCTTCGACAGAGCCACCAAGCTGGAGCAGGAATTCACAGAGTGCTTCTCAGGTGAGGCTGCAGCCAACCCAGTGCCAGCACGCGATGCGCCTTTGCTCAGATTCAAAAAAGGAGAAGGAGGTAGCAAAGGAGTGGAGACCACTGGGTGGATGGTTTAGAAAGAGGTGCCCCCTTTGCGGCAGCTCCATGGATCATGGCTTGGAGAATTTGAAAAAGGTGCCCCTTTTCTCTGAGCTGGTGCCACCCCCCTGGCTGGGCACCTGGCCTCACTCCTTGCTCCACCCACCCCCCAGCCATCGTGGAGGGCGACAGCTTTGAGGAGATCTACCACAAGGTGAAGCGCGTCATCGAGGACCTCTCAGGCCCCTACATCTGGGTTCCAGCTCGAGAGAGACTCTGATTCCTGCCCTGGCTTGGCCTGGACTCACCCTGCCTCCATCACCCGGGCCCTTGGTCTGGACTGAATTGCCCAAGCCCTTCGCATCCCCCAGCCTCCCTCCCACCCCTTCTTATTTATTTCCTTTCTAACTGGATCCAACCCACTGGAGGGGGGACACTCCTCTGCATGTATCCCTGCACCCCAGAACTGGGCTCCTGAACCCCAGGAACCTGGGGTCTGGGGGGAGCCAGGCTCCTGGTCACTGGCCCTTGTTCCTTAGGACCCCTTGTCCCTGCCCGCCCCCAACGCACACACCAACCCACTGGGGGCCACCCCTCCCCCATCTCCCACACACATTCCAGAAGTCAGGGCCCCCCCTCAAGGAGCACCCCGCTGCAGGGATGCAGGACCACAGGCCTCTGCTCTCTCCTGAGGCAGGGTCTGGAGTCACCCTTGCTCACATCATAACTCCCATATCCCTTGATTTCTCATTTATTTTTTCCATTTTTTTCTTCTCAAAGGTGGTTTTTGGGGGGATTAGTGGGGGACTCAACTGTGGGCCCCCTGCTTTCCACATGCCCCCACCTTTTTTCTTTGCTGGTTTGCATGAGTGGAAGGTCTAACTGTGGCTTTTTTTTTTCCCCTGGGATTTTTTTTTGGGGGGGGGAAATGGGAGGGTCTAGGGAATGGGAATGCNCAGGGGTTGGGGGTCGGGTGTCCAGGGGAAGACTGGAAATGCTGCCGCCTTCTGCAATTTATTTATTTTTTTTCTTTTGAGAGAGTGAAAGGAAGAGACAGATACTTGAAACCTGGTGTGTGGCCTGATTATTTGGGATCTTGGAGAGTGGGGAGACGGGGTGGGAGCATAGGGATGGGTCTGGTAAAGTCAGATCCTTCTTCACCTCCCTTCCCCCAGAGGATAGAGGGCCCTGAAGGGGCTTTGGAGGGAACCTGCAAATCAAGAATGCAGAGTCAGGGGGCGGCCAATTAGCTCAGTTGGTTAGAGTGTAGTAGTGCTCATAACACCAAGGTTGCCCGTTCAATCCCCGCATAGGCCACTGAGATGTGCCCTCCACAACTAGATTGAAACAACTACTTGACTTGGAGCTGATAGGTCCTGGAAAAACACACAGTTCAATAAAAACTTAAAAAAAAAAAAAAAAGAATGCAGAGTCAGTAGTGAGGAATGGGCCTGGAGGAACTGGAGCTCTGTCCAAGGTCACTGACAGACCCAGAAAGAAGAGGACAGACCTGGCAAAGGTCCCTGCAAACTTAACTCAGTCCTGATCACTCCCCTGGCTGTCTTGGTCCTGTTGGGCAGCACGATGGTCTCTATAGGAAAATATAGAAGGAACTTTCTTCGTTCATGTTCATGAAGTTGTGGACATTGCTGGGCTCTGGTGATGACCTTTACAGAAGTTTGCTGATAAGAAGTGCTGTATAAATATTTATTCACTGGATTTCTTTATGCTCCATTTCTATAGGAAAGATTTGAAGCAGTTTTGCAAATAATAAGGATAGGAAAATATTTAGAACTCAATACCAAATATAAAAATATGAGAAACAATTGCTGTAGGGTAAAGATGATCTCTGAGCTTCCTCAGATAGGACAAAAAAGGAAATGGTCCATTACCTATTTGTGTGTGTGTATACACACACATATACATACATACATACATACATATTTTTATGTAATATATATATAAAGACAAAATTCTAGTCCTTTTAGGGAGTCAGATTTTCCCGGTCCTAAGTCCTAACTGAAGCCCCTCAGATGTTGCTATGTGGAGTAGTGGTTCTCAGCTTTCCTTCTGCCACTGTTCATGTGCTTGACAGGCTCTCACCATGAAGGCCTGAGCTGCAGCATAGATGAGCCTTAACTGGCACCAGCTGTGATACCACCCCTTTCTCCCTCTGATTCAGGGGCTCAGGGGGCCCCAGAGGGGAAGGATGAGGTGGAGGGTAGTAAGAGTTGTGAGTTATGGTTAAGTGCGAACAGTGCGAAAGGGCAGTTTTTAGAGCCACTCCTGACAGAAGTTGAGAGTTGGATGCAAAAGACTACCCTCAGGGCGGTGATTCTGGGGAGGGCATGGCTGCCTCACCCTAAACTGATCCAATGATAAAGGCAGAGATCCCTGGAAGTGTGTCAACCTAAACCAGTGATCCCCTCTGGATAGCCCTGCATGGTTTTCTGTGCAGTACTTTATCCAACAAAACGAATCTTGGGGGTGGGACTCAGAGGTCCGCATTTCAGGAAACTTCCCAGGTGATTCTGATTTCTTGCTGGGTGGAGAAGCACTGCTTCCCAGAATGTTTTTCAAATAATCTTAGCTTGGTTCTGCGTAGGAGCAGATGGTTTGAGGCTGTGCTGATGTTCTCTACCATCAGCTGAAGGGAGAAATCTGAGCTAAGGAAGGTCTGTGCAGGTAACGTTAAGGGGTTAAGGAGAGTTCACTGAGAAGGGGATGAAATCACTTAGTTCTGCATGCATTATTTTTTAGATTACAAAAGTAATACATGTACCTTACAAAAATTTAAATAAATATAGGAATATATATGCTAAAAAAAATAAGGTCCCTCCCCATTTCATTCCACATAGTTCTCAGAGAGAAGCATGTTAACAGTTTGGGATGTATGCCAAATCTATAAAGCTCATCCTTGGCTGTTTAAAGAGACCTTGTACTTGAATGGATAGGTGCACTGGGTACCCAAACAGATGGGTTCAAATCCTGATTCCTCTTCTCCATCCTCCTCTATTTGTTTCAACAAATACTTATTTGGATATTCTTTGGTGCCAAGTAATGTTTGAAAGGCTGGGAATGCAATGTCCCTGCCTTCAAGGAACTTGAGGTCCATACAGTGGGGACAAGAGACCGTAGGAAGTAAAGGAATGCTGATAATTTAAAATAATGATGGTGATAGTAAGCAAAGTATGGGTATGTGTCCTTGCTAGTTTAGATAGGGAGGCCTGTTGGAGCAACATTTGAGTTGTGACTTGAATGATGAGGAAGCCTGGGGTGAGGGGGTGTGCTAGGTAGAGAGCGGAACAGCAAGGTAGGAGGAAATTCGGAATGTCAGAGCAAACAGGTGCAGCTGGGTGAGGGTAGGGAGAGAAATAGGAGCTGCGTTAGAGAGGTAAGCAAGGCTTGAGGGTTTTATGTGGATTTTAAAAAAAAGTGCCATAAAAAGCCCTGTTGTAGGCTGTAAGAAGGGTGCAACGGGGTTCTTCCCACTGACAGAGAAGGTGCGGTAGGGGGCAGTAGAGAGTCAGCTCGGAGGTGGTGGTGAGGTTAGGATGAGAAACGTGGCCTCTGTAACTGGGCAAAGAGCTTTACTCTTCTGAGCCTCAGGTTTCCTATATGTAAAATGGGAATAATAACTGCCCACCTCTCTGGATTTCTGTGAGGAGTAAAGGGGGGCTAGTCCATGTAAAGTCTTTGGCACCCTGCTTGGCACACTTAGAAAATGGCAACATATTGCCTTTGGCCTCATGGTCTAGTCTCAATTACTGGGTCACCTTGAAAGTTAAATAAAACCTGGAGACATTTGGGGTTTTAAATTTTTCTAAAGATGTCACCCTCTAAATAAAAATAGTAAAGAGGAGCAGAGAGGGTCCTGGGTCACAGAATCCTGGCTGTCCCAACACTGAAAAGTAGGGGTGTGCCTGGGATGGAGACAGTGGAGCTGGGGAGAAGAGAGCCAGGAGGGAGAAGGACCCTACCAGAAACAGTGAGCTCAGGCCCCACCGGCTATAGGAGCACATATTGAAGCCTTTGGGTGGGTTGTTTGGGTTCTCATTTTCAACTGTGTGCAGTGGTCATTTCCTGCCAGGTCATTCCCTGGGGAGCCCCTCTTCCCTTACCACTACTCCTGGCACTTAGCCCCCCAGCCCGAGTGCACCTCCTTTAGCCTCTCCTGCTTCACTGCCACCCAAGCCCTGCTCACCCTCTCCTAGATGTGGGCAACTGTGGGTCACCCTCTTTGGAAAGCACTGAGCCTCCTCTTTTCCCCTCTGCCCATTTGTTCAGTCACCTCTTCTTGAGGTCTGCTGGATGCTGAGGGGAATGAGGTATAGTCCTAATCTTGTTCTGGGGCATGAGCAAGGCAGGCCCATTCCAAACATGTAGTTGAAAGTGCTTTGAGGGGTGGGCAAGGGCTGAGAGAGCTCAGAACCCAGGTCTCATCCATAACTCAGACAACACCCCAGTTCTGCCCCAGGGAAGTTGCTAACCACCCTCTGGGAGAGAAATCCTTTGTTACCCTGACCCCAACCTTTCTCCCGTACCCTCCCACATATTCAGAGGTTCTGAAGGTCTAACTCAACTCTTGGCTGTGCTGCTAGTGATGATAATAAGAATGAGAATAACTAGCATGTGCTGAGTATTTCGTATGTGCCAGGCACTACCCTAAGTGCTTTTTCACTAATTTTCTCACTTAACCTTGACAATAATTCTTTGAGATGAGCATTAAGCCCACTTTCCCAATGTGGGGAAAGTGAACTCAGATCTGTCCAATAGCAGCCTTCAATCTTTCTGCTGTACTAGTCTTTCACCCCCTAACATCTTTCTGTGGATCTCCAACATCCTTCCTTCTCAGCATCCGAGCATGCTCTCGCTCTACCAGCACATTCAATGTTCACCAACTGCTCAGGCCTCCCCCTGCCTGAAAAGCTCTTCCCTCTTTCTGACTCACTTTGATAGGAGGCCCATCCTCCTCTGTCCTTGGCAGCCTTTAACATGGCAAGGGTCCCTAGAACTGGCCCTGAAGGTCACTCCCACTTCCCAGGTCATGTGATTGGTAGTCATGAGGCTCTTCTGCTTCTCCCACTGGCAGGGCTCTTCCTGGGCTGCTTTCTTCCCACTGTGCCCTTTCACTGGGTGGAGGTCATCACATGCATTTTGCCACACCTGGGCCACACCCAAGGCTGTACCATCAGTGTCTCCAGCCCAGAAATCTCTGAGGACTCCAGACCCATCTCCAGGTGCCTTCTGGATTCTGGTTAGGTGCTCTGTTGTCTTCTCCCTGCCCCGTCCCCTCCTCCCTCACTGCACACATTCAGTAGCCACCAGGTCTGCTCCATTATTCTGCTAGGTTCTGCCCGTGTGACATTCCCTCTGTGGCCTCAAGCCTCACAGTTTCTCACTGACACCAACCCAGTAGCCTCCTGACTGAGCTCCCTGCCTCTTGGCAATCCACCTTTGACCCATCACCTTTCCCAAGGCTAGGCCATTGTTCAGCTTACAGATCTGACCTCACCACTACCCTGCCTGCAACTCTTCATGAGCCCAGTAGTCTATAGTCAGTCTTTAATTTTGTTGTTCAAGGGCCCATCAGTAAAATGTTTTTGGGTGTGTGTTCCCCAGTATATATTCCCTCACCTAGTAATTCTATACATGTTGTGGTAGCCAGCCTTCAAGATGGCCCCTGATTATTCTCACCCGTTGGTATTCACACTCTTGTGTAGTTCCCTTCCACATTGAGTAGTCTGACTAGGTAACCACTAGGATAATGTGGAGATGATGGAGCGTTACTTCTGAGGTTGTAAAAGAAATTGCAGCTTTCGTCTTGTGCCTTCGAATCATTTGCTCTGGTGGAAGCCAGCTGCTATGTTGTGAGGACACTCATGCAGCCCTGTAGAGACACTCAGGGGGTGAGGAGCTGAGGCCTCCTGCCAATAGCCAGCATTAACTTGCCAGCCATATGAGTATCACCTTGGAAGCTGGTCCTCCAGTCTCTATTAAGTCTTTAAATGAAATAGCACTGACTGACATCCTGAGTGCAACCTTTTGAGAGACTCTAAGCCAGAACCAACTGGCTAGGCTGCTCAGATTCTTGCCCCTCAGAAACTGAGTGAGATGATAAATAGCCTTTGTTTTAACTTGCTAAGTTTTGGAGTGATCATTTTGTAGCAATAGATGACTGATACACCTGGACCACTGTAAACATCTATTATGTACCTTATAAAATATATTGCCAAGTAGAAATCTCAAGAAAAGGGATGAACATGTATACAAAGGTCTAATGTCTTCTTGCCACACTAATAGATGATCTTGTGACCCTTTTGGGTACATGTCCCCCACTTTGGAGACCTCTGCACTTCTGAATGCCATTCAAAATGCCTCACCCTGAGATTCAAGGCCCATCTCAGGGTGGTCCAAGCTACCTCTCTGGCCATTTCTCTTCTGCTACTGTTTCTTCTCCCCAGGGTCACTTGCTTATTCCCACTGATAGAATCCTGTTTTCCCAGGCCAACATTACAGACCTCTTCTAGGGAGCCTTTGTCAATTGCCAGGAGGCGAGGTTCCCAGGTTTGGAGCCCAGCCTCTGTAAATTGCTCTCTGCATGTGTTCCGCATTCTAGAGGGAAGTGCACTCAGGGGGGACAAGGTCGCTTTGTGTGAAGAGTGGTAGGCAGAGTTCTCAAAGTGGCCTCCAGAGATCCCACTTGGCATCCCTGGAACCAGTAAATATGATGAGATATCACTTTCACAGTTATGTTATATATAGTTAATCTTGTATATGATTACATATACAGCAGGTCCTTGAATAATATTTCATTCAATGTCATTTCATTATAACATTGATGAGATGCTCTAGGAAATTAACTCTTATTTATATAAATTAGCCTATGATAAAATTGGTTTTGTTATATATCGTTTAAAGTCATAGAATCTATTGATGACATTAAGGGAGGACTTATTGCATATAATTAATTGTACACACACACACACACACACACACACACACACAAGGTGTGATTGAAAAATACGGTGAATGTTTAAATAAAAAAATTTATTACAGTAAAAGACACATTGCCATTAATCTCCCTTAAAATACTCCCCCTAGGGCTGGCCTAGTGGCTCACTTGGTTAAGAGCTCAATCAAGAGTGCGAGCTCTAGGCCAGCCGAGTGGGGCGATGGTTAAGAACTGCCTTGGGATGCCAGAGGGCCCCGGTTCGGATCCCACATATGAGGGCCAGTGACACTGCCCTCCACAGCTAAGATGCTGAACAACAGCTCAAC
>NW_017731781.1:495563-496630 GCF_001890085.2 Hipposideros armiger
TACAGCAATTTCTGTCAAATAAAAACATTACGGTGTGTCCTCATCCACCTTATTCACTGGATCTGGCACTGTGCGACTTCTGGCTCTTCCCCAAAGTAAAAATGACCACGAAAGGAATATGTTTTGAATCTATTTAGGACATCGAGGCAGCCATGACAGTGCAACTAAAGACACTCATGAAAGAGGACTTCCAGATTGCTTCAGAAAGTGTCAAGAATCATGGGATAAGTGTGTTTGAAGCAAGGGGGATTAATGGCAATGTATCTTTTGCTGTAATAAATTTTTAAAAATTTAAACATTTGCCATAGTTTTTTTTTAATCACACCTCATATAATACACAGTATACACATATAATACACTTGACTTTAAGACAAGAAGATTATCCTGGTGGGCCGAATTTAATTACATGAGTCCCTTTAAAGGCACAGAGGAAGTCAGAGAGATTTGAAGCACGAGAAAGATTCCAGTCACTTTGAAGATGGAGGGTCCATATGATGAGGAATGCAGAGGCCTCTACAAACACAGGGTGGCCCATGGTTTGCAGCCAGCAAGGAACTGAGGACCTTAATCCTATGGATGCAAGAAACTGGATTGTATCAACAAAATGAATGGGCTTGGAAGCAGATTCTTTTCCTTTGACTCCATAAATGAATACAGCTCTGTCAGCACCTTGACCTTGGCTTTGTGAAACTATGAGCAGAAAATCCAGTTGGACTTCTGCCCTACAGAATTGTGAGCTAATAAAAGGGTGTTGTTTTAAGCCACTAAGTTTGTGGTACACTGTAACTCAGCCATAGAAAATGCGTAGGAGGCCTGACAATTAAGTTCATGAACTTGTTGCAATGATGTTGCTAACCTTTTTTGGTATCATAGGGATTATTCATTATGAATTTGTACCAACTGGACAAACAGTTAACCAAGTTTACTATTTGGAGGTGCTGAAAAGGCTGCATGAAAAGATAAGACAACCTGGGCCGGCCGAGTGGCGCGATGGTTAAGAACTGGCTTGGGATGCCAGAGGGCCCTGGTTCGGATCCCACATATGAGGGCCAGTGACACTGCCCTCT
>NW_017731781.1:499440-505005 GCF_001890085.2 Hipposideros armiger
GGAGAAAGAAGAAAGGTCTTTAGCCACCAATCACTTAGAAAGGGACCGGACTCCACATTCCAACTCTGTTCAGTTCCAATCTCAACCCTAACCCTAGCCTTGACCTAGTCCCAGGTCCAGCCAACCTTATCATGACAAAGGAGTATCAAGATCTTCAGCATCTGGACGACGAGGAGAATGATCATCAGCTCAGAAGAGGTGAGGGGACACCTTCCCCCATTTCTGAAAGGCAAGCATTAGGTGGCTCTGGCTCCCTCACCTCATCTCCTGCTTCTTTCTGTGATCCCTGACTCTATCTCTGGGTCTTCTCCCATCACAAGAACACGGTATCTGAGCCACCTCTTTTAGAGGAGGTGCAGGGTGTAGGGGCTTCTGCATGCCTCCCAATCCTTGCCATGTCACCCACTTGTCAGGACCTTGGGGAGGGGGTGGGCCCAGGGATGTGGGTGTAACAGGAGGAAGTTAGGCCTCCTCCTCTTTTCCTCTTCCAACACCTTGGCGTGCTCTCTCTCTGTCTGTCTGTCTCTGTCTGTTTCTCTCTCTCTCTCTCTCTCTCTCTCTCTCTCTCTCTCTCTCTCTCTCCCTCTCTCTTTGTGGGGTGTCTAGGATCGGTATAGTCAAAGGGTAAGATTTCTGTGAAGAGGCTGAGGGATCTCTGATCTGAGAGAGGATGAGGCCCTCCTACATCAAAAACAGCCCGCCCCCCCTTTCAGGTCAGAGAGAGATTTTGTTTGGGCTTAGTGAGGATACAGTTATTAGGGTATGGGCGTGCCCTTTGACGGGGGAAGGGGCTGCAGGGGAGGAGAAAATAGAGAGAACCCACATTCCAGCTCACAGGGACTGGGCTCCCTGGCTGGGAGCAACTTGAAGGACCTGAAGTCTGGCTACTCCGCCTTCTCTTCCTGCACCCAGCCAAAGAGCAGTGGAATTAATAGGGAGAGAAAGAAACCCCCTTCTCTTGCCTCACTCCCACCGGTCTCCAGCTCAAAAACTCCATCCTCAAGGCTGAGGTTCATCAGCTGCACTGACACAGTCAAGCCACTAGATGTCAGCAAAGCCCCAGGGCCTGGGCAGGGCTAGGGCAGGTCACAGCTTTGCATCTATCCGATCCGTAACCCCCTTCCCTTTCCCTCTTCCCTTTCCCACCTCTAGTAGCCTCTGACTCCTTGGGGGTCACCCACTGCCCACACTTCTTAATCTATATGGTTCCTCCTAGTCTACTAGAGGAGCCTTAGCCTGCTCTCCTTAGGACCCCAGAGCTACCCCAGTCTCCCCTTTGTCCCTGAGACCCTGAAGTCCTCTCCTCTTGCAGGGCTGCCTCCTCCCCAGCGGCTCTTTCAGCGTCTCTGCTCTGGACCCCGCCTCTTACTGCTCTCCCTGGGCCTCAGCCTCCTGCTGCTAGTGGTTGTCTGTGTGATTGGATCCCAGAGTAGGTGCCCCGGGGGTGGGCTGGGAAGGGAGCAATGTTGGGGGTTAGTGGAAATGTGGTGGGGGTAATGCTGGCTGCTGTGATGGTGGACACAGACCTCTCATTTTGTCCTATCCACACCCTCTCCTGCCCAGACTCCAAGCTGCAGGAGGAGCTGCGGTCCTTGAGAGAGACGTTCAGCAATTTCACAGTGAGCACGGAGGCCGAGGTCAAGGACCTGCGTACTCAGGGTGAGGGGTGCCAGGGCTGAGGCTGAGGGGCTGTGGAACACTAGGGACTTGGGATACTGAGCAAGTCTCTCCCCAGGAGGAGGTGTGGGCAGAAAGATGAAATCCCTGGAGTCCCAGCTGGAGAAGCAGCAGCAGGACCTGAGTGAAGGTCAGAGAGGGAGCATGTGTGAGAGCACATGTATGTAGGATACAGCGGGTTTCTCAGTCCAAATCAAGGGGCCTCGTGGCAGGGGCATTTGTGATTGGCCTTTGGTCCTGCATACAGATGCAGTCCTTTCCCAACCCTCAGTGTTCATACTGACCTCCTTTCCTTCTCCACTATCATCTTCTCCTCCCCCTCTGCCTCCTCAGATCACTCCAGCTTGCTGCTCCACGTGAAATCCTTTGTGTCTGACATTCAAAGCCTAAGCTGTCAGCTGGCCATCCTCCAGGGCAATGGTGAGGGATGCCCAGACCCGCTTTTCTGCCCACTTCCTCTCCTGGAAGCACCTCAGCTCCTTCACCCACCCTCTGTGCTACCCCAGGCTCTGAAAAGACCTGCTGCCCTGTTAACTGGCTGGAGCATGAGGGCAGCTGCTACTGGTTCTCTCGTACTGGGAAGCCCTGGCCTGAGGCTGAGAAGTACTGCCAGCTGGAGAACGGGCACTTGGTGGTGGTCAGCTCCTGGGAAGAGCAGGTGAGGTCTCTGGAGGGCTCATCTGGGAGGCTGGCTGGTCAACAGAGAGGTCACCACCCTCCTCTCTCTCCAGAAATTTGTCCAGCACCATATGGGCCCTGGAAACACATGGATAGGCCTCACCGACCAAAATGGGCCCTGGAGATGGGTGGATGGGACAGACTACGAGACAGGCTTCAAGTGAGTGTCTGCGTGCTGCACTTTGTCCTTCTGTCCTGGGCCCAGCTGTCCCAGCTGGGTGGGTCACAGGGTGAGAGGGACTCCTTGGGCTCTTCTGAGGGTTTGGCCTCCTGGGGCCCACATTTGTCTGATCTCTTTAGGAACTGGAGACCAGAGCAGCCGGATGACTGGTATGGACACGGGCTTGGGGGAGGCGAGGACTGTGCCCACTTCACAGATGATGGCCGCTGGAATGATGACGTCTGCCAGAGGCCCTACCGCTGGGTCTGTGAGACACAGCTGAACAGGGCTAATTAGGAGCCTCCTCTCCCCTAATTTATTTCCTCAATGCCTTCACTTGCCTAAGGGGCCTGGTTTGGGGATCCTCCTATCTGGAGGCCTCCTGTACCTTCTCGGGGATTTTCATCTAGGTTTTAAGGGAAGGTGAAAGGATGGTGTCTGAGGAATGTAGAATGATGTTTGGAGGGGTGGGGATATTGAAACCCATGCCACTTTCTGTAGTTTACTGGTTATTATTGTCAACTGTTTTTTAGAGTAAAAAGAAGAGAAATATACTAAATATTCTGAGTTGTCTAGTTATTGGATATTAGGAGTGGGGAGTGGGGTGTGGTACGAGGAAGCCTTGGGCAGGCAGTGGAGATATTGGGAGAACTGTATCAGCCTATTTATAGGCATGTGATTTAGGGCAAGTTACTCTGCTCTCTGAATTTTGGCTGGAAAATAGTGTTGTTACTGGGACCATTCTACCTCCAGCAACTTCCCAGGAACAGAACCACCCTAATGTGTGGAGTGCTTCAAAAGCTTTGAATGCAACTCCTTGGTGTCTGTTGCATGCATTACAGAAGCAAAATCCATAGGTAACAAATATAATTAATCAAAGCTGAGCCTCAACCAAGAGTCACCAAAAACATGAGGAAAACCAGTTCCATGGAAAGGAAGACTCCAGATAAATAGAGCCCACAACCCAGGATGGGAGTTAACAGGACAAACACATAAAGACTTTACAGATACTTGCAGGAGTGTCTGGCTGGTCTACAGAGAGGCCATCACTCTCCGCTCTCCCCAGAAATTTGTCTAGCACAATATGGACCCTGTGAACACATGGATGGACCTCACTGACCAAAATGGGCTCTGGAGATGGGTGGATGGGACAGACGATGAGATGGCCTTCAAGTGAGTGTGTTCACACTGCACTCTGTCCCTCCGGCCTGGGCCCAGTTGCCCCAGCTGGGCTGGTCAACAAAAATCAACAAAAATCGAGAAAGTATTAGTCACAAATAAGACCTCAACTAAACCTAAAAAGGAGCAATTCTCTAATCACAATAAAACACAGTTACATATGAACACCAAAGTAGAACCAAAAAAGATCTACAACACATGCATTTCTCACCATCTAGACAACTTTAAGAGAAAAATAAAAGTAAAGTTACATGAATTAGAAATGAACAAAAAGGGGCTGGCCAAGTGGCTTGCTGGTTAAGAGCTGGCTTGGGAGCGTGAGCTCTGAGCAGCAGGGCCACCGGTTTGGTTCTCACATGGGCCAGTGACTCTGAGCTCTCTATAGCTANCAGCTCCAAGTTAAGTAGTGTCTTCAATCTAGTTGTGGAGGGCGCAGCTCCTTGGCCCATGTGGGAATCAAACTGGCAACCCTGGTGCTATGGGCCTGCACTCCAACCACCTGAACTAACCAGCCTCCCCAAGGTATATATTCTTAAAGAACTAAATGTAAAAGGTGGATGAGTTCTCAGAACGCATAGATCTACCATCATTGTGGCATAGTTTTGTTTTTAGTTATGTTTTAGTTTCTGAGGATTAACTCTAGTGTTTTAAAGAGGGCTAGCTTGTGAACCTGATGTTCCATGTTGTTTGTTTGGCTTTCTTCACAGTGTTTTATCGCCTCTGATTCCCATTCTAAAGTTATTGGCTTTGGGAGGTGTTCTTCAGCGCTGGTCCAAGCACTGCTCGCTAACCAATGGGTTTGGGGACCGTGGTTACAGGCACTGCTTTCTGTATATGTGTACAGCTTTCTGCAGTTTTACACACTGAGCACCCCTGTACAACCAGAGTCCAGATCAAGAAGCTGAACATTTCCTTCACCCAAGAAGCCCCCTGTACTCCCTTCCAGTCACTATTCCTTCAGGGATAGCCACTGTTCTGACCAAAACAGAGTAGGTTTTTTGCCTGAATAAACCAGATTGTAAGGGATGCTAAAATAACAGCGTAATAGTCTCCGAAACTACTGGCCACAGTCCAAGTACGTGCAAACAACATGGGCCTTTCTAAGACAAAAGAGGGTACAGCCAGGGCTTTCAAACTTTATGCAATGGACATGTTCCATATAACGTAAAATTCACCAAACACGTTTTCTCATGAAATAACTGTAACATAGGATTTGCATGATTTCACATTTGGGGCCTAAAGTGAAACTTATGGATATCTTTAGTATTGCCCAATTTCTAATTTAGCATACTTTGAATTCACACACTCCTCTCTGAACACAACCCTCTATACACCCCCCCCCCAGGGCTGTGAGGGACCACATTTTAGCAAATCTGGCACCCCATGGTGACAGCACAAGGTGCTAGAGTCAGGCCGCCCCAATTCCAGTCCTTCCTCTGCTGCTTTCTTGTGAGGTGACCCTGGGTAAGCTCTTACCTTCTGAGCCTCAGTTTCCTCATCTGTAGATGCGCTCTGGGGATAATGAGAAGAGTTAATGAATGAAAAGCCCCATGCACACAGTAGGAGTCAATGTAGGTTTGTTGGCACCAATCCTGGTTGAGGTGGGGAAAGCCTACTCTTCTGCTCTCCTCTCTATGCCCCCCATGCTGCTGGGGAACTTTATTCCAGGAGAGTGAATGAAGCCAGTCAGGCCGAGCTGGGGAGTCTGGTGGTGAGCCCCCAAGGAAGCTGGGGCCTAGGTTCAAATGCCAGGGTCACAGGCCCAGGTTGGGCAAGAGCAAAGAACGGGTCCCTCTGATCCAGGTCAGGGATATTTGGAGACACCAACAATTCTGGGAATTTAGAGGCAGGAAGTGACGGGGGAGGGGGGG
>NW_017731781.1:506869-514605 GCF_001890085.2 Hipposideros armiger
GGCAGTGTCACTGGCCCTCATATGTGGGATCCGAACCGGGGCCCTCTGGCATCCCAAGCCAGTTCTTAACCATTGCGCCACTCGGCCGGCCCCTGAAAGACTTTATTTTTAAAAAGCAAAAATTGAGCTGGCCAGGTGGCTCAGTTGGTGAGTAAGAACCCTGAGCAACAGGGCTGCCAGTTCGATTCCCACATGCGCCAGTAAGCTGTGCCCTCTACAGCTAAGATGGTGAACAACAGGTTGACCTGGAGCTGGGCTGACGTGAGTGACCGGTGATGGCGTAGGCTGCAGTGGGGCTGCAGTGGGCTACCGTGAGCTACCGTGAGCGGCCAGCAGCCAGTGTGAGCTGCAGGCAGCCTGCGTTAGCCACCGTGAGCCGCCATGAGCTGCCGTGAGTGGCTGTCCAGTGGCCGGTGACCGACTGCCTCAGCCAGGAAGAGCGCAATGATCATAATACCAACATGAGCCAGTGAAGAGGTGTCCTCCACAACTAGACTGAAGAACAAAAGGACAACAACTTGGCTGTTCCCCTTTTCCAATTCTGCAACACTGTTCCCGTCCCCCAATTCCCCAATAAAATCTTTAAAAAAAAAGCAAAAATTAATGAACTAGAATATAAAATGTAGATATGACCAATAAAAGAAAAATCTGGTTCTTGAAAGGGTGAATAAAATAAACAAATATAAAGAAGAAAGAAACACAGAGGCTTTAGAAAGGTTAGAGAAGTACAGATATAGAGGATATAATTATATAACACTTCCAGATTTGAAACAGCAGAATAAAGACAGTGTTTTCCCCACCATTGTTGTATTTTTCAGTTAATCCCTTAGAAACAGGGCTTATAACTTCCAACTTGTAAAATGAAAAGAAACGAATAAAAATTATTAATTTAAAGGAAGGCAGGAAAAAAGAAAAAAGAAACAACAGGTAGATAAGAAAAGGCACAAAATAAAAGGTTAGTTATGCATCCAAATATGCTGCTGATTATATTACATGCAAAAGACTAAATTATCTTGTTAAAAGACAGGAACTTCCAGACAACAGAATAAAAAATAAAAGTTCTGGCCAGCTGAGTGGTGCGTTGGT
This sequence comes from Hipposideros armiger, assembly GCF_001890085.2. Classification (NCBI taxonomy): domain Eukaryota; kingdom Metazoa; phylum Chordata; class Mammalia; order Chiroptera; family Hipposideridae; genus Hipposideros; species Hipposideros armiger. The sequence goes on from NW_017731781.1 coordinate 507,956, forward strand.
TAAGAGCTGGCTTGGGACACCAGCTCTGAGCAGCAGGATCCCAGTTCAGATCCCACATGAGGGCCAGTGATGCTGCGCCCTCTACAGCTAAGATGGTGAACAACAGCTCGACCTGGAGCTGGGCTGCTGTGAGTTGCTGGCGATGGCGTAGGCTGAGTAGGTGCTGCAGTGGGCTGCCATAAGCTACCGTGTGTGGCTGGCAGCCAGCGTGAGTGGCCGGCAGCCAGTGTGAGCTGCCAAGAGCCTCCGTGAGCAGCCATTCAGAGGCCGGCAATCGATCTGCCTCACCCAGGAAGAGTGCAATGATAATACCAACATGGGCCAGTGAAGTGACGTCCTCCACAACTAGACTGAAGAACAAAAGGACAGCAACTTGTCTGTTCCCTTCCCCCAATTCCCCAATAAAATCTTTAAAGAAAAAAAATAATAAAAGTTCAACCAAGAGACATATCTAAAGCAAAAGCATGAAAAAGTTAGTCAAATTCTAAACAAAATAATTATCACATAAGTATTATTCATAACAAAAAGTATTATTAGAGAAAAAGAGGATCACTTCCTAGTGATAAAAGGTTTAATTCAACAGGAAGATACACCAGTATTAAGTACATGTGCACTGAATAACATGGCCATTAAATGTATAAAACAAAAATTTTGGAAGTACAAGAAAAATATACAAATCTATATTCATAGTAAGAGATCGTAATGCATCTCTCTCAGTAATTAATAGATCAAGCAGACAAAAAAAAATCACTAAGGAAACTGAAGCCCAAGTTGTACTATTATGATCCAATAGACATATTTAGTACACTGCACTCATTCGGAATACACATTCTTTTCAAGTACACTGGGACTTTTTTTTAATTGAGCAAATCCTGGGCCGTAAAGAAAGTTTTAACTAATATCAGAAAGAGAATTTTCACTACAATGACAACAGATATAAAATTCCTGTCAGAAATATTAGGTAACCCAACCAAATTGTGTATTAAAAGAAATATATTCAAGCAACATATATGCCAGGAATTCAAAGATGGTTTAACATCACAAAACATCTATAGACTTAAGGAGTACATAAGACTAGGTTAATGGCATAAAAAAGCAAAAAATCACCCATTGCAGAAAAAGCACATGGCAAAAATTCAGCACCTATTTATGTTAAATATTTTAGGACCTTGTCTGCTTCTATTTTGTTGCTCTGCTATTCTCAATGTGTGGATTCTTTTTTTAACTTTTTCTAAAGATTTTTATTAAAATATAGCTAACATACAATATTATATTAGTTTCAGGTGTACATCATAGTTATTCAACAGTACCACATGCACTATACATAGTTATTACCATGTTATTGATTATATTCCTTATGTTAAAGAAGTGATTACCATGACAATTCCAGAAATCATCTGACACCATACCATGCTATCACAATATTATTGACTATATTTCCTATGCTGTATATTACGTCCCCAAGACTTATCTGTTTTATACCTGGAATTTGAACCTCTTCTTCTTCTTCTTCTTCTTCTTTGTTTTTTAAAAAATTTTATTGGGGATTTGGGGGAGGGGAACAGACAAGTTGCTGTCCTTTTGTTCTTCAGTCTAGTTGTGGAGGCTGTTGCTTCACTGGCCCATGTTAGTGATCTCCCAGGTGAGGCAGATCGGTCGCCAGCCTCTGGACGGCCACTCATGGCAGCTCTTGGCAGCTCACACTGGCTGCCGGCTGCTCAAGCTGGCTGCCGGCCACACATGGTAGCTTATAGCAGCCCACTGCAGCTTCACTGCAGCCTACGCTGCTGCCAGCGATTCATGGCAACCCAGCTCCAGGTTGAGCTGTTTTTCACCATTTTAGCTGTAGAGGGCAGTGTCACTGGCCCTCATGTGGGATCTGAACCAGGGCCCTGCTGCTCAGAGCCGGTGTCCCAATGCGCCACTCGGCTGGCCCTCGATTAATGACTTTATTTTGTTGTCATCAACCTCGGTGGGCTTCCCTGACTGAGGAGCGTCGTTGAGATCAAAATCACCAGCATGGAATTTCATGAACCACCATGGCACTGACGTTCTTGTAGAGCATTGTCACCATAAACTGTATGCAACTTTTCACAAGCTTGACGCGCGTTCTTCCCTTTATGGAAGTAAAACAGTAAAATACGGCAAAAATGCACAGTTTGGTTTTCCATCTTCAACTTGTTGTAAAATCTCCAAAACTCAACCAAATCGCTCAATTTTTTTTAGAATGAAGCTAGAACTGTCAGCTGTCAAATGACATAGCAATAACATAGATGCGAAAGACTCTAGTACATCCAAAAAATGAACTAGTGGCATTTGTTGCAAACATGCGTCATGGATTTTCTGACGACCCAATAGTTATTGCCGTATTATTGATTATACTCACTCTACTTTACTTTACATCCCCATGACTATTTTGTAACTATACATTTGTATTTCTTAATCCCTTCACCTTTTTTACCCTGCCCCCCAAACCCCTGCCATCTATCACGCCGATAGATCTAGCACCCATCTGACACCATACATAATTATAATATTATTGACTATATTCCTTATGCTATACCCTACATTCCCATGACTACTGTGTAACAACCAATTTGTACTTCTTAATCCCTTCCTGTTTTTCATCCACCTCCAAACCCCCTCCCATCTGGCAACCATCAAAATATTCTCTGTATCTATGAATTTGTTCCTGTTTCATTTGTTTGTTTATTTTGTTGTGTAGATTCCACTTATAAGTGAAATCATATGACATTTATCTTTTGTTGTCTGACTTACTACACTCAGCACAATCAATACCTTCTAGGTCCATCCATGTTGTCGCAGATGGCAAGATTTCACTCTTTCTTATGGCTGGTAAATGGTAATATTCCATTGTATATATGTACTACCTCTTTTTTATTCATTTATCCAGGGGCACCCAGGTTGCCTTCATATCTTAGCCATTGTAAATAATGCTGCAATGAACACACAGATGAGTGTGTCCCTTGAAGTAGTGTTTTGGGTTTCTTCGGATATATACCCAGAAGTGGGATTACTAGGTCTTTCTTTGTCTGTTGTTATAGTCTTTGTTTTTAAGTCTATTTTGTCTGGTATTAGTATTGCTACTCCAGCTTTTTTTTTTTTTTTCCATTTTCATGAAGTACTTTTTTCAATCCCTTTACTTTCTGTCTTTGTGTGTCTTTTGATCTGAAATGAGTCTCTTGTAGGCAGCATACAACACCATTTTACTATTCACATTTCTGATTTTTTTTTTCCATCTTAAGGAAGTTTCTCCAAGATTCCTTGTAATACTGGGTTGGTGGTGATAAACTCCTTTAGCTTTTTCTTGTCTGGAAAGCCCTTTATCTGTCCTTTGATTCTAAATGATAGCCTTGCTGAGTAGAGTAATCTTGGTTGTAGGTCCTTTCTTTTCATCACTTTGGATATTTTCTGTGAATCGCTTCTGGCCTGAAAAGTTTGTTGAGAAATCAGCTGATAGTCTTATGGAAGCTCCCTTTAGGTAACGAAGTGCTTTTCTCTTGCTGCTTTTAAGATTCTTTCTTTGTCTTTAACCTTTGGTGTTTTAATTATGATGTGTCTTGGCGTTGGCCTCTTTGGGTTCAACTTGTTTGGAACTGTCTGCACTTCCTGGGCTTGTATATCTATTTCCTTTGCAAGGTTAAGGAAGTTTTCTGTCATTATTTTTCAAATAGATTTTCAATCCCTTACTCTCTCTTCTTCTTCTGGTACCCCTATAATGTGAATGTTAGTTCGTATGCTTGATGTTGTCCCAGAGGCCCCTTAAACTCTCCTCAATTTTTTTTTTCTTTTTTAGCTGAACCATCCTGCCACCTGTTGGCAGCTCAGCGGCAACTCACCTCCTCAATTTTTTTGATACTTGTTTCTTTTTGCTATTTTGATTTGTGTTTTCTGCTACCTTATATTCTAAATTGCTGGTTCTATTCTCTGCTTCATCTAATCTACTGTTGATTCCCTGTAATATATTCTTCATTTCCATTATTGTTTTATTTATTTCTGACTGATTCTTTTCTATCTCCATTTTTATGTTTCCTATCTCTTTGTTGAAGTTCTCCATGAGATTATTGAGCATCCTTATAACCAGTGTTTGGAACTCTGCATCTGGTAGATTACTTGTCTCTGATTTGTTTAGTTCTTTTTTCTGGAGCTTCATTCTGTTTTTTTTTTATTTGGGACATGTTTCTTTGTCTCCCCATTTTGGCTGCCTCCCTGTGTTTGTTTGTGTGTATTAGGTAGAGCTGCTATGTATTCCAGTCTTAGTAGAGTGGCCTTATGTAGTAGGTGTGCTGTGGGGCTCAGTGGTGTAGTCTTCCCGGTCACTTGAGCTGCGCATTCCAGGTGTGTTTCTTGTGTGGGTTGTGTGTGCCTTCCTGTTGTAGTTGAGCCTTGGTTGGTATTTGCACATCAATGAGAGGGATTGACCCTCAGGCTCTTTTGTTGTGAGGACTGGCTGTGACTACAGTGAGGAGTTGTGGTTCAGGAGCTAACTCTACAGAGCAGGATCTGCCTCAGCAGGGCTCTGGTGCCTGCCCAATCCACCCCTTGGGTGTGTCATTCTTGGAGTTGACTGGGTGATGCTCCAGCTTGTTTCAAAGCTTGCCACTGGGGACACCAGCTCCACAGCCACTTTAGAGGGGACTTGCTGCAGGTCAAGTTCAGCCACAGCCTATACCCCACCCGGGGTCACCCGGCAGAAGCCACAAAAAAATCATAGATGGCCGCCACACATGCCATGCTGAAAGTGCCTTGAGAGGCCAGGTTGTGAACCAAGGCCGGCTGCTACTCATACCAGGCTTAGGGCTGGTGACCAGATGTATGGAACATGCTTAAGCCATATACTACTTGTCTGGGTTCTGTGAACTTTGAGAGACCCTAGGAAAGTCTGCGGTATGAGCCAAGGCCGGCAGTTTGTATGAAAAAGCCACTGGAAGTGGATTGGCTGTGCTCAAAATTTGGGTGGGGCGGAGTCTCAAATTACCAGGGTGTGGCGAATGAATGATGTTAGCCAGCCTGATGGAGACTCAGATATGGTGGCTGCCTGAGTCTGCATGCTGGGAAGAGGGAGGACTCAACAAAGAAACAATGGCCTCTGCTAGCTCCTCCATCCAGAAGAAAGCTGCCTCTCCAGCCTCCATCCCAAGCCAGACAACTCAGTTCCCCATCATATGCCCTTGCCACCTCTGCAGCTGCTGCCCCAGCACTGGAGCACAGTTCCAGTGATTCCATCAGTGAATAAGTCCATGTGTGGTCCCTTCAAGAGGAACGCTTGGGACTCCGGCCGCCTTCTGTCTTACTCAGTCACAATCTCCACTGGTTTGCACAACCAGAAATTATGGGGACTTCTCTCTCTGGCACTGGAACCCTGAGCTTGGGAGGGGCTGGGACCTCTTGCTCATCTGAGTGGGATATCCACAACCAAGATGTCCCTCCCAATTTTTAATGGTCACATACAGGTGTGGGACCAGCCTGTTCTGCATCTCTACCCCTCTTACCAGTCTCAAGGTGGCTTCTTCTGTATGTCCTTAATTGTAGGGCTTTGGTTCAGCAAGATTTTAGGCTATTCCCAAGATGGTTGATTTGTAGTTTAGTTGTAATTTTGATATAGTTATGAGAGAAGGTAAGCACAGTGTTTACCTACTGTGCCATCTTGACCAGCTGAAACAAAGTCCCCCTACCAGTCTTGATTGTGGCTTCTTCTTCATGTCCTTAGTTATAGAACTTCTGTTCAGCTAGACTTCAGATGGTTCTCTAGGTTGATTGTTGTATAATTTAGTTGTAACTTTAATTTGTAGTCATGGGAGAAGATAAGCACAGCATTTATGTACTCTGCCATCTTGGATCCCTGTCCTCTGTTGCATGTTTTTTGATGAATTTCCTCAGACTTTCCCAAAATTTGTACCAAAATGCAAGCTGTCCTCTATCTAGACTCTAAAAGCAAAATGGAGGAGGGAAATCTAAGAAAGTTGTGTGCCAGGTTCTGTGCAGGGTGTTAGAGATGCAGAGGTGAAGAAGCCACAGTCCCTGCCTGCAGGGTGTCAGGTGCAGCAGGAGAGACAGACAGTGACCCAAAGCAATGACAGGGAAATATGCCCAGCATGGAGGTGGCTCTGAGGAGGGGATGGTGAGCTCCACTGGGTGAGTCAGGGAAGGCTTCCTGGAGGAGGGACTTCATCATCAGCTGGATGCCTGGGCTGAGATTCCAGGAAAGTGAGAAGCTTGTGTGAAGGAACAAAGAAAGGAAATAGCTTGTCATGTCCTGGTGACTCCAAGTAGTTTCCTGCAGCTTATAAGAGGTCAGCATGCGGGGAGGAAGAAATGACGATGTATGGAATTTGGAATCAGGGGCAAGGAGTTTGGACCCTTCTTTTTTTTTTTTAAAGTCCAGCATTTCATTTATTATTATTATTATTATTATTATTATTATTATTATTTAATTGGGGGGTTGGGAGAGGGGAACAGTGTTAGGGAATTGAGGAAGGGGGCCAGACAAATTGTTGTTCTTCAACCTTAGTTGTGGAGGGCGCCAGTTGCCATCTGGCTGCCCATTGGCAGCTTGTGGCTTCTAAGCTCAAGGTACTGTGTTCAATCTTAGTTGCAGGTGGGCATAGCCACCATCCCATGCGGGAGTC
>NW_017731781.1:519250-520525 GCF_001890085.2 Hipposideros armiger
TTTTTCTTGCTTCTTTAGGTAGGCCTGCACTGCTATGAATGTTTCTCGTAGGACTGCTTTCACTGCATCCCAGAGATTCTGGGTCGTGGTGTTTTCATTTTTGTTTGTCTCAAGGTATATTTGATTTCCTCCTTGATCTCAGTTTTGACCCACTCGCTATTTAGTAGCATGTTGTTCAGCCTCCTTGTGTTTGTGTACTTTCCGGGTTTCTTCTTATAATTGATTTCTAGTTTCATAGCATTGTGGTCAGAGAAGACGCTTGATATGATTTCAATCTTCTTAAATTTATTGAGACTTGTTTTGTGGCCTAACATTTGGTTATCTTAGAAAATGTTCCATGTGCACTTGAGAAGAATGTATATTCTGTAGCTTTGGGGTGAAATGCTCTGAAAATATAGGTTAAATTCAGCTGGTATAATGTGTTATTTAATGCCACTGTTTCCACATTGATTTTCTGTCTGGAGGATCTGTCCATTGGTGATAGTGGGGTGTTGAAGTCCCCTACTATGATAGTGTTACTGTTGATCTCTGTCTTTATATCTATCAATATCTCTTTTATATATTTAGGGGCTCTCCTATGTTAGGTGCATAGATGTTTACTAGGGTTATGTCCTCTTGTTGGATCGATCCCTTTATTATTATAAAGTGCCCTTCTTTGTCCTTTATTATATTCTTCAATTTAAAGTCCATTTTACCTGACATAAGTATCGCTACTCCAGCTTTTTTATCAGTTCCATTTACATGAAATGTTTTACTCCATCCCTTTTTTTCAGCTGGTATGTGTCTTTTGATCTGAGTCTTTTTGTTTTATTGATGGTTTCCTTTGCTGTGAGAAAACTTTTTAGTTTGATGTAATCCCACATGTTTATTTTTTCTTTTGCTTTCCTTGCCCGAGAGGATATATCAGTATAAATATTACTGAGGGTAATGTCTGTGAATTTACTTCCTATATTTTCTTCTAGAAGTTTTATGGTTTCAGGTCTTTAATTGATTTAAGTCTTTAATCCATTTTGAATTTATTCTTGTATATGATGTAAGAAGGTAGACCAGTTTCATTTTTTTGCATGTGTCTGTCGGGTTTTCCCAGCAACATTTATTAAATAGACTGTCTTTACTCCAATTTAAATTGTTGCTTCCACTGTCATAGATTAAATGACCATATAGGTATGTATTTATTTCTGGCCTCTTTATTCTGTTCTATTGACCTATGTGTCTGTTTTTATGCCAATACCGTGCTGTTTTGATTACTATAGCCTTGTAGTATGATTTGATGTT
>NW_017731781.1:520973-523471 GCF_001890085.2 Hipposideros armiger
GCAGTGTCACTGGCCCTCATATGTGGGATCCGAACCGGGGCCCTCTGGCATCCCAAGCCAGTTCTTAACCATCGCGCCACTCAGCCGGCCCCTCCAGAGTGTTTTGAAATTATCCATCATCTTGTTACACCCCACTCAAATTATTTTTCTGTTATCAGTTGTTCCTTTTTGTGACTTCTTGCTCTTGTTTTGCAGAAGCAAGATTAATTCATTTAGCAAATAAACTATACAGTTATTTTAAAAACGTTGCCCTATTTATTGCTGTTAAGTCTATTTCAAGAGGATCATTTCTCTGATTTATTTCCATCTTTTGACTTGCTAATTCTTTTCATATTCCTAATTTTTAATTTTGTTTTTTTCCCCCAATGTTAGTCTTAGCATAATAGAATACCACAGGCTGGGTGGCTCAAACAACAAATATTTATTTTCTTATAGTTCTGGAGGATGGAAGTCCAAGATCAAGGCACTGGTTGGGTTAGTTTCTGGTGAGACCGCTCTTTCTGGCTTGTAAAAAGACACCTTTTCTCTACATCCTCACATGGCCTGGTGTCTCTCGCTCTTACAGGAACACCAATCCTTTTGGGTTAGGGTCCCACACTTATAACCTCATTTGACCTTAATTACCTCGTAAAGGCATACTCTCTAAATAGTCACACTGGGAGTTAGGGCTTCAACATATGGATTTTGGGGGTGATGGAACACAGTTCAGTCCATAATCCCCATTCCTATAGAGAAATGTCTATTTTTATTCAGTATCAGAGTTGAGATGAATTTTGTCAGAATTAGTGGTTGTTTTTTCAAAATATAGACCTAGACAGAAGGAGAAAGTAAAGTTTACATTTTTTTTTCTTTGGGGCAATATAGCTTAGTGAGCTCAGAAAGGGTGGGGTAGACCTCCTGACAGTCACCAATGTTTTGGGGGTTTCTTCATGTTTCACAGGGCTTGCTCTCTGGATTTGTGTGACAGTATAGAAGTAGCTGGGCAGTGAGTTGTTCTCTAAGAGGTGTTGCTAGCATGGTTACAGCCAAGCTTGGTGGAACTTCTGCCTTCCTTGGGGCCAATTTGCCCTGCCAAGCAAAAGCCACAAGTGCTGCAGAGGGTCTTGGTTCAAGAAGGACTCCGGTATTCAAGGCTCTTCTTGAAGATCTCAGGAGGATTGAACTTGGCACTCCAAACTGCCCTATTCTCAGCTGCCACCACCTGAACAGGGAAGGGATATCTGTGGTATTCTCTGGATGTCCTTCCATTTACTTCTCAGATGGGAGTCCCTCCGTCATTCTCCCCACTTGAGTCCTGGGCTGCTCTGGACTTTGCTCACCTTTATCTTCACCACATCTCACTGTGGAATTTGGAAGTGGTATAGAGTAACATACATAGAGTCAGATATTCATCTTGAACTGGATGTTTTGCTTCTTGAACCTCTTCACTTGGTTCCCTCCTTGTTTTCTTTTCACCTCCCTGCCTGCACCTTCTTGGTCTTCTTTCCAGGACCTCTTTCTCTGTCCATCTATTCATTGTGAGTGTTTTTCACAGCTCTGTTTTAGACCCTCTTCTCTACTTCCATGGCTTCAGTTACCTTTGGTGACTCCCAGTCTCCAGTCCAAACCTCTCCTCTGAGCTTCAGATTCATCTGTATCCAACTGTCTCCTAGATAGCTCCGTCTGAATGGACCACCAGTATGACAAACCCATGTTCAGCCTTATCCTTGCTGCTAAACTATATCTCCCCCTGGGCTACTTGGCTGATGAGTGGCACCACCAGTTACCTGCTTGTCTGAGCCAGAAACCTGGCTCTCCTGAGTTCTTTTCATCTGTTCCCCATGTCCAGTTACAATGATTATAACTAACTCCATGGCCTCCTATGGTTGTGGTTCCTAGAGTTCTAGCTAACATACTTTAGAATACAGGAGGTAAAGACTTGGGTTCACAAAATATTAGGTTATTGTGTTCTCCAAATGGCTTTCTACCAGTGGACATGTCATGTCAAGTCCCAGGGCCAACCTTTTCATAAAGCAAAAGGACAATTACTTATCAGGTTTCCTCCAACTAGTTCTATTGTTTCTCCCCCTCCCCCAACACTGCTATGTGACCACTGAACAGTGAAGAGGGATTTATAAATGTTAGACCATTTATTTTTTTGCGTTGAGAAATGAGGATTAGCTCCCTTATTCTACTGCTATCTTCCAAATTTAGTTATGGCATCATCCTTAGTTAAAAAAAACACACGAAGCATTCACATTACTTGTATATTTATGTAAATATTATGTCCTACAGAAACTACTATTCTAATAGCATAACATTTTATTTCTTGTATAGTGTCTCTTGCTTTTATTGGAGATATTACTAGTTATTATTTTCATCTTGCAATGTTTTCTTTATAACAATTTTCTTTTTTTTAATTAAAATTTGTTGGGGTGACAATGGTTAGTAAAATTACATAGGTTTCAAGTGTACAATTCTGTAATACATCATCTATATATCACATTGTGTGTTCACCA
>NW_017731781.1:524674-531000 GCF_001890085.2 Hipposideros armiger
GGGGGGGTGGCAAGGGGAGTGTGTGGGTGGTGTGGCGCATAGCCCACTATCTCATGCAGGAGTTGAACCGGCACATTCAACTGTTGTTATTAAGAGCATGCACTCTAACCAACTGAGCCATCCGGCCGCCTCATTTTGACTCTTGATTTGAACTAACAGAACTTTTTTGGTCATGGAGAATTGGCTTACTTCTATTGTGCACTTTGATGCTTTGTTTCAGGGTCATATTGGTACACCCATGTTTCACACCAGTGATAACACGGCCCAAAACATTGTCTTGCCTCTCCAAAAGGTCTTGGCAAACTTCAACTCTCCTTTGCTTTTGTTCATCAGTGAGCTCCTCCAGGTCCATTTTTGCACATGCCAAGATTTTCAGTGAAGAATTTCCTAACTGTTTCTCTATCGATGTTTATTTGGTCTGGTATGCTTCTCACAGTCAGCCGATAATTTTGATGCAAAATTAGACAAATTTTTGCAATGGTTTCATCAGTTCTTCTCGTTACTAGTCACCTCTCTTCATCAGCGACGCGTTCTCTCCCCTCAGAAAAAAAACATTTAATCCATTTGTACATTGGCATTTTCTTCATGGCATTATCTCCATAAACTTGGACTAACATGTCCCTGATTTCACTTCCACTCTTGCCAAGCTTAACAAGAAATGTAATGTTTGTTTGTTGCTCTAATTCAAGCTCAGACATTCTCGCAATGGCACACAAAAACATGCAACAATAATGAATGCCACTCAGCAAGACACCACCACACATTGACAAGAACACAGCTGTGAGACACTGATATATCAAGGTTATGAAACCTTACTGAGTTATTTGTACAGTGCTGCTAATGTAAGTGCATGGTGGCAAGTTTGCGAACTTAATTGTCAGACCTCATATGGTAATTCTATTCTTAATTTTTTGAGGAGCTTCCACACTGCCTTCCATAGTGGCTGCACCAATCTGTATTCCCACCAACTGTGTATGAGGGTTCCTTTTCTCCACAGCCTCCCCAACACTTGTTATTATTTGTCCTGTTAATAATAGCCGTTCTAACCAGTGTGAGGTGATATCTCATTGTGGTTTTTATTTGCATTTCTCTGATGACTAGTGATTTGAGCATACATAGGTACTAAACTTATGGACCTTAGGTTCAAAGAGGATTTTATGAATTTGACCTCAAAGGCAAGGGAAGTAAAAGCTAAAATAAATGAATGGAACTATGTCAAACTAAAAAGCTTCTTGAGAGCAAAAGAAACCATCAACAAAATGAAGAGGCAACCAACTGAATGGGAGAAGATATTTGCAAACAACGCCTCTGATAAGGGCTAATATCCAAAATATATAAGGAACTCATACAACTCAGCAACAACAACAACAACAACAACAAAACAAACAAATAATCTAATAAAAAAATGGGCAGGGGACCTGTATAACAATTTTCTATTTATTACAATTAAAACTCCATAAAAATCAAATTTTCTTTTTTCAGAAGGACTTCCTTGATGGTATTCTTAACCACTATCTGAGAATCTTGTATGTTAACTTAATTCAAATTATTTGCTAAGCATTTATCCAGCAGAGTCATAGCTCTTAGTTATTTCACAGTGCCCACGAGAAGAGGAAAGGGCCAGCGAGTCACTTCTGATTTGAAACAAGAATCATATCCTTTTTTAGAGATTTCAAGTAAAGCAAATTATCAAGAAAGACAACCAATCTGAGTCACAGGCATTTTGGGGAAATTATTTATAGTGATGGCAACATTAAAAAAAAAAGTTTGGGAGTCTTTAGCCTTCCATTGAGAGATTTAGTGTTGCAGAGAACAGAATACATCTGCAAGAATTATGAAGAGTCACCTAGGTTTCCATAGTTCACAGAACAAGATGGATAGGCTTGTGAACATTCTCACTTTAACAGCCTATCAAATGAGAGTCTCCACCTCTTCCTTATATTTCTTAAATGTTCGTTATGATGACTTGCATTTTTAAGGCCAGACTCTCAAATTTCACTAGTTAACATTATAAGAAAAAACCCTGACCCATAGGCAGAAATACAGAAAGAGTTGAATAAGATTTTTACTTAATAATAATGAGAAAGGCTCACATTGAGATGTTCTTCTACATGTCTTGTTTTTGGATTATCTCCTCTTTCTATGGTACTTCCTAACATAGTAGAAGTAAGAGAAAATATTCTGAGTACTGGCATGTCTGAAATCTCTTTGTTCTACTCTCTCATGACAATAGTCATTTGGCTCTACAATTATAGGTTGAAAAAATTTCCCTAGGAGGTTTGAAGGAATCATTATGTTATCTCCTAGTGTTGGATTTAACAGCTGAGAAATGGAATCCATTCTCATTCTTGTTTCTTTGTAGGTGATTTTTTTCCCTTTCCAGTAACTTTTAGAATCTTCCCTTTATTCTGGTATTCTAAAATTTCATGGTGGTGTGGTTTGGGTCATTTTTCAGTGAAAAGCTGGGCAATTAGTAGGTTGTCTAAATTTGGAGGCTTATTCTTTTAATTCTAAGTAAAACTCATATTATTTCCTTGATAACTTTCTCCCTTTTACTTTCTCTTTTTGTTATAGAACTCCTATTAGTTGGATGTCGGCCTTTTATATTACTTGTGGAGGTTTTACAGGGGTAATAAAAAAGAGCTCTTTCTTTTCCTCTGAAGTTTGATACCAATGAGAAGTAAGATACAGTAGACAGATAAATGGATATCAAGATGTTAACTTTATTGCTGATAATCAGTGAAGGAAGGTTTGGCTTAAAACCTTAAATAAAAGGACTTGTTAATATTGCATCCTAGAATTAAGTCTCACAAGTTCACAAACTTCTTGCAATGATGTTGCTAACCTTTTTTTTGATATCAGAGGGATTATTCATTATGAACTTGTACCAATTAGTTAACAAATAGTTAACTAAGCTTATGATTTGGAAGTGCTAAAAAGGCTGCATGAAAAAGTTAGACGACCTGAACTTTTCGCCAACAATTCATGGCTCTTGCATCACAACAATGCACCAGCTCACACGGAGCCTGTGAGGGAGTTTTTAGCCAGTAAACAAATAACTGTATTGGCACACCCTCCCTACACACCTGATCTGGCCCCCAATGACTTCTTTCTTTACCCAAAGTAAAGGAAATATTGAACGGAAGATATTTTGATGACATTGAAGACATCAAGGGTAATATGACAACAGCTCTGATGGCCGTTCCAGAAAAAGAGTTCCAAAATTGCTTTGAAGGGTGGACTAGGTGCTGGCGTTGGTGCATAGTTTCCATGATATTACATGTCAACCATAATTTAATATATATTTATTCACGGGATGTGGAGTACAGTGTGGGGAGTGGAGTCAATGGAATTGTAATAGATATGTATGATATTGGGAGTGAAAGGGGTGGTGGATTGGGGGAGGGGGTTGTCACTTTGTGAGGGGTGAAAAGTATAACTATTGCATTGTTTTGTACACCTGAAACCAATAATAATAATAGAAAAAATGCTGACTTTCAAATAGAGAGAAAGAGTAGGATATAGAGTATTTGTTTTCTGTTCTATCTCGCCAGTGCCAGAAGTGGAGATTTTATCTTAAAACTTGGAATCAGCTCAGTGGAGGTGGGTGGTCAGTGAGAATACCCCTATCCCTGGATGGCCGTTGGTGAATCTTGACATGCAATTGCTATTCTATTTGCTAAGCTCTTGCTTATATCTCGAAATTAAAACAACATCCCTGCCAAGATTGTGGCTTCATGATAGTGTTTTCAAACTTTGATGTGTGACCCATTAATGGATTGGGAAACTCAGTTTAGTTGGTCATGAAATAGAAAGCAAGTAGTAAGGTAAGCATTGTTTTATGAAACTTTCATGTCAATCATATATCTATAAATTCACTCATTCATTTATTAATTCAATCACTCATTCATTCAATAAATATTTGTTGAGCACCTACTATGTACCAGGCACTGGGGATTCAGAAGAAAGTAAAACATACAAATATGCTTGTGTGTGCAGGTGCTTGCGTGTATATCCTGGGTCACATTGTAAAATGTATCTCTGTATCTCTCACATTGTAGAATGTCTCTCTAACTGCAGGTTACAAACAGCAAAGTAGCTACCGCTGCTTTAGTGGCTTCATAGGAATGTCAGGATATTGGAGCATGTGGCTACTTCCCATGTGTGTCAAAAAGTTACCACAAGAAAAGTACGGGCTGGACACCTGAAACTAAAATAATGTTATATGTTAACTATACTCCATTAAAAAAAAAAGAAGAAGAAGAAAGAAAGCACAGGACACTATTTTAACCCTTTTTTAGCACAAGGGGGAACACACACTACTATATAAGCAGCCCAGGTTTGGTGTGGGTCTGAAAATTAGGAACGAAAACAGTATTTTCTTCCCCAAGCTCTTGTTAGTGTGAGTGTAGACAGTTATTCATGTTCCTCAGTTCACTGAACCCTGTTTTCCTCATAGGACTGTGAAGACCCCTCTCTAACGGTATGACTTTTCCCCTCTTTATCTTGTTTTGCTTCCCAATTTCCCTATCTTCCAGGGCAAGTCACTTAATCTCTCTGAGGCTCCATTTTCTCCCCTGTGAAATGAGAACAACACAAGTAGCCACCTCCTGGCTTGTTGTGAGAGTTACAAGAGAAACTGGCTTGGAGTGAGGACAAAGGTTTGTGTTGCCAGGGCCATTCAAGGGGCTTATTGAGGTTTACATCTCCTGGCCAAGGGTGGCTGCCTTCTGCCACACTCCTTCCCACTCTCTCCCCTCCCTGCCCTTCGCACTTCTGGTTTTTCAGGGGTCTTATTCCAAGAAGAGTGAAGCTTGTCGGCCCAGAGCTGGGGAGCCTGGGGTTGAGCCCACAGGAAGCTGGGGCCTAGGCTCAGGTGTCAGATTGGGCAAGAGCAAAACACTGGCCTCTCTGATCCTGGTCAGGGGTATTTAGAGACACCAAGAATTCTGGGAAATTCAGGAAGTGACGGGGGGAAGGGCAGAGGGGAAACCATCAACTGCACCCCCGTCCTCCTGGCCTGGCCCCCTCCCAAACTGTGCAATGAGGAATGAGGTGACCAGCTTATGGGGGTGAAGAGGACAGACCAGGAGACCCCTTCTCTAGGAAGAACAGAGACAGTCCTATCCCCTGCCCCCACTACGCTTTGCCTGAATTCCAACTCCATTTCTACTTTTGTTTACTGTCCAAAGTCCTGGGGTCAGGAGATGCCAGTTTAGAAACATTTGGACACTCAGACACACAGGCTCAGGGACCTCGCCTGGACCAGCCCCCTCCCCTCCACTCCTCTCCTGTCTAATACCACCTGCTCCACTTCTCCTGGCTCCAGCCCTCCTTAACCTTGGGGCCTGGGTTGTCTGAGGGACTCAGGAGTCAGCCTTCCATACCTGAAACAGGTAACCAAGATTGGGGAGGCAGGTGGGACTGGGGATGTTTGGGATTAAGGATACCCTAGTTTAGGGACAGTGGGGGCTGGATGGGAAGATGTGCGGTGGTTTGGTGAGTGAGAGTGTAGAGGGGAGGCTCCTTCTTGGCCATGTCACAACCTAAGTAATCACCTGAGAAGGGACGGGACCCGGATGTATTTCAGCTCCAAACTCACCTCCAACCTCAGACCCAATTCAAGTTGTCACCTAGACCTATTCTGACCCTACATCCAACCCCATCATCAGCCTCCACCTGAATTAGCATCTTAGCACAAGCATCAGTCCTGAACTCAGCCCCAGCCCTAAGAGCAGCCTTGACCCAACTCCAGGTCTAGCTCTAGCCCTGGACTCAGCATGGCGAAGGACTTTCAAGACCTCCAGCAGTTGGACTCTGAGGAAAACGACCACCAGCTCAGTACGAGTGAGGGGCCAGGCACTCATGGGCACAATCCCAGGACAGAAGATGCATTTTGGAATGGCAAGTGTAGTGTCCAGTTTCTGGAGCTTTGTTTCACCTCTGTCTCGCTCCTGATCACTCTGTCTCTCTGAGTTCTCTGTCACATTCACTCAGTGAGCAGGGTCCAGGCCTCTATAGGTGTGAGGTGCTGGTACATCTGCTTGCCCTACGACCTCACCTTCTTCTTCACCTTCAGGAAAGGGTATGTGCCCAGAGGTGAGGGAATAAGTGAAACCTGGAGGTGACTTCCTCCCCTCTTTCTTCCAACCTTCCTTCTGACAACATGTGTCCTCTGTGTATGTGTGTGTATATTTGTATGTGCAAAGAAAGCACGTTCAGCTAGGAGAATGTGTACCGTATTTGCCGGCGTATAAGACGATTTTTTGGCCCTGAAAAATATGCCTCCAAGTGGGGGGTCGTCTTATACGCCAGGTACACTTCAG
>NW_017731781.1:531860-533318 GCF_001890085.2 Hipposideros armiger
TTATTTGGTGTGTGGAAGGTGTGCGGAAGAGGGGGTAGTCTTATACGGCGAGTATATAACAAACTCTGTATTTTGAGTGGAAATGTTAAGGGGTCGTCTTATACGCCCAGTCGTCTTATACGCCAGCAAATACGGTATGTATGTTGGGGTAGTGGTGGTGGTGGTGCATGGGGATGGATGGGAGAATGAATACAAAGCTATCCTGGGAAATTTCCACTCCCCCCAAACCCTCTGAATGGGTCCTTCTCTTAGCAGATCTTGATGGAAGGCCCCGTGTCTGGAAAAAGATTTTAAAGCAAGAAGATCTGAGACATTCTAGGCTGAAGGGCAAGAGCCAGGGGTGGGAGAGAAGGTGTCAATTGTGTGGGTGCTGGTGATGGAGTGAGGCTCTGTGGAGACAGGAGAGGCTGGGGCTCAGGATTAGTTAGCCTGGGCTGGGTGGAGCGACCCCTCATTCTTGAGGCTGGGAGACTGCAGGAGCTAGTGCTGCTGCAGGTGAGGGTGGGAACTGGGCAGGGCAGGAGTAGCAGGAGGGATAGGCATTCCCACCATGGCTTCCTCTTTCCTGGGGTAGTGGACTGGTAGGCCTTTTTACCAGGCAGTAGGCTGCATGGGGCAGAGGCTACATTTGTCTCACTCACCTCTGCATTCCCAATGCCCATATGATGCTTGGTATGTAGTGAGTATTCCAAAATGATTTTGGATATTATTGAATCTTCTGAGGGTGAGAGGGTTCAGAGTTTAAACAGAAGGCTTGGAGAGAGTCCATAGGTTTTGTGTTTCGTGGTAGAAGGAGCTCACCCAAAAGGCCTGATGGATGACATCCAGGGCAACCCTGAGGTTGTACAACCATCAGTACATTTCTCTCCAGCAGCCTCTGCTGCCTTCATCTGAGCTGATATCTATTACCTGCCTACTTGTGACCATCTTCCACTCTTAGAGCACCTTTTATGCCTATGGTTTTCAGCAAATTTGGAAATATTTTGGCTATTGTTTCCTCAAAAAATCTTGCTTGCTTCCCCCTTATCTTTTAAGGACCCCAATTATACATCTATTAATGGTCCCACAGTTCACTGATGCTTTTCCAGTTAAAAAAAATTTTATTTCTCTTGGTGTTTCTTTCTTTTTTTTTTAACTCAACCAATTTTTATTTCTTTCTCATATTACATAGGCAACATGGTTATGTAGGCGTAGAAGTAGAAAACTGCTTCACGTGATCTCTCAAGGACATTAGCTGATAGAAATTTCCACCACTGGAAACACCACTGGTCAGCATGGCAGAAGAAGAGAGTACTGGAAAGTCTTGAATCTATTATATTCTCTTGCACATAATTAGTCACATGGCCCCTACATAGAAAAGGTAGAGGAATGCTTAAAATATTTCTATTATTTCTCAGCTACTGTTTGTTTTTCTGGTACAGAATAAAAAATCTTTGTACTTTCTTCTTCCCACACCTG
>NW_017731781.1:533473-541055 GCF_001890085.2 Hipposideros armiger
TTTTTTTTTTTAGTTTTATGTGTACAAAGCAATATAGTGATTAGACATTTATGTACCTTACAAAGTAATGACCCCAATAAGTCTATTACCCATCTGACACTGTATGTAATTGTTAGAATATTATTGACTATATTTTCTGTGCTGTACTATATATCCCTGTGACTATTTTTTTAAAATTATAGTTGACATTCAGTATTATTTTATATTAGTTTCAGGTATACAGCATAGTGGTTAGACATTTATATAATTTATGAAGTAATCCCCCAATAAGTCTAGTACCCATCTGACACCATGCATATTTCTTTCAATCTGGTGTTTCTTTTCTTTTTTTTTTTTTTAAGATTTTATTGGGGAATTGGGGGAGGGGAACAGCGTTGGGGAATCGGACAAGGAGAGCAGACAAGTTGCTGTCCTTTTGTTCTTCAGTCTAGTTGTGGAGGACGTTGCTTCACTGGCCCATGTTAGTATTATCATTGCGCTCTTCCCGGGTGAGAGCCCGGGTGAGGCAGTTGCTCGCTGGCCATTGGAAGGCCGCTCACCATGGCTCACGGCAGCTCGCGAAAGCTCACATGCGCTGCTGGCCAACCCCACTGCAGCCTATGCCATCTCTGGCGACTCACGGCAGCCCAGCTCCAGGTCTAGCTGTTGTTCACCATCTTAGCTGTAGAGGGTGCAGCATCACTGGCCCTCATGTGGGATTCGAACCGGGGCCCTGCTGCTCAGAGCTGGCATCCCAAGCCAACTCCTAACCAACGTGCCACTTGACCGGCCCATGGTATTTCTTTTTATATAGTTATTATTGCTATGTCTTGAAGTTTACTAATCTTTTCTTACGCATGTCTAATCTTCCCTAATTTCACTCGATGTCCTTTTAATTTCAGTCATTGTATTGTAATTTCATGTCTAGAAGTTTTATTTGGGACTTTAAAATATTCTCCTTGATGTTTTACTTAATTTTTTGAACATATGTAATATAGTTGCAATATCTATTTTAATATCCTGTCCGCTAATTCTATTATCTGTGTCAGTTCTGGATTAGTTTTGATAGATTTATTAACCTCTTCATTATAAAATGTGTTCTGCTTCTTTGTATGTCTGGTTATCTTTGATTGGCTGCTAGATATTGTGAATTTTACTTTGTTGTGTGCTGGATATATTTGTATTTCTCTAAATATTCCTGAGCTTTGTTCTGGGATGTAGTTAAGTCACTTGGAGTCAATTTGGACCATTTGGGTGTTGCTTTTATGATTCGTTAGGTGGGTCTGCAGCATCACTGGGGCAAGGGCCTCTTGGGTCTTCTACCCAATGCCCTGTAGGTTATGAGTTTTCCAGTCTGGCTGGTGGGAATAGGCACTATTCTTGGTCCTGTCTGTGTGCCAGGTACTGTTTCCTAATCATTTCAGATTGTTTTTTCTCCTGGTTTTGGGTAGTTTTCTTTACATACATCTGCTGATCAGTACTCAGCTGATTGCTTGAGGGGAACGCTCCACAGATCTTTGGGCTTCTCTGTGCAGCTCTCTCCTCTGAGACTCTGTCCTGTAAAGTCTAACCACTTTGGTCTCTTTAGACTCTCATCCCCAGCTCCTCAACTAGGGGAGTCTTCTGGGCTCTGCTTGGATTGTCCCTCCCTGCCCTATGACCTGAAAACTTTCTCCCACCACTAGGCTGCACCAATCATAGGGCTCATTTCAATTGTATCTTATCTCTCAGGGATCATTACCCTGTGTTGCCTGAAGTCCCATGTCTTGAAAATGATTGTTTCTTATAGTTATCTGTTTTTTGTTTTGATTGTTTCTGGGAGGAGGGTAAACCGAGTCTCTATTATTCCATGTTGGGCAGACCATTTCTTTGACTTTCAGTCTTGTCTAAGCAGCACTTTACATGTTTTAACTCATTTAATTCTCAGAACAATTTAATCAGGTAGCTACTATTCTTACCCACCTTTGTGTGTGTGTGTGTGTGTGTGTGTGTGTGGTAAGAACACTTAATGTGGGATCTACCCTTTAACAAAATTTTAAGCGCACAATACTGCTTTGTTAACTATAGGCACAGTGTTGTACAGCAGATCTCTAGGACTTATATGTCCTGCATAACTGAAACTTTATACCCATTGAACAGCAATTCCCCATTTCCCCCTCCCCCAACCCCTAGCAACTACCCTTGTATTCTCTGTTTCTGTGAGTTTGACTATTTTAGATTGTATAAGTGGACACAAGAAAGCTGAGGCACCAAGAGTATGAATGACTTGGCTATGATTTCTGAGCTAGTTGGTGGCACTGCTGGACTCAGCCATGGGTGGGTATGGTTTCAGGGTAGAGGTGCAGAGACAAATTGGTGAGCTGACCCAGAGTTGGGGTTTAATAGGTCATATGTCAGGTTGGGAAGCAGGACAAGGGCCCACTGAGTGGACAGTACTGAAGAGAGCAGTCAGGGACTCAGCCATGGAGTACCAGCTGGGTGGGGAAGACTGTGGTCAGTGAGAGCTTCTAGGTGAACAGAAACACAGGGAATCAGGGAATACACACGGGGGGAGAGGCAAAGGGGAGGCAGTGCTCAGAGCAGGGAGTGGGCAGGGGAGGTGTCAGGGACATGGCCTCCCTGGGTCAAGATGGGGTCCTGAGTGTGGCTGAAGTGGAGGAAGTTCTGGGTGGTCACTCATATAGGCATTGTCCAACTCAGGATGGTGGCAGTTGATGAATTGGGGAGGAAAATACTGGGCCCCTGACTCAGCATCTCCAGGATGTGAGGGTGCCTGGGTGTGATGGCAGTGAGAAGAAAGGAAGTCAGGGTCTGAGGCAAAGAAGAGGAAACGTTTTGTTAGAAGTTGATGGTGCAAAAGCAGAAGCTTGGGCCTGGGAGGACAGCCACTGCTCCAGGCTTGGAGAGGTGTCAGGAAGGGTGAAGCCAGTTCGGTACATGTGAAGACATGGGTGCATGTGTGTGAGTGTATGAAAACGTATGTGTCAGTGTGTATAGTATGTCAATGTGCGCTATAGTATGTGAGAAAGTGTGTATGAAAGAATGTATATAAGTGTGAGGATGTGTGTTAATGAAGGCATCTGCTTGTCCTGGACTTCAATGCCCTGCTGCTGATGGCTATCTGTGTGATTAGGTGTCAAAGCGAGGGTCACAGGGGCTAGCAGAGGTGGGGCCGTGATGGGGGAGGAGATATGGGCAGTGCTTGGGGCAATAGTGTGTATGCAGTAGTGAGTGTGAAAGTGAAATGAAAAATATGTGTGTTTTCAGAGTTCAGCTTGACCAAGGGGAGGGAGAGTTTTCTATGAGATGACTGAGAGCTAAGGGGAGAGAGTTTATAATGGAACAAAGCTTTCTGCAGTGGAAGGGCAGAGGGGTATGGGAGAGAAGGCTCTGAGGGGTGGAAGATAAGAGAAGATGGGGCTTGGAGGGCAGCCCTTGGGGGGTGGTCTGTGGTGGAATGACCTGGACTTAAGGATCCCAGTGGAAATGGTGTTGGTGGTGTTGTTGTTGGTGGTGGGGTGTTGGTCCAGTTTTGGACTTGTCTGAGGAGCCCAGACATGGATTTTAAGAACACAGGGCCTGGCCTCTAGGTTCCCCAAGATCAGGGCTTTACACAAAAATGATGTGAATATTAGTGCCATGTGCAGTTATGTTGCACGCACCTGTGTAGGTGTGTGGGTGCATATTTGCATGTGTTCATGTGGGTGAAAGTGTGTAAATGTGTGTGTGTGTGTGCAATACTTGAACGCTGGGGTCAAAGCCCATTGACTCCCCCAACAACCCTTCCCATCTACTTTTCTCCCACCCACCTGGGCTGTACTTCCTCAGATTTCTGTCTTCCTGGATTCTTCTGTTACATTGGCTCTTGACGCCCCTCCTTTTGATATCCCTTCTCTCACAGGGACGCATCCTCCCCAGCCCCTTCTGCTGCAGCGTCTCTGCTCCAGGTTCTGGCTCAGCCCGCTCATCCTGGGCTTCAACATCCTGCTGCTGGTGGCCATCTGTGTGATTGGGTCCCAAAGTGAGGGTTACAGAGGCCAGCAGGGGTGGGGCTGTGATGGGGGAGGAGATATGGGCAGAGCTGGGGGGGCAATGAGAGCTATGACAGGGAACGAGATGGAGGCAGTGCTGGGCAGGTATGGGGGCAGTAAGGGGGACAGTGCTATGGGTGGTAATGGGGGCTGTCACATGGGGTATAGCCCCCTCCACTTTGTCCTGTACCCTCTGTTTCCTGACAAGGCACACAGCTGCAAGTGGAGTTTCGGACCCTAAAAGAAGATTTCAGCAACTTCTCCACCAGCACCCTGATGGAGATCTGGACTCTCAGGTCCCATGGTGAGTGGGTGCTCCCCAGAGGGGAGGGGTTGGGGGTGGTTGGGTCGTTGAGGCACTGGTTTACCAACACAGGCTTGCTGGACTCTGAGGTGGGTGTTCAGTGTTAGGTCTGCAAAGGGGCATGTTTGGGGTGCTGTGGGCAGATAACCCAGCCTGAGAAGCTGGGCAAGGCTTCCAGGGATGCTGATTCCTGGGTTGAGGGACCCTGAAGGATGAATAGGAAGGTGAAGAGGGAGGGTCGTGCCCAGTAGAGAGAACAGAATTTGCAATGGCCAGGAGATGGGGAAGACCACTGCACATTTTGGGACTGTAAACTCTTCCAGTGTGGCAGGAGCTAAGTGGTAAGGGGTGGGCCAGAGAGGTGGGTAGGGGCCAGGCCACACAGGCAAGCTGTCCTAAAGAAGTGAACTTTTATTTTGAGAAAATGGGGACCTATTGAAGGGATTTAAGTAGGGGAGCAACCTGAGCAGGTTTGTTCCTCCGAAAGTCAGTGTGGCAGCTCAGGAAGGGGTTGGGAGGCCAGGGACAGAGCCTGCAACCTCTCAGGTTGCTCGGACTGGTGCTCCAGTGGGTGAGGATGGAGGGGTGTTAAGAAGGCAGAACGGAGGGAAAATGGGTTAGCTTTCCTCTTTCTCAGGAGGCAGCACAGGTGACAAGGTGACATCTCTGGGAGCCAAGCTGGAGAAACGGCAGCGGGACCTGAAAGCAGGTCAGAAACTTTCCCTTGAGTGTGTGAGGGTATAGTGTGTGTAGTGCGTGTGTGGTGTGTGTGTGTAGTGTGTGTATGTGTAGTGCGTATGTAGTGTGCGTGTGTGTTGTGTGTGTAGTATGTGTGTAGTGTGTGTGTAGTGTGTGTGTAATGTGTGTGGTGTGTGTAGTGTATGTAGTGTGTGTGTGTAGTGTGTGCATAATGTGTGTGTGTAGTGTGTGTGTGTTTCATATATGAGAGTGTATGTGTGGTATGTGGTGTGAGTGATGTGTTATATGTGAGTAAAAGTGTGTATAGTGTAAGGGATGTGAGTGATGTGTATTTTGTGTGTGCATATGTAGTGTGTGTTGTGCTTGAATTTGTGTATGGTGTGAGTGTGTGTGTGGTGTGTGTGATGTGTGTGTTGTGTTTCTCCAGACAAAGGCTGGAGTCCTGTGTGGAGTCTTGGTAGATAGGGCACCCACACTGCCCACATCATTGTTCATCACTCTGTCCCTCTAGATCATGCCACCTTGCTCTTTCATCTGAAGCACTTTCCAGTTGATCTGCGCATCCTGGCTTGTCAGGTGGCGTTCCTGCGGAGCAACGGTAGGGACAGGGATTGTCTTCAGTCCCAGTGTGCCTGTCTTGTCTAGCAGGATCTTATCTCCCTCTGCCCACCCCCATATTCTCAGGCACAGAATGCTGTCCAATTAACTGGCTGGAGCATAAAGGCAGCTGCTACTGGTTCTCTCACTCTGGATTGACCTGGCCGGAGGCTGAGAAGTACTGCCAGCTGGAGAATGCGCACCTGGTGGTCATCAACTCCAGAGAGGAGCAGGTGAAACCATACTCTTCCCAAAGGCAGGAGGAAACCTGGGGAATGCAAACTCTGGGAGGGGGGATCAGGCTTGCTTTATTTTTATTTTTCAACCCAGGGAAGAGTCCAGAAGTGGAAGTCTGGCAGAACTCTGGGAGGTTCATAGTGGAACAGCCATTGATTCTGAGGTGGGAGATAACAGCCAGGAGCTCAGGCAAAGGGGCAGGAGCCCAGGTGAGCAGGTGATGAGGGAACAGGTCAGGAGACAGAATGTGAGACAGGATGAACTCAAGCCAGGACCTGGGTGCAGAACACAGTGGAGGTGCTGAGAGTCCCTTCTTGCTGTGTACTGGTGTGTGGTGCTCAGCTGGGTGAAAGGAGCAGAGTGGGCAGGATTCCCAGTGACATGCCTGCTATGAGTTATTGGGTCCCTGCAAGGTGCTCCAGGTCTCCCTTGCCCACTGTTGCCACCAGACCCACAACTCCAAACACCAAAGTTCACAGGAAAGAATGAACCTCTTAGAATAGGTGGGGCATTTTTTGTTTTTGTTTTTTGGAAAAGGAGAATATTAATGGTAACATTTATTGAGTCCTTACCATGTGACAGGCACTTTTATATGTATTCCCTCCTTTAATCCTCACAATACTACAGGGTAAGCACTCTTATAATCTCCACTTTGAGGGAGGGAGAGATGAGGGAACTATGAAAAAGGAATTTGCCACACAGCTAGTAAGTCAGGATGGAGTCAGAATTCAGAGCTCCTTAGCCAGTATTTTCAATTACTACATGTTGCCAGAACATATTTATTGAATTTGAATATATATATAATTTACATGGTGGAATGATTTACAAATTATTTATATTTTGCTTTACTAATCAGATTGAAATTGCCAATATTCAATCAATTTTGACCTATAAAAATGTCAGTTTCATGTGGGCCAATCTAAGATTTTAGTGTTCTGTGAGCTGGTCTACAAGTTCTTGGTTACAACTTTATAGTGGATTGGACTGCCCTTTCATCATTATGAAGTGAATGTCAGTGTCCAGTTTAATGCTTTTTTCCTTGAATTCATCTTAATGTGATATAAATAGAATGGACCTTGATATATTTTCCCTTGCATTTCCTGAATGTAACTCTGCCCATCCCTTCATTTCCAAACTTTTTGAGTCTGAGTCCTTATTTTAGATTAATGCTTCTCAGCCTTTGCTCTCTCTCTCTCTCTCTCTCTCTCTCTCTCTCTCTCTCTCAAGTCTATATATATATATATATATATATATATATATATATATATATACTTGAGGAGTTTAAAGGTTCTTATTTAATTGGATTCATTTGGGACATTGAGTTCTTAAAAGTTCCCCCAGCTGATGCTACTGTGCTGCAAAGCTTAAGGTATTTTTCCTATAGGTTGTGCATAAGTTTTGTTTTTTATTTTAAGAAATTGAATGAGCCCTTTAATAGGTATGTATCTCATTTACATTTATTTTTAATTGATATGTTTAATCCTAAACTGTCTTCTTTTTTGTTTATATTCTTCTTCTGTTTTCTCATATTTGCTATGTGAGATATGTTCTTTTTGTTTTCTCCCCTACGGTATTTTGAACCAGATGTAACTTATTTTTAGTTACTCTAGTGATTCCTTTCATAACTTTAAATGATGAGCTGAAACTTATTGCCTTCAAAAAAATCAAGGAGTTTATATTATATAACTTTTCATATGAAAAGTGAGGAAACCAGCACACTTCTTCACATGCTTCA
>NW_017731781.1:543015-551277 GCF_001890085.2 Hipposideros armiger
AACATAGGGGTACATATACTTTTTCGAATTAGCGTCTTGGGTTTCTCTGGATAGATACCAAAGAGTGGAATTGCTGGGTCATATGGTAGTTCCATTTTCAGTTTTTTGAGATACCTCCATACTGATTTCCATAATGGCTGCACCAATCTGCAGTCCCACCAACAGTGCAGCAGGGTTCCCTTTTCCACCTCTCTTTTTGATATCACAATTCTTTCTTCCTCCTTCTCCTCTTCCTCTTCTTTATTTCTGTATAAGTTGCATGATAACTTCCCAACTCCTCTACTTTCATGAATGGGCACAATTCTTTCTTGCCTATTATTTACCCGTGAATAGGGGAGATGAATTCTCCTGGACTATCTTCCCTGATTATCTGGCAGTATTTGATTCCCCCCATCAGTCTTTGACACAGTGGGTTGGGTTTTGATGATTTGTATTTTTTGCTCAGTTATTAAGCTTCGTGTGATGAAGGGAAGAAGGAACTGTAGCAGCAGGCAACAGCAAATAGGATATCTTATCTCTAAGCACTTTCCTTCCACCTCTGTTGACTCCTCTGAATTTTGGGAGCACCCCACCAGCCTCTGAGAGCTGCCCCTTTATGCACAGGACATTGTCCTATTTGCAGAATTTTAGAATTCAGGGATGTTACCATATCTGCCCTCAGACGAGATGACTAACTGCAATCTTAGTTGTATCTATAGGAAGTGAGAGTGAATTAGGAAATTTTCCTCCAAATGCAGTTGGAGATACTTCACATGCTGTCAAAGGGAACTGCTAGGTGTTCAAGTTGGTCAAACCCCCCTCTGTTTCCCTTAGCGTCTCCCCCTTGCTAGTCTCCCATACTATAGAGCTTAAGTCCCCAGGAAGAGCCATATCTGTAAGAGAAAGCTACTTGGGGGGTCTGTTGTCTGCATGAGTCCTGGCAAGCTATCTCAGAAACCACTTTCACCCTAGCCCCTGCCAGCTGGATGAATGGGCTACCCTCACACCCTTGACAGGCTCCTATTTTCAGCATAGACTGCCAGACCCCTTGTAGCCAAGTCTGGGCAGTGGGCAGTCTTGGAAGCTCTGGGGCCTGGTGAATCTCCAGAAATGACAGCTACACATAAGAGCAGGAGCAGGGCAGATGCACTTGAGAGGCAAGTGAAACCTAGGGGTCCATTGGGGGAAGCAGGGGCCAGAGTCAGGATCCCAAGTTTGAGATTGTGGGCAGAAAACAAGGAGAAGCCTAGAGTTGGGCTAGCAGCTGTGAGTTAAGAATGAAGTGGGGATGGGAGTGGGGGGTTGTGGGGCTAGATCGTGGCCGGAGTTCACACACTCAGGCACTGCATTGACTTTCTGGGCTCTGCCAACTACCGAGTTCTTTAACCTCATGTATAAATTAGGGCAATTAATTTAGAGGGCTTATGAGGATTAAATAAAATAAACCTTGTGAAGCATTTAGTATGTGCTTTAGCTCAATAAATGTTCTGTAAGCAATAGCTAAGGTTACAGAAGAAAAAATGAACTAACTTCATTGAAAGCTGATGCTTCAGCTCAGGGGCAGATCAGGCCGGGAAGACTGAGGGGACCACAGCTAATACCTGTATAGAGGTTCAAGAGATTAGAAAGTCTCTCCTGCCTGTTTTCCAGAAATTCATTGGACAACACATGGGCCCTTTTCATACCTGGATAGGTCTCACTGAAAGCGATGGTTCCTGGAAATGGGTGGATGGCACAGACTATAGGTATAGCTACAAGTAAGTGCCCCTTACCCCATTAGTTTGGCCTGGGGATTGTCACCTGGCCTTTTGCCCCAATACAACCCCACCCATCTCTTAGGAATCAAGATTCCCAACCCTCCCCCCTTCAGACTCCCAACCTTCAAGGCTGCAGCTTCTGCTCCCTGAACTCTCTAAGGCTGTGCTTTTCTGAGGTGGAGGTGAGGGTTGCTGGGATGGGGATGGTCTGAACTTGAGCCCTGTCCTGCCTTCCTAGGAACTGGGCTGCCACTCAACCAGATAACTGGCAAGGGCATGAGGAGGGTGGAAATGAAGACTGTGCTGAAGTTCAGGTGGATGGACGCTGGAATGACAATTTCTGCCAGCAGGTGCGACGCTGGGCATGTGAGATGAGGCGGAACATTACCAGCTAGGAGCCCTGGCCAACAGCAGATCTCTACCTGTATCCCACCTCTATCCTCCCCAGCTTCTCTACTAGGGTTTTTGAAGAAAGGAAGAATAGTCAGAAGCATGGGGAGGAGTAGAGGAAAAGATAGAGGGGGTGGTTTAAGAATCTCAGACCCTGGGGAGACGGAGATCCCCCCTTCTTCTGTCACTCACTGTAATTATTATAATTTTCAGTCACCTTACTGGAGTAGGAAAAGAAGAAACAAATATTTGAAACTCTGTGTGGATTGGTTATTTGGAGCAGGGAAATGAAGGGTGCAAAGAAGAGGGAGCTGAGAGGGTCTGGAAGAAAGTTTAAGTCCTAGACGGCTGCTCCTTGACACATAATCCTGAGGGACACTGGTCAGGGAGGGGAAGGAGGAGGCTTGGAGCAAAAGCATTCAGTGGAAGGCACTGGGGGTTTTTTTGGGGGAAGGAGCCAGTTGGGCTTGTCTGGAGGGTCTGCCCACATTTTGAGGGGTTCCTGAAGGAGGCAGCTTTCCCTGCAATTGGGATTTCCTCCCTAAGGTTCCAGAGAGTACCCCACTTCACCCCACCTGGGAACTGTGAGGTAAGCTGGCAAGGCCAGCGAAAAATGTTTGCTAAAGAAAGGATTGGGGGCTGGCCGAGTGGCGCGATGGTTAAGAACTGGCTTGGGACGCCAGAGGGCCCCGGTTCGGATCCCACATATGAGGGAGGGCCAGTGACACTGCCCTCTACAGCTAAGATGCTGGACAACAGCTCAACCTGGAGCTGGGCTGCCATGAGTCGCCGGCGACGGTGTAGGCCGCAGTCCCTGTGGCAGTGGGTTGCCATGGGCTACCATGTGTAGCCAGCAGCCAGCGTAAGCGGCCAGCAGCCACAGTGAGCAGCTGTCCAGAAGCCAGCGACTGATCTGCCTCACCCGGGAAGAGCGCAATGTTGGTGCCAACTTGGGCCAGTGAAGCAACGTCCTCCAAAACTAGACTGAAGAACAAAACGACAACAACTTGTCTGTTCCCCTTACCCCAATTTCCCAGCGCTGTTCCCATCCCCCCAATTCCCCAATAAAAATCTTAAAAAAAACACACACAAAAAAACCAAAGAAAGGATTGGTAAGACACTTTCCTAATGTTTTCAGTGTGGCTGCCTCTTTTTGACCCCAAACAGATCTAGACTTATCTCCAGCAAAGAGTGTCACCCACAATTTCCACAGTGAGTAAACTTCATAATCCTCTTTCAAGGTCATTCTGAAAACCATCTTAGAAGGGTCTTTAAACAATTAGATTTTTTTGTTTTATTATTATTACAAAAGTAATATATACTATTTGTAAAAAATGTTTCAAACACACACACACACACACGCACGCACGCACGCATACACACAGGGAGTATCCTTGCCTCACCCCTCC
Organism: Hipposideros armiger; assembly: GCF_001890085.2. Taxonomy (NCBI): domain Eukaryota; kingdom Metazoa; phylum Chordata; class Mammalia; order Chiroptera; family Hipposideridae; genus Hipposideros; species Hipposideros armiger. The sequence goes on from NW_017731781.1 coordinate 546,551, forward strand.
CACTTCTCTCCTGTTAACTATTTCATGGATATTGTATTAATCGGGTCCAAAAGCAACAGAACCAATATGTAGCTTGCTTTTTTCATTTTGCAGTATCTTGTGGACATTGACCCAATTTATGCTAGTCCCTGACAAGTTTTACTTCATGGATGTGCCATATGTTATTTAATCATTCCCTGTGGTGAAAAAGTTGTTGCCATTTTTGTATGTTTTCACATATAACATTTCAAGCAATTTTTGCTTCTAACCTTGTGCTAGGTCAAGACTTCCCCAATTTTCAGTCACACACACAAATTTTTTTTTCTAGGACTTCTCCTTCAAAATGTATATGATTGGCATTAAATTAAATTATGAAAGTAATAACATGCAGTTTAAAGTCTTGTGGGGCTAGAAGCAGCCACTCCTGCTGTTCAGAGAAACCATTCTCAGCTTTTTAGCTGTTTCTTCTAGTATTGACATCTGAATATCTAAATAATGCACATAAACAAATATATCTTTATCAATTGTTGACATTATTTAGTCACTATCATGTAGATGAAGCACAATCTTCCAACTGAGTCCACAACAATTTCTATTTAAATTCTAATTCAAAATCTGTGTCAGTTCTGGCTGCATCAATATTGTTAACTGCTGAGCCAAGTAGTATAATCTGATTGCATTTCCTTTCTTACACAACTTTTGTTTCTTCTGAAGTTCATAATTGTTTCGTTTAAAGACTTGCTGCATATTTTTTGAACCTATTGCGAAGTCTTCCTTAGCCAGGAAAAGCTTGACAATATAATTGTCTATGCATGCAAACTGGTCATATAACCAATATTTCAGTTTGCACTTTTTTCCCTAGTCACAGGGGTGAATCGAGTTTTATCAAGCCTGAGGGTGCCCAATTTTGGGAAGCTGTCATTAAGAATGAATATAAAATTAGGAATACAAAATTAAGCATAAAAATTGATATTTACTTAAGTTAGAAAAACCTCACAAATTTAAAAAGCTGAAGCTACCACAAACATCACAAAACTCAGGAAAATGATATGATATTTTAAATAATCTTCCAAATTACCTCTAAACTCCATTTCCCCTACACTTCTTTGCAGCACCCTCACCGTTTACATAAGTGACAAATGTTGTAAGGTGAGTGTCCATAGAGAGAAGAGAAAGATAGTTGTTTTGTCTAGCATGTTTCTGCTTTATTCCTGGTGTCAAGTCCTTCAGGGCATGCTCATGTGCCACCTCAGACAAATCTGTTTAGTGGGTGGCAGAAGCACCCCTGAAAGCCATTCCTGTGCTGGTGGGTTAAACCATAGGGTAAATGATGTGACTGCAAACCCACATATTGATGACCCTTTCACTCAAGCCAACTTCTTAGATGAACAAAAGAGGGAAATGTGAAGGAGGAATTGGAGCAAAAGGTGACAAGTGGTCATCTTAAGTGATTATAGTCAAAATAACTTTTGTTTTCATAATTTACAAAAATTTATGACCATGTGAAGATGATGCTAGGGCCCTCGGGGACCTTGTAAGGGGCCCATGAGGTGCCTTTGAGCTCAAGCTCCTTTAGGCTCACTGTCAATCTACTGTTGTACCTTTCTCTACCTCCCCCTGCCCTGCAGCCAATCTTGTGTTCTCAGCCCCTACCAGAGAGACGTTGTCTCTAAGACTGTGGCAGAGCAGTTATCTTGGGACTTCCCACTCACCCTGAGAAATTCTTGGACCTTTCTCTTTCTCTTGGGTTGGATCCTCTCTTGCCTGTGTCCCTGTCTTCTTTCCTTGTTTATTCCCTTTTTTTTTTTTTAAGCATTCTCTCCATTAGCTTCCCGGAAAAGTGTGTAGGGGAGGTATATTCTTTGATAGATTGATTGATCATTTGTGGGAATATAGGATTCTAAGTTGAAAATAATCTCCCTTCAACGTTTTGTGGTCCTCACTCCATGTTTTCTAGCTTTCAATGTGCTCTTGAGAGATCTGACCTTACTGCTAGGCCTGGTCTTTTGTATGTGAACTGTCCTCCTCTTTAGGACGTTCCCTTAACCCTGGTGTCTGAAAATCACCACTGATGTGCCTTGGTGGGAGCCTTTCAGTTGTTAGACCAGGCCCTCACCAGGCTTTTCTTAATCTGGGTGAGTGGAAGATGATCTAAGACAGCGGTTCTCAACCTGTGGGTCGTGACCCCTTTGGGGGTCGAACGACCCTTTCACAGGGGTCGCCTAAGACCATCGGAAAACACATATTTTCGATGGTCTTAGGAACCAAGACACCGCTCCTCTATCCGTCTCCATGCTTCAAGACAAAATTTCATTTATTTGTAATTAGAAATAAATATTTCACAATATATAGTTACATATTGTTTTTGTGATTAATCACTATGCTTTAATTATGTTCAATTTGTAGCAATGAAAATACATCCTGCATATCAGATATTTACATTACGATTCATAACAGTAGCAAAATTACAGTTATAGAGTAGCAACAAAAATAATTTTATGGTTGGGGGTCACCACAACATGAGGAACTGTATTAAAGGGTCGTGGCATTAGGAAGGTTGAGACCCGCTGATCTAAGAGAAGTGGCTGAGAACCAGGTGGTTGGTTTTTTAGGCCATGGTGAGGATTCTACTGCTACTTGCTGGAAAAGTGCTGGGGCAGGTGCTGCCTTCCGTGCTTAGTGTCCCCAGGGTTGTCATGAAAAACCTCAGGAGATTTGTGCCTAACACACAACACAAACATCACAGTGTTCAGTATTTTCTTCTGAATCTTAGATTTTAGGTTTTTATGCTCCAAACTTGCTTTTTTCAGCCACTGATCCATATTCTGAATTAAAAATATAATTTTTAAATTATTACATTAAAAGTAAGTGCTAAGTATTGCTACGTGAAAGAAGTCAATCTGAAAAGGCTACGTTCTATGTGATTCCAACTATATGACATTCTGGAAAAGGCAAAACTATGGAGACAGTAAAAAGATCAATTGTTGGCAAGGGTTCAGGGGAGAAAGGTTGAATAGGTAGAGGGGTTGAATAAGGGAGGGGTTGAATAGGTGGAAACACAGGGGGTTTTTAGGACAGTGAAGCTATTCTGTATGATACTGTAGAAGTGGATACATGACATTATACATTTACCAAAATTCATAGAGTATACAACACATAGAGTAAACCCTAATGTAAACTATGAACTTTAATTAATAATAATGTATCAATATTGGTTTAAGAGTTGTATCAAATGTACCACACTAATGCAAGGTGAAATTACAATAAACATAATTTTCTGTTCTTTTGAGTTACTGGGATGACTCATAAGAGGAGAAAATAAACTTAAGCATGGCCTATGGTTGTAAACAAAATATCTGATAAAGTAAAATTGACCCTGAAAGATGAACAAATGGTGAGAGACAATAGCTTCTAATAATAATCATAATCATAATCATAATAATAAAATTAAAAGCTGTTTATATGGTGCTTTTAGAAATAATTTTGCCATAGTAATCTATCAAAGAAAGGCCTTAAATAATAAAAAAGATATTTTTATGTTGCATTCTTTTATTATAATATAATTAAAATTATATATAAATAATAAAGAAAATCAAAATGCCCTAGCTATTTGTAAATGAAGTAATACTTTCCCATATTACCATGATTCAAAGTGAAAATAATCTAGAAAAGAATGAAATATATAAAAAACCTATGAGATACAGCTAAAGCTGGACTCACAGGAAAATGTACAGCCTCATGTTTTATAAATAAAAACTAAAGACTGAAAATAAATAAGCCAAGTATTAAACTTAAAAATCAGAAAATTGAACTACAAAATAACCCAAAATGTAGTATTAAAAGGGAATTAATAAAGATAATATTAGAAGCTTCCAAAAATTAGTAGAATTAATAAAGCTAAAACTCTTTTCATGTTTTTGCCCATTTTCTAATTGGATTAGTTGGCTTTTTTTACTGTTGAGTTCTGAGATTTCTTTATATAGTATTCTTGGATAATCCTTTGTATTTCTGTGGCATCCGTGGTAACTTCCCCTCTTTCATTTAATTTTGTTTGTGTCTTTTCTTTTTTTATCTTAGTGAGTCTAGCCAAGGGTTTGTCAATTTTGTTAATCTTTTCAAAGAACCAGCTCTTTGTTGCATTAATTTTTTTCTATTGTCTTTTAAAAAAATTTTATTGGGGGATTGGGGAAGGGGAACAGTGTTGGGGAATTGGGGAAGAGGAACAGCCAAGTTGTTGTCCTTCAGTTTTAGTTGTGGAGGGCGCAGCTAGCTCAGCTCCAAGTCCATCCCACCACCCATTGACAGCTTGCGGCTGCTCAGCTCAAGGTGCCATGTTAAATTTTAGTTGCGGGTGGGTGTAGCCCACCGTCTCATGCAGGAGTCGAACCGAAAACCTTGTTGCTAAGAGTGCACGCTCTCACCAGCTGAGCCATCCTGCCACCTGTTTGCAACTCAGCAGAAGCTCAGCTTGGGCGCAGCTCACTGGCTCATGTGGGAATTGAATTGGCGACCCTGTTACTCAGAGCTCGCGCTTTTAACCAACTGAGTCACTTGGCCGGCCCTGGTACTGTTTTTTAAATTTCTCTTTCTTTTTTTTTTATTTTTTAAAAAAGATTTTATTGGGGAATTGGGGGATGGGAACAACGTTGGGGAATCGTGGAAGGGGAACAGACAAGTTGCTGTCCTTTTGTTCTTCAGTCTAGTTGTGGAGGACATTGCTTCACTGTCCCATGTTGGTATTATCATTG
>NW_017731781.1:552212-565944 GCF_001890085.2 Hipposideros armiger
CGGCGACTCACGGCAGCCCAGCTCCAGGTCGAGCTGTTGTTCACCATCTTAGCTGTAGAGGGCACAGCATCACTGGCCCTAATGTGGGATCCGAACCGGGGCCCTGCTGCCTAGAGCTGGTGTCCCAAGCCAACTCCCAACCAACGGGCCACTCGGCCGGCCCTTGTTCCTGATCTTAAGGGGAATGCTTTTGGCTTTTCCCCATTGAGTATGATGTTATCTGTGGGTTTGTCATGTATGACTTTTATTATGTTGAGATATATTTTCTCTATTCCCATTTTGTTGAGCATTTTTATAGTAAATGGATGCTGGCTTTTGTCAAATGCTTTTTCTGCATCTATTGATATGACCATATGATTTTTATTTTGTTTATGTGGCATATCACATTAATTGGTTTGTGGGTATTGAACCAACCTTGCATACCAGGAGTGAATCCCACTTGATTGTGATGTATGACATTTTTAATGTATTGCTGAATTCGGTTTGCTAACATTTTGTTGAGGAATTTTACATCTATGTTCATTAGGGTTATTGGCCTATAGTTTTCTTTTTTTGTAATGTCTTTGTCTGGTTTTGGAATCAGGGTAATGGTGGCCTCATAAAATAAACTTGGGAACCTTCCCTCCTCTTGTATTTTTTGGAATAGTTTGAGAAGATTAGGTGTTAATTCTTTTTTGAATGTTTCGTAAAATTCAACTGTGAAGCCATCTGGTTCAGGCTTTTGTTTGTTGGGAGCTTGTTGATTACTGATTCAATTTTGTTGGTAGTAATCAGTCTGTTCAGATTTTCTGTTTCTTCTTGATTCAGCCTTGGAAGACTGTATGCTTCTAGGAATTTATCCACTTCCTCCAGATTGTCCAATTTGTTGGACAGAGGGTGCCAAAAAATGTATACACATTTTAAGAAAGGAAAAAAACTGTATTAAAATTGTAATAATCAATATATACCAATAACAAAACACACAAACACATGGAGGCTGAATAACATGCTACTAAATAATGAATGGGTCAACTGTGAGATCAAGGAAGAAATCAAAAGATACCTGAGACAAATGAAAATGAAAACACAATAATCCAAAATCTATGGGACACAGTGAAAGCTGTCTTAAAAGGGAAAATCATAGCAATGCAGGCCTACCTAAAGAAAGAAAGAAACAAATAAATCTGAAAAAAGACGGTCTATCTTTACACCTAAGGGAAATGGAAAAAGAACAGCAAACAATACCCAAAGTGAGTACAGTGAAGGAAATAATAAAGATCACAGTGAGGATAAATGAAATAGACTAAAAAACAATACAAAAGATTAATAAAACCAAGAACTGGTTTTTTGACAAGATAGATAAAATTGACAAACCATTAACCAGACTCATCAAGAAAAAACAAGAAAGGACCCAAATAAATAAAATCAGAAATGAAAGAAGAGAAATGCTAACTGACACCACAGAAATTAAAAAAAAAAATTTAGGAAAATACTATGAGCAAATACCGGGGTTGCCAAAAAAATGTATACATGTGACTTGTATTCATCCATGTGTGACATGGAGTCTTTCTGTTGTGATCAGCAAATATGGTGAATGATGCTGCTGAGTGCCACACACTGGAAAGGCAGGGATCTTCAATATGGGAAGCAGCGTATCAAACTTTAGTAACAGTGTGTGACAAGTCACAACTTGTGTGGTGCAGTCGGGTGTGAGCTACAGTTGAGAGAAGATGTGTTTTAAAGTGTGCTGTAAATCATCTTCCATCATGACAATGCTCTGTGTCACACATCGCTTCTGGTACAGCAATTTCTGTCAAATAAAAATATTATGGTGTGTCCTCATACACCTTATTCACCAGATCTGGCACCATGCAACTTCTGGCTCTTCCCCAAAGTCAAAATGATTTAGGACATCAAGGCAGCCATGACAATGCAATTAAAGACACTCACAAAAGAGGACTTACAGAACTGCTTCAGAAAGTGGCAAGAATGATGGGATAAGTGTGTTCAAAGCAAGGGGGAATATTTTGAGGGGAATTAATGGCAATGTGTCTTTTAATATAATAATTTTTAAAAATTTAAACATTCACTGTATTTTGTGATCACACCTCACAATCTGCTGTTGATTTCTTCTAGTGTATTCTTCATTTCAGTTATTGTGTTCTTTATTTCTAACTGGTTCTTTTTATGGTTTCTATGTTCTTATTTATGCTTGCTATCTCTTTGTTGAAATTCTCACAAAGTTCCATAAGCATTCTTATAACCAGTGTTTTAAACTCTGTCTCTGGTAGATTGGTTACCTCCATTTCATTTAGTTCTATTTCTGGTGGTTTCTTTTGTTCTTTTATTTGGGACATGTTTCTTTGTTTCCTCATTTTGGCTGCCTCTCTGTGTTTGCTTCTGTGTATTAGGTAGATCTTCTATGTCTCTCAACTTTGCTGGTAGCCTTATGTAGTATGTGTCCTGTGTGGTACAGTGGCACAGTCTCCCTGATCTCCTGTGCATGTGTCCCAGGAGTGTCCTTTGAGTGTGTTGTGTGTGTTCTGTTGTTATTGAGCCTTGATTGCCTTTTGGCATGTCAGTGAGTGGGACTGACTCTTGGGGATGACTAACTGTGAGGATTGGCTATGCCCACAGTGTAGGTGCTGCTGTGTGGGTGCTAACCCCTCAGAGGAGGATTTGCCTCCAAGCACAAGGGTCTTTTGTGCCTGTTGAGAGCCCCTTTTGGTTGTGCCAGTTGTGGGAACCAGGTAGCACTCTGGTGTGGTCTGAAATTGGCCATAGGGTGTGTTGTTTCTGGTGTCTCTTGGGAGGGGCTCCCATGCAGGCCAATTTCAACCTTGCCTTTTGCCAGCTTGTGACTACCTGGTAGGAGCCACAAAGCTATGTGTGGTTGGCTACTGCCTGTGCTGAACCTTGAGGTGTGTGTGTGTGGTCTTGCTGTGAACCGAGACCAGCTTCCACCAGTAGTGGGCCTGAGGCAACTTAGCAGAAGGACTGGCCCCCCCCTCCCCGCCCCCTGTCCCCACTTCCCATCCTCCTGCCAGCTGCCGACAAGACCCAGTCATTGAAAAAGCCTTCTTAGAGGCATCAGAATCAAGAGGTTGGAAAGAATCAGAGAAGTTTGCATTCAAACCTCTCCCTCACTACTTACTAATTATATGACCTTAGGAAAATAAGGCTACCTTGATCTTTCCGTGTATAAAATGGGGATACCACTACGACCTACTTTGCAGAGGTGAGTGAGGATTGAAATGGAATAAAGCACACTGCAGAGTGCTTGGTACATAAAAAAAAGAAAAAGCCTTCTTAGGTGCCTGGGCCAGGTTGGTTTACCTGGTGTTAAGAGTGCCCTCAGCGGGGCCGGCCGAGTGGCGCGATGGTTAAGAACTCGCTTGGGATGCCAGAGGGCCCTGGTTCGGATCCCACATATGAGGGCCAGTGACACTGCCCTCTACAGCTAAGATGCTGAACAACAGCTCAACCTGGAGCTGGGCTGCCGTGAGTCGCTGGCGGCGTAGGCTGCAGCCCCTGTAGCAGTGGGTTGCCATGGGCTACCGTATGTAGCCAGCAGCCAGCGTGAGCGGCCAGCAGCCGCAGTGAGCGGCCGTCCAGAAGCCGGCGACTGATCTGCCTCGCCAGGGAAGAGCGCAATGATGGTGCCAACTTGGGCCAGTGAAGCAGTGTCCTCCACAACTAGACTGAAGAACAAAAACGACAGCTACTTGTCTGTTCCCCTTCCCCTAATTCCCCAGTACTGTTCCCATCCCCCCAATTACCCAATAAAAAAAAATTTAAAAAAAAAAAAAAAGAGTGCCCTCAGCGATGCAGCACTAGCTGAGCAGAGCAGAGTCTCAGGGAGTCATGAGATGTGGCTGGTGGTATTTACAAAGTTAATGCACATTTAGTTCTTATGCCAGTGCCCAGCCTGTGACCATTTCTCACAACACCCTGAGAACACTGCAGCCAGTCACCACTCACTGCAGGGGAGTGTCTGGCCCATGACCACTTTGTGAAATGCCCTTAGAACACTGCAGCCAGCCACCACTTACCTCAGGCTTACAAATCCCCAAGAGGTGCCTAAGAGTGGTTGTGGTTCAGGTTTTGGGTCACTGTCCACACCAAAAGCTCCTGGGTGCTTCCCCCAGCTTGTGGGGGCAGGGCAGGTCACCACACGCACCAAGAGTGCGCCTGGCAATGCAGCTCTAAGTGGGCAGGGTGGAGTTCCAGGGACCTACGGTGTTTGGTTGGTGGTTTCTACAAAGTCAATGCAGTCTAAGCTCCTGCACAGGTGCCAGGCCATGACAACCCCACAAAAACTCCCCAAGAACACCATGGCCAGCCACCACCCACCCCAGCCTCACAGGATCCTGAGAGTTTCCCAAGAGATGCTGCAGGGCAGGACTTCAGTCACCGCCCACCAGTAAACATTCCTGGGCTGCTGCAGGCTGTCTGCCACCGTGAAAGGCCTCCACGGTCTATGTGATGGGGCTAGCAGCCCAGCAGTCAAGAGTGCCCTGGGAGATATAGAACAAGCTGTGTGGGAGGCAGGGACCCAGGTGGTGCACACATGTGGATTCCACCTGACCAATGTGGTCCCAGACTTGGCCCTTTGGAGGAGACTCAACACTGGAAAAATGGCATCCTCCTATACGCTACATGAGTGTCAGGCTCCACACAGGGACAACAATGGCTCCTGTCCCTTCAGCTCTCATCCCCAAATCCATACAACTCAGTCTTTCCCTGCTCATCCCTGGGCCTCCCGAGCTGCTGCCCCTCCACCAGCGACCAGGTGATTGTCTGCAAGCAAGTGAGTCTGTGTACAGGCTCCACAAGAGTGTGTCTGGGTTTCTAGCCACCTTCCATCTCATGGGGAAGGGCAAACAGAGTCTTTGCTGATTTTCACTACCAGATGTTGTGGGAACTTCTCTTCCTAGCACAGGACCCCTGGGTTGGGGAGCCTGGCATGGGGCTGGGACCCCTCCCTATTCAAGGGGGACCCACACCACTGAGGTGTCCCTCCCAGTGTTCAACCACTATCTCTGGGTTTGAGGTTAGCCCATTTTGCATCTCCCGCACTCCAACCTGTCTCGATGTGGCCTCTTTTTTACATCCTTAGTTATAGGGGTTTTGTTCAGCTAGTCTTCAAATGATTCTTGAGGTTGATTGTTCTATAATTTATTTGTGATTTTGGTGTGATCCTGGGATGCAGTAGACATAGCATTTACCTAATCTGCCATGTTAGTAAAAAAAAAAAATTAAGCTTAGTGTTTTTACTTAGCAATAGTACTTCTAGATAGCTAACCAAGAGAAATATTTCCTCTTAGTACAAACAGGAATACATAAACTTATTCCCTTCAGCGTTACATATAAAAGGGAAAGATGCAGCATTTCCAAAATGCATTACTAAGGGCGTCAATAAATAAGGTCTAGCCCATCTATGCTCTGGATACCATGCAGCCTTTAAACAGAAGGAGGTGGGCACCAACATGGGAAAGTCCTCAAGAACCATTTCCAGGCACAAACATGTTACAGAGAACATTTTGTGTAAAAAAAAGAATGTCAACCCACTGCACATGTGTGTGTATGCTTACAGGTATATAAATACACACAGAAATATATCTAAAAAGACACACATCGAATTGCTATCTCTGGTCTTGGGGTCTGGAAATGGGTAAACTTCTTATTTTACTGTGTTTCCCTTTCTTCTCATGTCTGGGTTATCAGTGGGTAAACACCTTAAATTAGTGGCCAATATGGTGCCATCTTCCTCACAGCCATATACACAAACAAGAGACAGACGAGGGTGGTGTCTGCTCTCACCTGATACCTAAGAATCCATGTAAGGAATTTTTGCTTTTTATTTGCACAATGGGGTCATTGGATTTTGGAAGTTCCAGAGCCCAAGGAAAGAACCCACGCACCAGGGAAGAAAGCCTTGGTTCTGTTTAAATTTGAAGGTGAGACTGACTACTGGATGATTTGGGTTCCCCGTAATACCTTAAGTAGGGCGTGGGGGTAATTATACTATTGGGGTGACTGATTTTAATTCAGAAGGGAAATGGGCCTGCTGCTTCACAGTGGGGAAAAAGAGGACTGAGCATGCAGCCCATGAGACTCTCTAGGGTGCCATATGGCACCCCCATGTCCAGTAATATCATAGTCAATGGCCAATCTTGATGAATCAGTAAAGACAGGATCACTAAGAACTTGGATGCTGTAGAAATGAAATTTGGGGCTCCCCACCAGGTAAAAAATTCCTAACACACTGAGGTGCTCAGATAGAGTAAGAGATCATAGAAAAGTTGGTGGAAGAAGGAAGCTAGGATTGTCAACTGTGAAAGATGTCTCAGAGACAAAAGCATTTAGGAAAGAAAAAAAGGTTATTTGCAAAGAAGTTGCAAGGGAATCAGACTTTGGGAGGACAGGCTTGTCAAACAGAACCACAACATGTATTCATTCAAAGGAAAATTCTTCAAGATTGCCACTGTTAGCAAGTTTTTTTTTCTTTTTCTTTCTTTATTTTTATTGTTAGTTTCAGATGTACAGAACAATGCAATAGTTATCCTTTTCACCTTCACACATAAACAACCCCCTCCCCCATCTACTGCCCTCCCATACCTGATATCATACTTATCTATTACAATTCCATTGACTCCATTCCCACACTCTACTCCGCGTCCCGGTTAACAAGTTTTTTTATCAGTCTGCTCATGATGGCAAAATAGTACTTCTGTCACATGATTAACATATTCACAAATGTCATGACATATTTAGGCATCAGCATTGCAAAAGTCGGGAATAAGGTGTTTTTCCTACAGAGTCAGCAATTTATGGGAAATGCTCAAAGTTTATTTTGGAGACTAGAAGGAGAACTATTTTGTGTGTGTGTGTGTGAAACTCACAAGCAAGTTATCAGAAAAATCTTGTCAACTCTACCTTCACAATATATCCATAATCAGAACATTTTTCACCACCTCCATGCATATACTACCATCATCTATCACCTGGATATTACAATAGCTCATTACATAGATTCTTGGTTTTCACCTTGTCCCTTCTCACAAAATGCACAACAGTCACATAGTTACAGTTAACCTATAAGTCAGGTCATTCACTCCTTTGCTCTGACCCTTCCAAAGTCTGTTCCTCTAACTTGGAGTAAAAACAAATCCTTAACAAAAGCCTACAAGGCCCTAAAGAATTGATGTTCCATGTTTTCCTTCTGTGACTTGTCTCCTCTTCTCTCTAGCTCAGCACTCTATAAAATCTCTAGCAAATGGATGATACTTGTATGCACCGACATGCTCTCACCCCAGGACCTTTGCACTTGCTGTGCCTTCTGTCTGGAACTCTTCCTCCTGGAACTTCTTGTGACTTGCTCCCTCACCTCCTTCAGACTTATCACATTCCCAGTAAGACCTTTCTTGACACCCTATTCTTGACAGCCTATTAAAAATTGACCACATTTCATTTACCTGCTGTATTTTCCTCCATAGCACTTATCACCATGTGATATTATATATATTTTACTTGTTTATGTTTATTTGTCATCTATCAGAATGTAAGTTCTATTAAGGTGGTGTCTTTTCTCTGTTGGGTCACATCTGAACTATGCCTCTTCTGAAGGAGAATGCCTGGCATATTGTAGACCCTCATTAAGTACTTGTTGAATAGATGCATAAATGCATGTATGAGTGAATGGAGAAACATACCATGTTCTTTGTGGGAAAGATTCAACAATGCAAAAATGTTAATTATGCCCAAATCAATATGGGAATACAATGGAGTGCTGTGGTAGACACAGAGATGAGCTACGCAAACCCAATATTCCTTTAAGAAGGACTTGGTGACCAGTGTGGGGATTGTGACCTGTGCTGACAGCCCCTGGCCTTCATTCAGTGACTGTGTAACGTAGGATTATAAGGACCCAGATTCAGCCCAAGTGCTGGACAGCTCCAACAGGCAATGCTGCTTAAATTCCCAGAACCCCCTGTTGCATTGGCTGAAGCTTTGTTGGGTCTTCACAGCCGTTTAACTTCTCCTTCTGCCCACTCCTTTCCCCTTCCTTTCCCAGATTTTGATCCCTAATAAATAGCTCACACCCCAACTTCAGTCTCAGCATTCATTTCTAAAAACCCAACCTATGACAAATACTGATCTGAATACCAAATAACAAATAAAAGCAAGACAAGAAAACAAAACTGGAAACAACATAAATGTCCATCAATAAGGAAATGCTTAGGGCCGGCCGAGTGGCGCGATGGTTGAGAGCTCGCTTGGGATGCCAGAGGGCCCCGGTTCGGATCCCACATATGAGGGCCAGTGACACTGCCCTCTACAGCTAAGATGCTGAACAATGGCTCAACCTGGAGCTGGGCTGCTGTGAGTCGCCGGCGACGGCGTGGGCTGCAGTCCCTGTGGCAGTGGGTTGCCATGGGCTACCGTGTGTAGCCAGCAGCCAGCGTGAGCGGCCTTCCAGAAGCCGGTGACTGATCTGCCTCACCCAGGAAGAGCGCAATGATGGTGCCAACTTGGGCCAGTGAAGAAATATCCTCCACAACTAGACTGAAGAACAAAACGACAGCAACTTGTCTGTCCCCCTTCCCCCAATTCCCCAGCACTGTTCCCATCACCCCCAATTCACCAATAAAAATCTTTAAAAAAAAAAATAAGGAAATGCTTAGTAAACAAATTATGTTGCATATTATGAAATGAAATGAAGATGATAAATAAATAAAATACATTTTATAAGCTGATGGGGAAATGGTCCTGATACATTGTTAATTGAATACAAAAAAGCAGGTAGCACAACACAATTACATTTATATGGAAAATATAATCTAAAATGTATTACTTTTCCTTCTCTACCTTTAAGACAAGAAAGTTCCTTTTTGTTGAAAAGATTGTATGTATAAATTCAGTGGAGCCCCCTTAGAGGGATTTACAGAGTCTGCAGGATTAAATCAAAACTCTTTCATGAAGACAGTACATGCAGAGATCCCAGGCCAGGTTGTAGGGGCAGCACCGAGCTTGAATTCTGGCTCTTTCGAGTGTCATCCTGGATAGGTCAAGCAATGGCTCTGAGCCTCAGCTCATCATCCAAACTGTCTCCCATAGTTCTTGTGGGAATTGAATGGCTAATGGGCAGCAGATTTGATGCTCAATTAATTTTTGCTCCTGTCCCCAGCTTCTCCTGTCTCATTTTGGCCAGGAAACCTACTGTCCTTCATCATCTTCCCTCCTTCTGAGTGGGGTGAGTAGAGCTAGGCAAGAGCTGTAGGAGCTTGGTGGCTGAGGTCCCAGGAGAATCTCAAATACTAGGGACACGTGTCACAATTGAGCAAGAACAGAATAAGGCTCCTCTGGACCCGGGTGTGCAATGATGGAGATATCAACAATTCTGCGAAATTCAGATACAGGAAGTGAAAGAGGGTGTGGGGCTAAAAAGAAACAACACAATTCACCTCTGATCCCTTATGAGAAAGCTCCCCTCCCCCCAGTGGTAAAAATGAGGAAGTCAGGGGAGCTCAAAAGAAGCAGGAATAAAGGAGACACACCCTAGAGGAGGAGAGCAAAGTTGTTCCCATATCTAACTCCCCCAGTCACACAGCCTCTGCCTGTGTTCTGATTATTATTTATTGCTCAAAGTTGAGAAAAAGAAAGATCCAGGATTACAGACTTCTGGACTTTCAGACACAAAGACCAGCAGGACCTCAGCGCTTATGTGACTCTTTTCTCAGTCACCTCGATATCACAGTTCAAGATTTAGTTTTTTTCAACTCTGCTCATTGCTGCACAACGAACCAAAGAATCACAGCCTTCAGAATTTGCACAGGTAACTGGGCTGGGGATGCAGGTGAGACCAAGGGGACAGGGAGGGAGTTAGCGAAAGCAGGGAGAGGGGAGTGTTGGTCTCAGGTGGGACTGAATGGAAAGAGACATAAGGGTCAGCCTGAAGATCTAATGACTGAGTGGAGATTTTAGACTCTATTCCTTTTGCTGGATTCGGGTTGAAGTATGGCAGCCAATCTTCAGTCACAAACTGAGACTCAAACTCAGCCCCATCTCTCGCCAATTCCAGCCCTAACTTCAGATCCCAGCCCAGCCTAACCCCAATACGAACCCAAGCTCCTCCTTTAACCCCCAACCACAGCTTCAACTCCAGGGTCAACTTCAATCTTAACATCAGCTCCAACCCAAAGCTGAACCCCAACTCTCTTCTATTTCCAACTTCAGCTCCAAGCTTAGGCCCCACTCCATCCATGGCATCAACATGAGTACTGACCCCAGTCCTAGCAGGAGGCTCACCCTCAATTTCAGCCCCAACGTCAGTCCCCGTCTTAGCAATACATTTATTTGCAGTTTGACCTCCACCTCCAATCCCATGCTCAGCTCTACGTGGCCCAAAGTCCATTCTTGAACACTCTGCTAATCACAGCTGCAAATCGAGGCTCATTCCCATTCTTTGCCCTAACCCCTGGCTCATTCTCAACCTGAACCTCAACTCTTACCTCAACTCTAGCCCTGACCTCAGCTCCAACCTAGTCCCAACCTCCCTGTGCCCCAACACCAGCACCAGCTTAGCGCTGGCCCTGTCTCCATTTCAGCTCTGACAGCCTCACAGTTTAGTTCAAGTATGTCAATGAAGTATGAAAACTTCCATTCCGTGGAGAGTGACAAGAAGAGCTGGTGGCTTAGAAATGGTAAGAGGACAAGAGAAACGATGTCTCCTAAAATTCTCTCTTAATATGTTTAGGATTTCTGCTGTGGTGTCGTGTATGCACCTCTACCATGTGCAGTGGTGGGGTCGCCACTCTGAGGGGGTCAGCCCCCAGCCCCTGGGAGCTCCAGTATGAAGAGGATTCAAGGTCCTTAGAAAGACAGGGACAGGGGGGACCACAGTGGGCCTGGCTGCCTGTACTCTGGGGGAGGACATGACTATTTACTGATGGGGGAGTGGATAGCTGTGTTTGGAAGGGAAACATTTGGTAACCTGACACTACAAATGAGTGTGAGCCTGCTGAGGGCCTGGCTGCCAGAATTCACTCTGTCCCCTCTCCCAGCCCTGATGATAGGACCTTACATATCGCCATCGTCCCTTGTCTGCGTGTCCTTGTGTGTGTGTGTGTGTGTGTGTCCTCAGGAGTGTGAGGGGACCATGTAACTAAGGACTTGTGATGTTCCATGAGGGGTCAGAGGCCTGACATCCCCTGCCCACAATCCTCCTCGTTCAGCCTCCCCCAAGCTTTACCTGCACCAGCCTCCATCCGTGACAGGTCCCTGTGGCCATTTCCTCCTGTGCTGTTTCTCTCATGGCCTGGAACTCCTTGTCCTGACCTCTTCTCCTCCTGCAGGGATGTGTCCTCCCCAGCCCTTCCTGCAGCATCTCTGCTCTGGAGCCCGCCCCCTCCTGTTCTGCCTGGGCCTCAGCCTTCTCCTGCTGGTCGGCATCTGCGTGATCGGATCCCGCAGTCACAGTGAAAGTGAGAGTCACAGGGTCACAGGGATAAGGGCAATAGTAGGGTACAATGATGGGGGCACCAGTGGCTATCGTGATGGGTAAGGGTGGCTGCTGGCTCTGTCACTTATTTGTGGGTAATGTAGCCAAATTACCAAAACTCTCTAAGCCTTCGTCTCCTCATCTGAGATCGTGGATAACAATAGTGCCTGTCCCTTTGGATTGGGTGGCTGTGAGGACCCTGTGAGACAATGCATGTCTAGTGTCCTGCTCAGTGCTGGCTCAGGGAGGGCTTGATAAATCTCAGCACTGATTGTCTCATCCACTTGACCAGATTCCAAGTTTCAGAGGGACCTGATGACTCTGAGAACAAATTTCAGCAATGTCACTTCTAACACTACGGCTGAGATTAAGGAACTGCACTCCCAGGGTGAGCCTGGCTGGAAGGGGCTCTGGACTGGGATGGGTTGTGGTGGGGAAGGGGGTGGGAGCTGACTGTCCAGCACTGAGTCCCATGTACTTCAGATGGCAGTTTGCAAGAAACCATAACACTTCTGAAAGCCAAGGTAGAAAACCATGAGCACGAACTGCAAGCAGGTGAGAGACTCTCCAAGTGTGTGTGTGCAAGGGGTATGGGGGCAGGCTCTCAGAACACAGGAGGGTGGGAGCAGCCTGGGGTGCTGAGCGCCCTCCCCTCCAGCCCACAGCTTGAATGACAAGGTGTTGTCTCTAAAGAGCAAGCTGGAGAAAGAACAGCAGGAACTCAAAGAAGGTGAGGCTCCTTCTCCCCTCCACCTGGACATGATGTGGTGGGAGGGCATGGAGGGTACTAGGCTGGGCTCCCTGCACTCTCCTCACTGCTCATCTGTGTGTGTCCCAGATTATTCCGAAATGCTCCTACAAGTCCAGCAGCTGGCCAAAGACCTGACCTCCCTGTATTGTGAGATGGCTGCTCTCAAGAGCAATGGTGAGGGGTGTTCAGGGGAGTGCCTGGCCTCATTTTCTGCCCACATCCCACTGGGCAGCACCTCAGACCCTCCCTCACCCCGGCCCCTCAGACACTCAAAATACCTGCTGTCCCGCTAACTGGCTGGAGCATGAAGACAGCTGCTACTGGTTCTCTCGTACTGGGAAGACCTGGAATGAGACGAATAAGTACTGCCAGCTGAAGAACGCGCACTTGGTGGTCATCAACTCCAGAGAGGAACAGGTGAGGTCTCTGGAGGGCTTGTCTGAGAGGCTAGCTGGTATACTAAGATGTCATCACTTTCTTCCTCTCTCTCTAGAATTTTGTTGTACAACACACGTCCTCTATGAACACTTGGATCGGCCTCACTGATCAAAATGGGTCCTGGAAATGGGTGGATGGAACAGACTATGAGACAGGTTTCAAGTGAGTGTGTGCATGCTACACTGTCCCTTCATTTTGGGCCCTGCCGCGCCAGCTGGGCGGGCCCCAGGGCTCAAAGGGTTCCTTGGGCTTGGCTGAGAGTCTGGCCTCCTGGGATTCACATCAGTCTGGTCTCCTTAGGAACTGGAGTCCAGATCAGCCGGATGACTGGTATGGACATGGGCTTGGAGGAGGTGAAGACTGTGTCCACTTCAGAGATGATGGCCACTGGAATGATAATGTCTGCCAGAGGCCCTATCGCTGGGTCTGTGAGACAGAGCTGAAGAGGGCCAGCTAGGAGCCTCCTCTCCCCTACTTTATTCCCTCAATGCCTTCATTTGCTGAAGCGGCCTGAATTGGGGATCCTCCTATCTGTGGGCCTCCTGCAGCTTCTCAGCGATTTTCATCTAGGACTTTAAGGGAAGGTGAAATGATGGTGTCTGAGAAATGTAAAATGATGTTTGGAGGGGTGGAGATATTGAAATCCATGCCAGTTTTTGCAGTTTTTAAAGTAAAAAGAAGAGAAATATACTAAACATTCTGAGTTGTCTGGTTATTGGGGATTAGAAATGAAGTGTGGAAGCCTTCAAGTACTTGGGCAGGCAGTGGGGATATTGGGAGAATTGTATCGGCCAGATGGAGGGATTCATTATTTATAGGCGTGTGATTTAATGCAAGTTACTCTGGTCTCTGAGTCTTCACTGGAAAAGTGTTGTTACCATCCTACCTCCATCAACCCCAGTAGGAACAGAACCATCCCAATGTATTGAGTGCTTCAAAAGCTTTGAATGGGGCCAGCTGAGTGGCACGATGGTTAAGAGCTGGCTTGGGATGCCAGAGGGCCCCGGTTCGGATCCCACATATGAGGGCCAGTGACACTGCCCTCCACAGCTAAGATGCTG
>NW_017731781.1:566529-572224 GCF_001890085.2 Hipposideros armiger
GGTTCAGATCCCACATATGAGGGCCAGTGACACTGCCCTCCACAGCTAAGATGCTGAACAACAGCTCAACCTGGAGCTGGGCTGCCTTGAGTCACTGGCAATGGCGTAGGCTGCAGCCCCTGTGGCAGTGGGTTGCCATGGACTACCCTGTGTAGCCAGCAGCCAGCGTGAGCGGCCAGCAGCCGCAGTGAGCAGCCGTCCAGAAGCCGGCGAGTGATCTGCCTCGCCTGGGAAGAGCGCAATGATGGTGCCAACTTGGGCCAGTGAAGCAACGTCCTTCACAACTAGACTGAAGAACAAAAAATGACAGCAACTTGTCTGTTCCCCTTCTCCCAATTCCCCAGCGCTGTTCCCATCCCCCCAATTCCACAATAAAAATAAATAAATAAATAAAAGACCTCAACTAAACCTAAAAAGAAGCAATGCTCTAATACCAAAAAACACAATTAGACATGAACACCAAAGTAGAACCAAAGAAGATCTATAAAACATATACATTTCTCCCCATCGAGATAACTTTAAGAGGAAATCAAAGTAAAGTGCAGTGAGTTAGAAATGAACAAGGGGGGTACTACATACTGAGATTATGATAGTCTGAAGCAGTTCCCAGAAAGAAATGTATATAGCCTTTAGCACATTCATTTAAAAAAAACAACAAAACAAAAAAAAGAAGGCTGAATTGAAATAAGCTCAATTTTAACTCAAGAAACTTAAAAAAGCATAACAAAATAAACCCCCAAAGTAGAAGTAAGGAATTTATATTTAAAAAAGCAATAATTAATGAACTGGAATATAAAAATGTAAATATGACCAATAAAAGAAAAATATGATTCTTAGAAAAGGTGAATAAAATAAATATGAAGAAGAAAGGAATAATAGACACATGACTTTGAAGGAGAAAGGTTAGAGAAGTACAGGTTTAGACAATATAATTATATTACTTGTCTAGATTTGGAATAGCAGAGTAAAGATAGTGTTTACCCCACCATTGTTGTAATTTTTAGGTTATTCCCCTACAAACAGGGCTTACAACTCCTAAACTCATTAAGGGAAAAGAAATTTAATCTAAAGGAAAGCCAGAAAGGTGATAAAAAGAAGCAGAACAGGTAGATAAGAAAACGCAGAAAATAAAAGTTGAGTTCTGAATCCAAATATGTTGCTAATTATGTTAAATGAAAAAGACTAATTATCTTGTTAAAAGACAAGAACTTCCAGACAGAATAAAAAATAGAAGTCCAATCACATGCCCAAGAAACACATATAAAACAGAGATGTTGAAAGTAAAAGCATGAAGAAGATATGTTAGGCAAATTCTAACCAAAATAATTATCACATAAAGTACAGTTTAAAAGAAGTCTTAATAGTGATAAAAGGGTCACTTCCTAACGATAAAAGGTTTAATTTCACAGGAAGCTACACAAGTATTCAATATATGTGCACTGAATAAGATGGTCATGAAATATATAAAACAAAATTTTGGAAATACGAGAAAAAATAGGCAAATATATATTCATAGTAGGAGATTGTAATACATCTCTCTCAGTGATTGATAGATTGAGAACACAGAAAAATCACTAAAGAAACAGATGTTTTGACCCCGATGGAAACCAGAAGGCAAGGAGAAATTTAAAGCAGCCATACAGCTGTGCCTCCCAAACCACTGGATGTGGAAGGACAAATGGAAGACATCTAGTACAGAAGGAGCCTAGGGATGAAGACATAAATAGGAAACCTATTAGAGAAGGATCAAAGGTTATAAAACAGGCATTTCACAGAAGAGGAATTCTTGTGGTCTAATATGCTTATGGAGACATGCTTATAATCATTTGTAATGAGACAAACCCAATTTAAAACATCAATGAGCCATCTCTTTACCCCCATCTAATTGACAAAAATTGAAGAAGAAGTCAAGTGCTGGCAAGGATGTGGGGGAACTGAGAACCTTATGCCCTGCTGATGGGAGTATAGCCATTCTGCAAGGTATTTAGTGGACTAAGATCCCCGCAATCTTAATTCTGGGTATACATACAAAAGAAATTCTCTCACTGTGAAGATGCTCATGGCAGTGATGTTTGGGAAGCAGAAACTGGAGGTAACCTAGGTGCCTGGAATGTGGTTAGTGTGCTTGATGGACTACTGTCCAGCATTTAGAAACAGTGACTGTGGTGTAGCCACTGTGAAAAAGTAGCATAGAGGGTCCTCAAAAATAAAGACTTGACCTACCAGCAATCCCACTTCTGGGTATATATCCAAAGGAAATAAAATCAGTATCTTGAAGATAACTACACCCCCATGTTCACTGCAGTGTTATTCACAATAGCCAAGATATGGAAACAACCTAAATGTCCACCATTAAATGAATGGATAAAGAAAATGTAAATATGTATGCATATACACACAAAGAAATGTTATTCAGCCATAAAAAGATGGAAATCCTACCATTTGAAACAACATGGATAAACCTGGAGGGCATTATGCTGAGTGAAAAAAGCCAGACAGAGAAAGACAAATGATGTATAATCTCACTTACATGTGAAATCTAAAAGAGTCAAAAATCATAGAAACAGAGAGCTGGGGGATGAAAGAGATGGACAGTAGTTGGTCAAAGGGTGCAAAGTTTCAGTTATGCAAGATGAATATTCTGGATATCTAGTGTACAGCATGGTGATTATAGTTAATAATGCTACATTGTGTACTTGAAATTTGCTAAAGGGTAGATCTGGTTTTTTTGGGGGAGTTATTTTTTATTTAAAAAAAATTATTATTATTATTTTCAGGTGTACAAAACAATGCAATAGTTATCCTTTTCACCCCTCACAAACTGACAACCTCCCTCCCCCCATTCACTGCCTCCCCACCCCGATATCATACATATCTATTACAATTCCATTGACTCCATTCCCACACTCCACTCCACATCCCATGACTATATATATATATATTAAATTATAGTTGACATATAATATTATTCATCGTCAGCTTCAGATGTACAGTACAGTGGTCAGGCCTCTAAACTGTCCATGAAGTGATCTCCCTAACATGACATGAGACCATCTGGCTCCCTAAAAAATATTTACAACATTATTTATTATATTCCCCAAACTGTCTTTTCTATCCCTGAGGCAATATTGTAGTTACCAATTTATGTTGTCTCATCCCTTCCCCTTCTCCCTCATCCCCATCCCCGTCCCATCTAGCAATCATCAGTTTTTCCTGTGTCTCTGAGACTATTCCTGTTTACATTACTTGTTTATTCAGTTCTTTAGATTCCACATATAATTGACACCATATGGTATTTGTCTTTCTTTGACTGACTTATTTCACTTAGCATAATATTCTCTAGGTCCATCCATATCATTGCAAATGGTACAATTTCCTTCTTTATGGCTGAGTAATACTCCACTGTGTAAATGTACCACAGTTTCTTAATCCAGTCGCCTACTGATGGGCACTTCGATTGTTTCCAAGTCTTGGCTGTTGTAAATAGTGCTGCAATAAACATAGGGGTGCATATATATTTTTGAATTAGTGTCTTGGGTTTTTCTGTATAAATCCCTAAGAGTGGAATTGCTGGGTCATAAGGTAGTTCCAGTTACAGTTTTTTTGAGATACCTCCATACTGATTTCCATAGTGGCTCCACCAATCTGCAATTGCACCAACAGTGCAGCAGGGCTCCCTTTTCCCCACAACCTCGCCAGCACTTGTTTGTGGATTTATTATTTATTTATTTATTTTTAAAGATTTTTATTGGGGAATTGGGGGATGGGAACAACGCTGGGGAATTGGGAGAAGGGGAACAGACAAGTTGCTGTCATTTTTGTTCTTCAGTCTAGTTGTGGAGGACGTTGCTTCACTGGCCCATGTTGGCACCATCACTGTACTCTTCCCAGGCGAGGCAGATCAGTCGCCGGCTTCTGGACGGCCACTCACGCTGGCTGCTGGCTACATACTGTAGCCCATGGCAACCCACTGCCACAGGGGCTGCAGCCTATGCCGTCGCCGGCGACTCACAGCAGCCCAGCTCCAGGTTGAGCTGTTGTTCAGCATCTTAGCTGTAGAGGGCAGTGTCACTGGCCCTCATATATGGGATCCGAACCCGGGCCCTCTGGCATCCCAAACCAGTTCTTAACCATCGCGCCACTTGGCCGGCCCTGTTTGTGGATTTATTGATGATAGCCATTCTGACTGGGGTAAGGTGGTATTTCATTGTGGTTTTTATTTGCATTTCCCTAATGATTAGTGAGGTTGAACATTTTTTCATATGCCTGTTGGCCATCTGTATGTCCTCTTTAGAGAAATGTTTCTTCATATCCTCTGCCCATTTTTTAATTGGGTTGTTTGTTTTTTTGGTGTTGAATTGCATGAGTGTTTTATAAATTTTGGATATTAACCCCTTATCAGATATGTCATTGACAAATTATCTTCTCCCATTCAGTAGGCTTCCTTTTTGTTTTATTGATGGTTTCCTTTGTTGTGAAAAAACTTTTAAGTTTGATGTAATCCCATATGTTCATTTTTTTCTTTTACTTCCCTTGCCCGCAGGGACGTATCAGTAAAAGTATTGCTCAGGGTAATGTCTGAAAATTTACTCTCTATATTTTCTTCTAGGAGTTTTATGGTTGCAGGTCTTACATTTAAGTCTTTAATCCATTTTGAATCTGTTCTCGTATATGGCATAAAGAGGTGATCCAGTTTCATTTTTTTGCATATGTCAGTCCAATTTTCCCAGCACCATTTATTAAATAGACTATCTTTACCCCAATGTAAATTTTTGCTTCCATTCCATGAATGGATTTATTTCTGGGCTCTCTATTCTGTTCCATTGATCTATGTGTCTGTTTTTAATGTCATACTGTTTTCATTACTGTAGACTTGTAGTATGTTTTGATGTCTGATAGCATGATACCCCCGATTTTGTTCTTATTTCTCAGAATTGCCATGGCTATTTGGGGTCTTTTATGGCTCCATATAAATTTTAGGATTATATTTTCTATTTCTGTGAAAACTGCCCTTGGTAGTTAGATAGGAATTGTATTGAATCTATATATTGCTTTAGACAGTATGGGCATTTAAACTATATTAATTCTTCCTATCCATGAGCACGGTAGGTGTTTCCGTTTATTTGTATCTTCTTTTATTTCTTTTTTCGGTGTCTTATAATTTTCTGAGTACAGGTCTTTTATTTCTTTGGTTAAATTTGTTCCTAAGTATTTTATAGTTCTTGAAGCAATTGTAATTGGGGCTGTTTTCTAAATTTCTCCTTCCGATAGTTTATTATTGGTATATACAAATGCAACTGATTTCTAAATATTAATTTTGTATCCTGCTACCTTACTGAATTCGTCTATCAGTTCCAATAGTTTTTTGATGGAGTCTTTGGGGTACTCTACATATAGTATCATGTCATCTTCATATAATGACAATTTTACTTCCTCTTTACCGATTTGGATGCTTTTTATTTCTTTTTTTTGTCTGATTGCTGTGACTAGAACTTCCAGAACTATTTGAATAAAAGTGGAGAAAGTGGACAGCCTTGTCTTGTTCCTGATCTTAAGGGGAATGATTTTAGCTTTTTTCCATTGAGTATGATGTTAGCTGTGGGTTTATCATATACGGCCTTTATTATGTTGAGATGTGATCCCTCTGTTCCCACTTTGCTAAGAGTTTTTATCATAAATTGCTGCTGTATTTTGT
>NW_017731781.1:573164-580999 GCF_001890085.2 Hipposideros armiger
AAAAACCAGCTCTTGGTTTCATTGATCTTTTGTATTGTTTTTCTGGTCTCTATTTTGTTTATTTCCACTCTGGTCTTTATTATCTCCTTCCTTGTACTCCCTTTGGACTTTTTTGCTGTTCCTTTGCTAGTTCCCTGAGGTGTAAGGATAACCTGTTGATTTGAGGTTTTTCTTGCTTCTTTAGGTAGGCCTGCACTGCTATGAACTTCCTTCATAGGACTGCTTTCACTGCATCCCAAAGATTTTGGGTCGTGGTGTTTTCATTTTCGTTTGTCTCGAGGTATCTTTTGATTTCCTCCTTGATCTCAATTTTGACCCGCTTGCTATTTAGTAGCATGTTGTTCAGCCTCCATGAGTTTGTGTGCTTTCCGGGTTTCTTCTTATAATTGATTTCTAGTTTCATAGCATTGTGGTCGGAGAAGACGTTTGATATGATATCAATCTTCTTAAATTTATTGAGACTTGTTTTGTGGCCTAACATGTGGTCTATCTTAGAAAATGTTCCATGTGCACTTGAGAGGAATGTATTCTGTAGCTTTGGGGTGAAATGCTCTGGAAATATCAGTTAAATCTGGCTGCTCTAAAGTGTCATTTAAGGACACTGTTTCTGGGTTGATTTTCTGTCTGGAGGATCTGTCCATTGGTGACAGCGGGGTGTTGAAGTCCCCTACTATGATAGCGTTACTGTTGATCTCTGTCTTTATGTCTGTCAATATCTCTTTTATATATTTAGGGGCTCCTAGGTTAGGTGCATAGATGTTTACTAGGGTTATGTCCTCTTGTTGGATCGATCCCTTTATTTTTATGAAGTGCCCTTCTTTGGCCTCCATTTTATTCTTCAATTTAAAGTCCATTTTATCTGATATAAGTATTGTTACTTCAGCTTTTTTCTCAGTTGCATTTGCATGATTTATTTTACTCCATCCCTTTACTTTCAGCTTGGATGTGTCTTTTGACCTGAGGTGAGTCTCTTGTATACAACATATACAAGGGTCTTGCTTTCTTATCCATTCAGCCATCCAATGTCTTTTTTTTTTTTTTAAGATTTTATTAAGTAATTGGGGGGAGGGGAACAGCATTGGGGAATTGGGGAAGGGGAACAGACAGGTAGACAAATTGCTGTTTTTGTTCTTCCGTCTAGTTGTGGAGGACGTTGCTTCACTGGCCCATGTTGGTATGATCATTGTGCTCTTCCCGGGTGGGGCAATCAGTCGCCGGTCATTGGTCGGCCACTCACAGTGGCTCCTGGCAGCTCACACTGGGTGCCGGCCACTCATGCTGGCTGCCAGTCACTCACGTAGCTCACTGCAGCCCACTGCAGCCCCGCTGTAGCCTATGCCGTCGTTGGCGACTCACAGAAGCCCAGCTCCAGGTCGAGCTGTTGTTCATCATCTTAGCTGTAGAGGGCGAGCGTCACTGGCCCTCAGTGTGAGATCCGAACCACAGCCCTGCTGCTCAGAGCTGGCGCTCCCAAAAGAGCTCTTAACCAGCTGAGCCACTCTGCTGGCCCCACCCTATGTCTTTTGATTGGAGCATTTAATCCATTTACATTTAATGTGATTATTGATAGGTGCGTAGTTATTGCCATTTTGTTATTTGTGTTCCTGGTCTTTGTTAGTTAGGCTGTTTTTCTCTTTCTTCTGCTTAAAGAAGCACTTTTAACATTTCCTGCAATGCTGGCTTGGTGGTAATGAATTTCTTTAACTTATTCTTTTCTGGGATGCTCTTTATCTCTCCTTCAATTTTAAATGATAACCTTGCTGGATAAAGCAATCTAGGTTGTAGGCCTTTGTTTTTCATCGCTTTGAAAACTTCCTGTCACTTCTTTCTGGCCTGCCAAGTTTCTGTAGAAAAGTCGGCTGATATTCTTATGGGGGTGCCCTTGTAAGTAACTTGCTGCCTGTCCCTTGCTGCTTTTAAGATTCTGACTTTGTCTTTAACCCTTGCAATTTTCACTATAATGTGTCTTGGTGTGGGCCTGTTTGGGATCATCTTGGTTGGAACTCTCTGCACTTACTGGGCTTGTATGTCAATTTCCTTTGCCAGGTTTGGGAAGTTTTCAGATATTACTTCAAATATGTTCTTGATCCCTTGCTCCCTCTCTTCTCCTTCTGGTATTCCTAAGATGCGCATGTTGTTGCGCTTGATGTTGTCGCCCAGCTCTCTTAAACTATTTTCAATGTTTCTTATTCTTTTTTCTTTTTGTTGTTTCGCTTGGATGATCTCTGCTATCTTGTCTTCTAAGTTACTGATTCGATCCTCTGCTTTATCCAATCTGCTAGTAATTTCATCGAGTTTATTTAATTCAGTAATTGTATTCTTTAGTTCTAGCTGGTTGTTTTTCATGATTTCCCTTTCCTTCTCTATATTCTCATTCATTTCCTTGAACATTCTAATAATCAGTGTTCTGAATTCTGTCTCCAATAGGTTGTTTACCTCTATTTCCTCTAGTTCCATTGATTTAGGAGGTTTCTTCTGTTCTTTTATTTGGGATGTATTTCTTTGTTTCCCCATTCTGGCTTACTCTTTGTGCTTGCTTCGATGTAATAGGTAGATCCCCTAGGTCTTTCGTTTTTTTCTGGGTGGACTTATGTGGTATGTGTCCTTTATATTTGTATTATTCAGTCTCCCTATTTTCCTGTGCATGTGCACCAGAGGTGTTCCTTGTGTGTCTTCTCCTGTTGAAGTTGAGCTTTAATTGCTTTTGGCTTGTCAGTAGGTGAGATTGACTCAGGCTAACTAGTTGTGAGGATTAGCTGTGTCCACAGCTTATGAGCTGCTGTGTGGGGGTTGACCCCTTCAATGAGGCTTGCCCCTATGGGCTCTTGTGCCTGTAGTGATTTCCCTTTGGGT
Source organism: Hipposideros armiger (assembly GCF_001890085.2). Taxonomy (NCBI): domain Eukaryota; kingdom Metazoa; phylum Chordata; class Mammalia; order Chiroptera; family Hipposideridae; genus Hipposideros; species Hipposideros armiger. The sequence goes on from NW_017731781.1 coordinate 576,018, forward strand.
GTGACTCTTGTAGGTCAAACCCCGTAATGCCCTGTTTTATCTAAAGTTGGCCTCTGGGTGTGATGATTCTTGTGCCTTTTTGGCTGGGCCCTGCGGCAGAGTGATATTAGAGCAAAACAGATCAACAAGCACAACCATAACAGCCACCAAAGGAAACTAGATACTCTCACATGTAAAAAGTAACCAACAATCTACACTCAACATGTACAGAGATATCAAACATACAAAAGAAGAAAACAAAAATGAAACAAAATAAAATAAAATAGAATAAAATAAAAATAGCATAAACACGAGAAACAAAATAGCAACACCCCCCCCCCCAAAAAGAGAAAAAATGGAAAGGAGGAAAAGTAGAGCAGTGAAAAGAACGAAGAAAAGATGGGAGAAAGAGGGTAGAAAAGAAATAAGGAAAGAAAGAGAAAAAAAAATATATATATACATCTACACACCCATATATATGGACATATATATCCACCTATGCCTATATTAAAAAGTAAAAATGATAATAATGAAATAGAAAAAACAAAAACAACCAAAACAAGCAACCAAAAAAACCCCCTCAAAACAACGAAAAAAACCAAAACAACAACAACAAAAAACACGCCAAAAAACAAACAAACAAAAAACCAACCAGTGCCAGTTTTGGCTAAAGCCCACCAAGCTCTCTCCAGGTTGTCCTCTGCTATACAAAACCTCCTCTGCGTCTTGTGGGACACAGTCGTCCACCTGGCACCTAGAATGACCCTGGCAATGCAGATCTATTGTAGATAAGTGGGGTTATGAGATGTGATTGGTAGTTTTTACAAAGTCAATGTCATTTCTGCTCTTGCCTGCCCCGAGGCACGCTGAGTGCTGTGCAGCCAGAAGGCTGGATGTGCGTCTTCTGGCGCTCTTTCAGCTGGAGGCTGTGGAGGGTGTGCGATTTCAGAGCTGCTAAAAGCCACCTGCTGGGGGGCCTGTAAGTGACTGAGCAGCTGAAGTTGCCCTGCCTCCCAAGCCCCGCAGGAGAAGTGGGGGCGAAGTAGGTAGGCCCACACTCTGCAGCCTCTTCTCATGCGAAGTTTCTCAGCCCCCTGGGAGTAGGGGCACCTCTATAACCTGACCGTACTACTCCATTCAGGGGTCAGGTTAAGACTGTGGCATGGGGTGGGGGTGGGGGAGCGGGGCGGGACGCAATGTTTCTGAGGGAGTGTGGGAATGGGTTCTTATCTATGCAGTTGTTTTTTGCTTTCTGTCCGAGAAAAAAGGGGGAAAAAAGCCACAAACGTCCCACCGCTTTTTTGAGCTGAGGCTTCTGCCTCAGACGCTCCAGCCGAGCTCCTGCTATGCTCCAGGAGGGACTGCAGGGGCGCAGGAACTGAGCCCACCCTGCCACTGCAACACTCTTAGCTCTGCCTCCTGAGATCCCACGTCTCCGCATCTGTGGGTGCGGGCTGCGTCTCCACGCATCTCACTTCCCTTTTCCCCTACTCGCCCAGTTTGAGGCTTCTGCCTCAGAGTCTGTGCGCTGCAGAGCTCCTATTGCACTCTGGGCGGGACTGGGTGGGCACAGGCGCTGCAACGGTTTTCGCTCTGTCTCCTGGGGTCCTGCGGCTCTGCAGCCATGGGTGTGGACCGCGCCTTTGCATGCACATCTCCTCTCTCTCTTCTCCCACTCGCCCAGGCCCAGCCCGAGGCTTCTGCCCTAGATTCTGCAAACTGTTGAGCTCCCGCTGCACGCTCCATGGGACTGCGAGGTGCAGGGAGCGGAGCCATGGAAACACTCTCTGATCTGCTCTCTGAGGCCCCGTGTCTCAGCAGCTGCGGGTGCAGGCTGTACCTCCATGCGTCTCGCCTCTCTCTTCCCCCCCTCGCCCGGGCTGCCCACCTTCCAGTAATCCGGCATGTGAGTCTCTTAGTTGCTCTGTGTGATGAGTAGAGGTTCTTTGGAAGAGTTACAGCTGTTCAAATTGTGGCAGTTTCCAGGGGAGAACTCAGGGAGCCCTCCTTACAGCCGCCATTTTTCCTAAGTCATCTTGAGAGTAGATCTCATTTTCACCACACACAAAAAAGGTAATTGTGTGAGGTAATGAATGTGTTAATTAATTTGATGTGGGAATCATTTTATAATTTTTATGTATAGCAAATCACATTGTATGCCTTAAAAATCACATTTTACAGCCTGAATATATAAAATTGTTGGCTTTCAATCATACTTCAATAAAGCTGGAAAAAATAATTAAAACATGTTGCACAGATAAAAACCTGGTGACTACATGTACACAAAGCAATATGAAGAAACCTAAAATCAACATTGAATGAAAAAAGTAAAACACAGAATGCAGTCTAGAACACAATAACTTTGATAAAAATCAATAGCCTACACACACTATAGCACCACATAATTTTCAAAGAGCCATATGATTTCAAGGACATGTCAAATCAATTCAAGTGGTTACTTAAGGAAGGAAGGAGAATAGGAGCTGCAACCAGCATGAAGGGGAAACATCAAAATGAGAGAAGAACCTTAAATAGACTGAAGCTGAGAGCGTGCCTCGAACTGAGGAATGGGAGAAAGTCAAACCTAACCTGTGGTCCAGAAAGCAAAATGTCTATGTACAGCTCAACCTCCACACACCACTGGGGAGAGCTCCAGATAAGGAAGTGAATCATCACCTGGACTACTTCTGGAGGTCGACCCAGAGTGAGAAATATGAATAAAAAGATTAGAAAGGAGGAGGTCAATTAAAAAAGATTTGCAGACATTAGGTATATCCATTATGTTGCAGTGGTGGCTACACAGCATCACCTGTGAAAGGGTTTTGTCAGAGAACCTTGAATCGGGTCTGATTAAACTTCTAGCGCTAACTACCAGTTTATAGGAAACTCAGTGGGGAGGAGAACATGCACACAGGCATGCATTCCTTCAAATCCAGAAGGTAGGAGATGTTACAGAGCCAATTTTTGGTTTATTTAAAAGAGGGAGAGAAGGAAAAGGAGAAGGAGAAGGAGAAAGAGAAGAAGAAGGAGGGGAAAAAGAAGAAAAAAAGAAAGAATGGAAATTTTTCTAGAGATTAAAAGAGGCTTAAGAGTTATACCCAGTACGTGCAATGTGGAGACTTTGGATCCTGATTTCAACAAACTAATTATAAAAAGACATTATGGGAACATCTAGTAAATTTGAATACTAACTGGATAAGGCATTATTGTCAGTTATTTTTGGTATGAAGATAGCATTGGGGTTAACTGAAAAAAAAAAGACTATTTTAGAGATACATACTGAAATGTTTACAGGTGAGATGGTATGTCTGGGATTTGCTCTGGAATGATTCAGCAGAGTAGGGTGGGGAAGGTGGGATAGATATAAAAGAAACAAACTGATCACATGTTGATAACTGTTAAAGCATGTTCTTGAGTATGTGCATGTTCACTATACTATTCTCTCAACATTTGTACATATTTTGTTCCCTAGCGCTGAAACAGAAACTACAGAGCCTAAAGATATGAATTAACTAAAATGTATGACATAATAGATTTTTTTTACAAGTACAGTTTGGGAAGTAATATTTTGCTTCTACAGAAATGATTGACAGGGGGCCAGCCGAGTGGCTCAGTTGGTTAAGAGTGCGAGCTCTGAGCAACAGGGTTGCCTGTTTGATTCCCACATGGGCCAGTGAGTTGTGCCTGAGCTGAGCTGCCGATGGGCGGCCCGATGGTGACTGGACGTGGAACAGAGCTAGCTGCACCCTCCACAACTAAGACTAAAGGACAACAACTTGGCTGCGCCCCTTCCCCAATTCCCCAATAAAATCTTAAAAAAAAAAAAGAAATGATTGACAGATTTGACTTCACTAAAATTAGAAACAAGCTATAGAATTGGATGAAATATTTTCAACATCTATAACAAGAAATTAAAACCCAGAAAATAATAATAGTTTTTAAAAAACGTATAAAGTAACAAGAGGAGAAGGTGAAGGACAGGAGCATGTCTGGGAGGCTGGCTGGTTTATGGAGAGGTCACCACTGCTCCTCTCTCCCCGGAAATTTCTCTAGCACCCCATGCCTCCTGTGAACACCTGGATAGGCCTCACCAACCAAAATGGGCCCTGGGGATGGGTAGATGAACAGACTATGAGAACAGCTTTAAGTGAGTATACCCTGGTTTTCCTCCTTCACCTCTGCTCGTCGAAGATCTGATCCATGGCCTCATCTCCCCAAACCTGGCTTCTGTTCCTTTTGACCTTCCTACCTGTCCTTTCCCCACAGGAACTGGAAGCCAGGCCAGCCAGATGACAGGCAATGGGCACGGGCTGGGTAGAGGCGAGGACTGTGACCACTTTCACTCTAATGGCAGATGGAATGATGATGTCTGACAGAGGCCCTACTGCTGGACCTGTGAGGCCAACCTGAGCAAAGCCAGCTAGGACATGTCAGAGCTGCTTCCTGTAGACCCCTCAGCCACGGAAATAGCAGGGATGGCAGAGGGGGGTCGTTCCCTAGACAGCACTAACAAGAAATGTCTGTGGCAGAGAAATAAGCCCTGAGAGATTGGAGTACTTCCATCATTTTGAATTTTTTTTCTCCTTAACTTTCAAAAGACTACATAAAGTTCCTAAGTGTTTTTTTTTCAATTAAATTTCAGCTTTATTGAGGTATAATGGACATATAAAATTGTAAGACATTTAAAGTGTACAATGTGGTGACTTTGCATATTTATACATTGTAAAAGAATTTCACCCATCGAGTTAACACATCCATAATCTCACATATTTATCTTTTGTGTGTGTGTGTGCATTAGCACTTAAATTCTACTCTCTTAACAAACTTCAGTCACACTAGACAGTGTTATCAAGCAGTCACCATGTTTTATATTAGATCCTTGGACCTTATTCATCTTATAACTGAAAGTTTGCACCCTTTACCAACCTATCTCTATTTTTGCCACCTCCAGCACCTGGCAACCACTTTCTTCTATTTCAATAAATTTGACTTTCTTTCTTTCT
>NW_017731781.1:581189-582625 GCF_001890085.2 Hipposideros armiger
TCTCTCTCTCTCTCTCTCTCTCTCTCTCTCTCTCTCTCTCTCTCTCTCTCTCTCTCCCTCTCTCCCTCCCCCCCCCTCTCGCTTTTAGATTCCACATATGTGTGATGCCAATGCAGTATTTGTTTTTCTCTGTTGGGCTTATTTCACTTGGAGTAATGCCCTTAAGGTCCACCCATGTTGTTACAAATGTCAGGATTTCCTTCCAATACTGAATAATATATCATTGTACATATATACCACATCTTCTTCACCCATTCGTCCATTGATGAATACTTAGATTGTTTCCATATCTTATCTATTGTGATCAAAGCTTCAGTGAACATAGGTGTGCAGCTATCGCTTCAATATCCTGTTTTCATTTTTGGGGGGTAAATACCCAGAAATGGGATTGTGAGCTCATATGGTAGTTCCATTTTTAATGGAGGTTTTGGAGTAACCTCCATATTGTTTTCCATAGTCACCCAAACATCAGACACATAGTATTTGGGTAGCAATTTACATTCCCATCAAGATAGCATAAGGATCCCTTTCTCCATCGCTTCACCAACCCAAGTTTTTTTTAACTTTAAAAATCAACTTTATTGAGGTATAATATTTAGATGATAAAATGCACCTATTTAAAAAGTAGACATGACTTCTGACAAATATAAATACCTAGGTAACTACCATTCCAATCAAGATAGAGAACATTTCCATCACCCGCAAAAGTTCCCTGGTTCCCCTTTTCAGTCTACCCCATTTCCTTGTCCCCAGGCAGCTAATGATCTTCTTTCTTTCACTAGTGATTGGTTTTGCCTATTTTAGAGTTTCATATCAATGAAATCACACAATATATACTCTTTTATTAAACCTTACGTATTTCATGTCGCCTGATTTTTAGCAACCTGAAAAGAGCAGAATGGAGAAACTAGGTGAGACTTTGAAAATTCCTATGTTATTGTAAAAAGAGAGTTTTCTTTCAATAGATTCAATCCCACTCTATTCTGTCACTTAGAAGCTGTGCAAACTTAGTGTGGTAAGAGAAAGCAATTACTTAATTTTTTGTAAGACCCTAGAGTTGTTGGGAAAAGTAGATAAGATCCCCAGGTATGTTGGTTAGCTATTGCTGTGTAACAAACCACCCTCAATGCCCAGGGGCTTAAAACAATAAACATTTATCATTATAGCTCTTGTGTCTATGGTCAGCTGAGTGGATTGTTTGGTCTGGCCAGGCTTGGCTCATCTGAACTGGGCTTGTTCATGCATTTGTGGTCAGTTGGTGGGTTGGCTGGGAGCTGGCTGGTCTAGGACAGCCTCACTGCCATGTGTTACATTTTGCTGGCTATGGGCTGGGACAATGGGGATGACTGGGCCATGGTAGGGTGCCCTGGGCTTGTTCACATAGTATGTGGGCAGAGTTCCAAGAGAATAACTGGTAGAGTGCAAGGACTCTGGAG
>NW_017731781.1:587418-595046 GCF_001890085.2 Hipposideros armiger
TTTTACAAGTAAACATGAACAATATCTTCTCTTTATTGAAAACAGTTTGCATTTTTTGTAATGAAACAAAAGTGGTGCCTTGATTAATGTAATTTTAATGTATTAAACTCTTACTAAAACAAATTATACATTTACTTCTTGGTATCCATACTTAATATTCTTGAATACTAACAAAGATTACATGCATGCATTGAAGGAAGGCTATACACTCATGTCTGAGCTTCTCTCATCAGGTAAGAAATAAATTCTATATTGAAAAATGCATAGATTTGCAGTTTTGACCTAACACAGTCGATTAAGGTTTAGACAATATTTACTTTGCTGCATTTTGATTCCGAAAGAGCCATATGTGAAGAGGCAATCCTGACCAACTTCAGACTATTTCTATAATAGTCTCTCAGTAAAAAGAGTTATATGAAATACAGTGAGATAGAAAATAGTTACGAAATAAACTACAACTTTATAGCTACCTGTTGGTAAAAGTCTATAGTTAATACATTTGGATAAATAACTCAAGTCAGCAGCAAAGTGGTTAAACATTTGTGATTTGATTTTATCTTGGCTTGGAATGTGGCTGGAGTGTCCCACTTCTAACAACTGTTTGCTAAGTTAAGTCTTTAGTGTTTACACAGTGTTGAATGAAGCAGCCTGGTCACCAGATGTGACTGCTTCCCAGACGGTTCGTGTTTTCAGTCAGATCACTGTCCTCATGGTCCCTGTTCCCACCTTCTTCCTCAGGACGGCCACCAGCCTTTCCAACTTCTGCACTTTGTCCCTGGCCGCCTGGGAGGCCTCGACGGCGTGCTGCAGCTCTAATTCCATGTTTGCCCGCTCTGGCAGGGCCTGTTGCAGTTGGGTGGCCAGCTTTTTTTGTTGAGTGATGGAAACATTTTGTTGTTGAGTGATGGAAACAATGTTCTCTCTGCTCTTTAAAGCTTCTTCATAGGTACTGAGGGTATGATAAACTGATCCTTCAGATTTTCTTCTTGGGATGAAGATTTGTGTAAACTCTAGTAAACTCGAAGTGTCTTGATTTCTTCTTCCACCTTTTTGTATTGTTGAACTGCAATTTCTCTGGCTTGTTATAGCTAACAACTTTGCCTTCAGAGCATGTTCTTGATTGTTTTCAGCAGTCAGATGTCTCGTGTTGTTTGCTGAAGTCTGGTTCTGCTCTTTCAAATGATGAAGCTCCTGCTCTAGCTGCTTGCACTGAGACAAAGCAGAATCCCGCTCTTCTATCACTGCGTTCATTTCTTCTGCAGTTATTCTCTTTTTACATGCCTTGGTCTTGTAGATTCTCTCCACAATTATAGCTCCATTCTTCTGAATAGCTATGCCCATGTCTGCATTGTTTATTCTGTTCAGTAATTCCTGTAATGTACTGTCACTTTTTCAGGGTTAATATTTTTTAGCACTTTGAGAGACATTTCCATATGCTTGGCTTATGCGATTACTTCATCACTCTCCTCATTAGCTAACTGCTGTCGAGACATAATAGCTTCATCATGTTCCCTCTGTGCAAAATACACTTCTTCAACCAGAGCTGCGGTCTTTTCAACAATTTGAGCTTCTGCTGCTTTCTCTTGGAGTTCCAGCTTAAACTTTAGTTTTCTCTGCTCTTTATCTTCTTTAATCAGTTTTTCTTGAAGCTTTTTATTGCTTGCTCTGAGATGGTCCAACTCTGTTAGAAGAAATGCTATAGTCTTCTCGTTAGTGAAGTCTGAAGTAACTCGACATGGAGTCATAGATTCATAATGCAAATCATTATTTGTATGTTCCATAATGTTGGATTTTTCAGTAGTGCAGAAAGATGTCTCATCACCCGGATAAGGAGAATTCCTTGATCTCTGCCCTGGCGGTTCCATGCCTTCATATGTGACTTCATTAACTAACTCATTGGATTTCTGATCCATGCTTCCCTTAGAATTCACAGTCAGTTGCTCATCTGGCTGTGTAGTTTCATTTCTCTCTGCAGTTTCCTGTTCAAGACAACTATGGGCTATATCTTTTGACCAGTCCTCCATTTGTACTTCTGTTCTTGTTTGCTCTGGCAATGTCTCTGATTTTTGCTCCAAGAGTTGAAGCTCATAGCTAGAACTCTGCATTCTTTAAAAAGTCCTCAAATAAAGCTGTAGTAAGCTTCTTTTCTAATTTTCTCTAAATATGTTGATCTAAAGTTGGCAATCTTTTTTCTAAGTTCCTCATTTACTTTTGGATTAGCTTTGTTTACCACCACTGTGATTTAATCTGCATAAAATGGTCAAAGGAGCTTTTAAAAAAGCCTGTTCTTGTGGAAAGTTTTTCTTTCTGCCATCCCGTCTACTAGTGCTATCTTGTGTTTATCCAGTTCCTTCCATCCATGGAGCTCAAAGTACTTCACAAATATTGTTGTTGGGTGGTGTCACCTTCCAATTAGAGAAATTTGGGCCCAGAGACATTGTGAACCAAACATATTCAAACAACATCTTTCTATAGCACATTGCCTAAAGAGGTATCGCATTCTTTGCAGAAACTTACAAGTGTGAGTCCTGAGAGGCGCCTGCGCTGCCCCAGAGTCTACTCTGCCGGCTTGCCCAGAGTTTCTCAGGCCCAATATGCAGCCACCGCATCAGCCAATCTCCACCAGCATGGACCGTCCTGGGGTTCCCCACCATTTTTCACTCCTTCACTTTGAGTCTATGTTTGTTCTTGCAGCTGAGGTGTATCCCCTCAAGGCAGCATATAGTTGGTGGTTTTTTTAAAGATTTTATTGGGGAATTGGGGGAGGGGAACAGCATTGGGGAGTCAGGGAAGGGGAACAGACAAGTTGCTGTCCTTTTGTTCTTCAGTCTAGTTGTGGNATCACAACAATGCACCTGCTCACACAGCACTGTCTGTGAGGGAGTTTTTAGCCAGTAAATAAATAACTGTATTGGAACACCCTCTCTACTCACCTGATCTGGCCCCCAGTGACTTCTTTCTTTACCCAAAGATAAAGGAAATATTGAAAGGAAGACATTTTGATGACATTCAGGACATCAAGGGTAATACAGTGACAATACCCTGATGGCCATTCCAGAAAAAGAGTTCCAAAATTGCTTTGAAGGGTGGACTAGGTGTTGGCATTGGTGCATAGATTTCCAAGGGGAGTACTTTGAAGGTGCTCATAGTAATATTCATCAATGAGGTATGTAGCACTTTTTTCTAGGATGAGTTCGCAAACTTAATTGTCAGACCTTGTATGTACCCCCTCTTCTTTATCCATTCATCCATTGATGGACATCCATGCTGCCTCCATTTTTTGGCTATTTTAAATAATGCTGCAATGAACATATGGATGCATATGTCTTTCTGAATCAGTGTTTTGGGTTTCTTTGGACATATACCCAGAAGTGGAATTACTGGGTCCTTTTTTGTCTCTTGTTATAGTCTTTGTTTTAAAGTTTATTTTGTCTGATATTAGTATTGCTACTCTAGCTTCTTTTTTTTTTCTCATTTCCATGAAATATCTTTTTCCCATCCCTTTGCTTTCAGTTTGTTTGTCTTTCAATCTGAAGTTAGTGTCTTGAAGGTAGCATATGTAAGGGTCTTGTTTTCTTATACATCCAACCACCCTATGTCTCTTGATTGAAGCATTTAATTCATTCACATTTAATGTAATTGCTGACAGGTATGTAGTTATTACCATTTTATTATTCATATTTTTTATTTTTTTAGTTTTTGTCTTAAAGAAGTCCCTCTAAGATTCCTTGTAATACTGGTTTGGTGGTGATGAACTCCTTTAACTTTTTCTTGTCTGGGAAACTCTATCTGTCCTTCAATTCTAAATGATAGCATTGCTGGCTAGAATAATCTTGGTTGTAGGTCCTTACTTTTCATCACTTTGAATATTTCCTGCCAATCCCTTCTGGCCTGCAAAGTTTCTGTTGAGAAATGAGCTGACAGTGTTAGGGGAGCTCCCTTTAGATAAATAACTTCCTTTCTCTTGCTACTTTTAAGATTTTCTCTTTGTCTTTAACCATTGGAATTTTAATTATTATGTGCCTTGGTGTGGGCCTATTTGGGTTCATCGTGTTTGGGACTCGGTGCACTTCCTGGGCTTGTATGTCTACTTCCTTCACCAGGTTAGGAAAATTTTCTGTCATTATTTCTTCAAATAGGTTTTCAATTCCTTGCTCTCTTTTCTCTTTCTAGTACCCCTCTGATGCAAATGTTGGTATGCTTGATGTTGTCCCAGAGGCCCCTTATACTATCCTTTTTTTATTTTTGGATTCTTTTTGCTGTTCTGATTGGGTGTTTTCTGCTATCTTATCTTTTAAGTTGCTGATTCAGTCCTCCAACTTCATCTAATCTACTGTTAGTTCCCTCTAATGTATTTTTTTATTTCAATTATTGTATTCTTCATTTATGACTGGTTTTTTTTTTCATCTGGTGGATTGCTTGTCTTCATTTTGTTTAGTTCTTTTTCTAGAGCTTTGTTCTGTTTTTTTTATTTGAGATATAGGGTGGTTGGATGTTTCTTTGTGTTCCCATTTTGGTTGGCTCCCTGTGTTTGTTTCTATGTATTAGGTAGGGCTTGTTTTATTGATGGTTCTTTTTGCTGTGCAGAAGCTTTTTAATTTGATATAGTCTCATTCATTTATTTTTTGCTTTTACTTCTCTTGCCTTTGGGGTCAACATCATAAAATCCTCTGTAAGACCAAAGTTCATAAATTTAGTACCTATGTTTTCATCTATGTATTTTATCATTTCAGGTCTTATATTTAGGTCTTTGATCTATTTTGAGTTAATTTTTGTGTTTGGTGACAAATAGCAGTCTAATTTCATTCTGTTGCACATGGCTTTCCAATTTTCCCAGCACCAGTTATTGAAGAGGATTTCTTTTCTCCATTTTGTGTTTTTGGCTCCTTTGTTGTAAATTAGTTGCCCATATACATGTGGGTTTATTTCTGGGCTTTCAATTCTGTTCCATTTGTCTGTGTGTCCATTTTTTCTGTCAGTACTATGCTGTTTTGATTATTGTAGCTTAGTAGTATAATGTGAAATTAGGGAGTATGATAACTCCAGTTTTTTGTTTGTTTGTTTCCCTCAGGATTGCTTTGGCTGTTCAGATTCTTTTGTGTTTCCATACAAACCCAATGACTTTTTGTTCTATTTCTTTGAAAAATGCCATTGGGATTTTGATGGTGATTGCATTAAATCTGTATATTGCTTTGGGTGATATGGCCATTTTACCTATGTTGATTCTTCCAATCCATAAACATTAATTTCTTTCCATTTCTCTGTGTCTTCTTCAATTTCTTTCAATAATGTTTTAGTTGTCAATGTATTAGGTCCTTCACATCCTTAGTTAAGTTTATTTCTAGGTATTTTATTCTTTTTGTTGCAATTGCAAATGGAATTCTTAAAATTTCTTTTCCTGAAATTTCATTGTTAACATATAGTAATGTAATGAATTTTTTTTAATATATTGATTTTGTATCCTGCAGCTTTGCTGTATTTGTTTATTGTTTCTAAGAGTTTTTTGGTGGAGTCTTTAGGTTTTTCTCTATAAAGAACCATGTCATCTGCGAAAAGTGACAGTTTTACTTCTTACTTCCCAATTTGGATGCCTTTTATTCCTTTCTCTTGACTGATTTCTCTGGCTAGGACTTCCAGTACTATGTTGAATAACAGTAGTGATAGTGGACATCTTTGTCTTGTTCCTGATCTTATAGAAAATGCTTTCAGTTTTTCACCATTAAGTATAATATTAGCATGAGATTATAATGCTAAGCAAAATAAGTAAAAAAAAGTCAAGAACCATATGATTTCACTGATATGTGGTATATAAAACTAAAAACAACAGGGCCGGCCGAGTGGCATGATGGTTAAGAACTGGCTTGGGATGCCAGAGGGCCAGAGGGCCCTGTTTCGGATTCCACATATGAGGGCCAGTGACACTGCCCTCCACAGCTAGGATGCTGAACAACAGCTCAACTTGGAGCTGGGCTGCCGTGAGTCGCTGGCGACGGCATAGGCTGCAGCCCTGTGGCAGTGGGTTGCCATGGGCTACCGTATGTAGCCAGCAGCCAGCGTGAGCGGCCAGTAGCCGCAGTGAGTGGCCATCCAGAAGCCGGCGACCGATCTGCCTCACTCGGGAAGAGCGCAATGATGGTGCCAGCTTGGGCCAGTGAAGCAACGTCCTCCACAACTAGACTGAAGAACAAAACAACAGCAACTTGTCTGTTCCCNTGGCCAATTAAGGTGGCACACTGATACATAAAACAGGGTCTTGCACATGCAATGACAAAACTTGTGTGATTTAAAATCTCACTTGCTATCTTGCAAGAGCACTCCATTAAGAAGTCTGTTGATTAACTTTTGGAAACCTCCCAAACTGGCCCGCTAGTTATTCAGATGAACCATCTATAATGCAAGGGACCTCTTCTGAAAAAGAAATTTGGGCCCAAGAAAATAATACAGCTTTGTGGGTGAGCATGTTAAAGTTTGCCTAAGTTGCCTTTGGGAAAAAGTTAATCTTTGCTAAGGAGGAAATGAGACTGGGGAAGGAATGGTGTGTCATTTTATCTCTTTATCTCTTTATACATTGAATCTTTTATTAGTAGGACTCTTCAGCTACAAACTACAGAAACCACTGGAACTATTATGAAAGAAATAAAAGAGCATTTGTTATAAGGATACAGGGGTATCTCACAGAACCCAAGTTCAGGATAGTATCTGAGGCCCTGGACAGAATGGAAATAAGAGCTGGAACCCTCTCTTGCTTTCTTATGTCTGATGGCCACTCTGCTTTATTTTCACTCTCACTGCAGGCTATTTTTCTCTGTTTCTATGGCAATATATTAGTCATGTTTTTTACTTTCTATATTTTATGATACTGTGACATCTTGCAGATAACCCCATCTCTCTGAATGATTTTCTTGAGTACCCCTTCACCTGGCTGATACAAACCACTATGGGACTGATGCAAAAGTAGAGGTAAAAATTATCTTTGAAAGAAGTCTCTGGAAATAGATAACTAATTCTGCAGCTCATATGAAACAACAGAAGAAAGAATGTCTAGGAAAATTCTAAAAGAAGAAAAATATTGTAGGTAGATTAGCCCTGCTGAATGTTGAAAAAAACGCCATGATAGTTGAAATAGTGTGATACTGTACCTGAATAGACAAAAATAACTGAGTAGGGAGCCCAGCAACTGACCCAAATATATGAGAATTTAGTATATATGATAAAGGTGTAGTTTCCTTCCATGGAGAAGGGAATAGTCAACAAATAATGTGTTAGCAATGGATGGAAAATGGCGAATTAAAATCTGATCTTTATTTTAATCCTTAAAGTAGAGTCCAGGTGATTCAAGAGTTAATGTAAAATTGAAATAAGATAAGTATTAAAAGGAAACATGGAACAATTCTACTATATTAGAGTGAGGAAGCTTTTAAAAGTATGACACAATTCCAGGGCCAAGAGAAAAAAAGTATTCAGCAAAAAAACAAACAAACATATATACAATACAGCCGCATGGAGAAAAAATTACAATCCAAGTCAAAAGGCAATTAACTGGAAATACTGGCAACACAAAAGGCAGCAAATGGCTAGTTTTCTGAATATAATAACAATTCTGACAAGTAAATAATAAAAAGTAAAAA
>NW_017731781.1:602811-610128 GCF_001890085.2 Hipposideros armiger
GGAACAGACAAGTTGCTGTCCTTTTGTTCTTCAGTCTAGTTGTGGAGGACGTCGCTTCACTGGCCCATGTTGGTATTGTGATCATTGCACTCTTCTCAAGTGAGGCAGTCGCTCACTGGCCGTTGGACAGCCACTCACGGTGGCTCACGGCAGCTCACACCGGCTGCCAGCCGCTCACAGTAGCTTATGGGAGCCCAATGCAGCTCTGCTGCAGCCTACACCACTGCCAGTAACTCACAGCAGCCCAGCTCCAGGTCGAGCTGTTGTTCACCATCTTAACTGTAGAGGGCGCAGCATCACTGGCCCTCATGTAGGATCCGAACCAGGGCCCTGCTGCTCAAACCTGGTGTCCCAAGCCAACTCTTAACCAACACGCCACTCGGCCGGCCCAGGGTTTTGTTTTTTGATTGAATCGGCTACTCTGTGTCTTTTAATTGGTGAGTTCAGTTCATTTACAAGTAGCTTTAGGGTGAATATTGATATATGAGGATTTCCTATAGCCATTTTATCTTGTTTTCTGGTAGCTCTGTGTTTCCATTGTTTCTTTCCCCTTATGTTTCTATCCGTTATTTTAGTTTGGTGGTATTCTATGATTTCCCCCCTCTCTGTTTCCACTTTTTCTTTTATGGTATGTGTCTCAGTGCTAGATTTTTTTTGTGGTTACCATTAGGTTTATGCAAAAGAAAGTTTCATAAATACAGTAGTCCTTTTCTTTCTGATTGAGTATTATCTCCATTTACCTGTGCAACTTCAGTCCTTTACCCCCCTCCCCACCTTATGTTTTTTTTTGGTCACAAATTATCCCTATTTAAGCTGTGAGTTCATTTCCAAGCTATAGTAGCTATCATTTTCTTCTTTTTTTAAAAAAAAATTTTACTTTATGTTATATTTAAGTGTTTAATATCCTGTTATGAACAAGTGTTGTAATTTCCTGCTTCTGTCTGTCTGTTAGTCATCTTACTCATAGTTTTGTATTCTTTTGTCTTTTTGTTTCACATAGAAGAAAACCCTTCAGTATTTCCTGTAATGCACATCTTATGGTAGTAAATTCCCTCAGCTTCTGGATATCTGAAAAAGCCTTTAGTTCTTCTTTATATCTAAAAGATAACTTTGTTCTTCTTGGCTGGTGATTTCTCTCTTTCAATAATTTGAATATTTGATTCTACTCTCTCCTAACTTGTAGGGTTCCTGCTGAAAACAATCCAATGATAACTTTATAGGTTACTGTCGTTTCCCTGGCTCCCTTGAGAATTCTTTCCTTGTCATTAATTTTCGAGTTTTAATAAAATGTGCCTTGGGGAAGGCCTTTTTGGATTGAGATATATAGATGTTCTGTTAGCTTCTTGAATTTGAGGATCCAGTTCTTTCCATAGGTTTGGGAATTTCTCATTGATTATTGATTATTTATTTGAATAGACTCTCTTTTCCCTTCTTCCTCTCTTCTTCTGGTATATTGCTCTTTGTCATGGAGTCAGATGGTTCTCATATAGTTCTTCCATTTTTTTTAAGCTTTCAAGTGTCTCTCTTCTTCCATGTGAGTTATTTCTAGATTTCTATCTTCAATATCACTAATTCTTTACTCCATCTGGTCTGCTACAATATATTTCCTAGGCTTATGAGTTCATTCTTCATCTCACTTACTGAGTACTTCAGTTCCAGAATTTCTGTTCGGATCTTTTTTTTTATAATTTCAATCTCTTTGGTAAAGTACTCTTTTTGTTTGTTGATTTTGTTTCTGAGTTAATCAAATTTGGCAGTTTTTAAATTTTCTTCTATCTTGTTGAGTTTTTTCAGAATGGCAATCTTGAACTCTCTGCATTTCTTCTTTTTTAAAAAGTATTTATTTATTTAAAGACTTTTATTAAAATATAGCTAACATACAATAGTATATTCACTTCAGGTGTACACAATTGTTATTCAGCATGTATATGAGGTATGATCACAAAATACAGTGTTTTAATTTAAGAAAATTTATTACAGTATATGACACATTGTCATTAATCCTCCTCTAAATACTTCCCCTTGCTTAGCACACACTTATCCCATCATTCTTTCCACTTTCTAAAGCAATTCTGGAAGTCCTCTTTCCTGAGTGTCTACTTCATTCTCCATCATGACAAAGCTCTGTGTCACACATCGCTTCTGGTATGGCAATTTCTGTCAAACATTATGATGTGTCCTCATCCACCTTATTCACCAGATCTCTGTGAGACTTCTGGCTCTTCTCCAAAGTTGAAATGACCATGAAAGGAAAATATTTTGAATCAATTCAGGACATCAAGGCAGCCACAACAGCACAACTAGAGACACTCACGAAAGAGGACTTCCAAAACTGCTTCAGAAAGTAACAAGAAGGATGGGATAAGTGTGTTTGAAGTGAGGGGGAGTATTTTGAGGAGGATTAATGTGTCTTTTATTGTATCTTTTTTTAAAATTTAAACATTCACTTTATTTTATTTTATTTATTTATTATTATTATTTTTTAGCTGAGCCATCCTGCTACCTGTTGGCAGCTCAGCAGCTGCTCAGCTCGGGCTGGACTTGAACCACTGTTGCTCAGAGCTCAAACTCTTGAGCGAGCTCTTAACCAACTGAGCCACTCGGCCGGCCCTCACTTTATTTTTTGATCACACCTCATACACCTAAATAAGTCCAGCAACCATCTGACATCATACCACACTATCACAATATTATTGATTATGTTCCCTATACTGTACATTACATCCCCATGACTTATTTGTTTTATATCTGAAAATTTGAAACTTTTATTTCCCTTCACCTTCCCTTCTCCCCTTTTTTGGGTTTTCAATTAGTTGACATTCAATATTACCGTATTTCCCCATGTATAAGATGCTCCCCTGTATAAGACGCACCTTAATTTTGGGGCCTGAAATTTGAAAAAAAAATGTATTACATATAGTTATTGAACTCAAGTTTTATTCATCATAAAATTCATACAACTCCTCATCACTGTCAAAACTCCCAACCATTAGCTTGTCGTCATATGTGTCTGATGACGAATCACTGTCTTCATATGTTGCCTCATCCTCAGTGGGAAATGCTAGTAAAAAAAATCTACAACCACTGTATAAGATGCATCCAGTTTTAGACACCAAATTTTTCGAAAAAGGGTGCATCTTATACATGGGGGAATACGGTATTTTATATTAATTTCAGGTGTACAGCATAGTGGTTAGACATTTATATAATTTAAGAAGTGATGCCCCTGACTGGTCTAGCACCCACCTGACACTATACATAGTCATTATGATATTATTGACTATATTTTCTATGCTTTACTTTACACCCCCATGACAATTATGTAACTACCAATTTGTACTTCTTAATGCCTTTACCTTTTTCACCCTGTCCCCCAATGCCCCTCCCACCTATCACTCCAATAAATCTAGTACCCATCTGGCATCATACATAGTTATTGCAATATTATTGACTATATTCCTTATGCTATATCCTACATCCCCATGACTACTGTGTGACAACCAATTTGTACTTCTTAATCCCTTCCCATTTTCAGCACCCCCAACCCTTTTCCCATCTGGCAACCATCAAAATGTTCTCTGTATCTATGAGGTTGTTTATTTTGTTCTTTAGATTTAACATATAAGCAAAATCACATTGCATCTGTCTTTTGTTGTCTGGCATACTTCACTTAACACAATACCCTCCAGAGCCATCCATACTGCCACAGATGGCAATAACCAATTCCCTTTCATGGCCAAGCAATATTCCACTGCATATACAGAGGGTGCCAAAAAAATCTATACACTTTTTAAGAAAGGGGAAAACTGTATTAAAATTGTAATACCTTACATATACCAATAACAAAAGATGAATACAAGTCACATTTGACTTCTGCAAAGACAAGAGGTGCTCAAAGTGGTTACCACCAGACACTTCTGATTACAGTGAACTACTGCTTTAGCAATGTTGACCAAAGTGTCCACTTGTATCGCTGCATATTCCATTTCAATTTCTCCCTGAAGTACCAACGATGTAGCCGGTTTTCTATGGTACACCACATCCTTTAAGGTCACCCATAGGTAGAAGTCAAGGTGTGGTAAGTCAGGAGAACGTGGAGGAAACTCAGCTGCACCTCTTCATCCTACCCTTTGTCCTGGCATATTCTCATCAAGGTAAGCTCTCACATCTTGGTGAAAGTGTGGTTGGCGCCATCTCATTGGAAGTAAAATCGATCATTTCCAAAAAGTGTACGAATTGCAGGTAAAATGGATATGCACAGCATGTCTAAGTACACTTGACCAGTAATAGTACCTTCAAAAAGAATGATGCAATTAGTACCCTTAATAACAGTCCACACCAGACACTGAAGCCTGGTAAAATGACTGTATTTTCCACATGAATGGCTGGTTCACACTTTCATGGCTTTGCTCGTTTCCTAGTAATGGTGGCTGCCAGACCTCAGATGTCACACCTTAGTATCTCTGTCCAGTCATTGGGTTTAGCCATAGTGTGTGTCTGCTGCTCAAGGAGAAATGTTTCTGCCCCTCCAGTCCTCATGTTTGCTGAGTGTGTGTGTGCTATAACCTGACACCTCCATTGCTAAGCATATGCTGGGGCTGCTATGAGCTATGCAAGTGTGAGAAAAAGTGGCTATGCACTTGTGACTTTGTTCTCTGCCTGGTAATGGTGGCTCTAGATCACAGCTGCCACACTTTTCTGTTCTGTCTCTGTCCTGTCACAGGGTTTAGTTGCACTGTGTGCTGATCATTTATGCAGCAATGTTGATTCTACCCCTGTGTTCCATAGAGCTGTTGTGTGTATGCACTCTGTAACCCAATACCTCCCTGGTTACTAAGTCTGCTGGGGCTGTAGTGAGCTCTGGGCTGCACCTGTACCAAGCTTTTCTGTCTTTCCTTCTTCCCTCCTCCCTGGTTCACTCAGATATGCCCACCTTTAGATGTTTCAATGCAAAGATCTTGCTCAGATAAGTTTGTGTGTTGAGCGTGGAATTTGTTGTTGAATTTTAGCTACCCAGCTTGTTGTACCTTCAAGGAGAGTGACCTGGAGGTCATCTCACACCACGATACTTCTGAGGTGACTCTAAGGATCACTTTCACAAGGGTCTTCATTCCAGGGTCTGCTTCCAGAGAACCTAGTACAAAAGTCATGGACTATTCTGTTCTCCCTTTCTCACTTTTTCCTCTTCTCCTCATTGATCATCAGGGTTGGGGAAAGGGAGAGGAGAATTCAAGAAAAAGATGCCTTTGGTCTGATGCTATTGTGGTGCTCAAGATGCTCTTCACAGCAGACATTTCACATTGATCTTCCATGGGGTCTACTGGTGGTGCCTCTGAGAACCCTATGGGATCCTCTGCACTATAGCAGTCGCTCACGAGGATTATGAACTCTCTGGCTAGCCTCTGTGATGGTCACCTATGGTTCCTGCCCCAGATTGCAACTGTACACCCACAGTCCCTTTCAGCCTCACTCTGCTTTGCAGTCCTCCTGTGCAGGGTCCTTTCTATATGGCTCAAACCTGACATCCATGGAGTTCACTAGGCTCATATCTTCTCTGACAGCCTCTCCCTGAAAGGCAACCAAGTACAGCCTGATAGGTTGATGAATGGGCAGCTCCAGACCAGGTTTTGCCTTCAGATTTCCCTTATCAAGTATTTCTTCATGATTGCACCCAAAACTCCTGAGGACACATCCATGGCCTCTCCAAAACTTTTCATTTCTTTTTTTTAAATTAAAGTTTATTGGGGTACAATTGTTAGTAAAGTTACATAGGTTTCAGACATACAATTCTGTAATACATCATCTATATATCACATTCTGTGTTCACCACCCAGAGTCAGTTCTCCTTCCATTACCATATATTTGACCCCTTTTACCCCCATCTATCACACCTCTCCACCCTTACCCTCTGGTAACCACTAAACTATTGTCTGTGTCTATAAGTTTTTGTTTCTTCATTTGTTTGTCTTGTTCCTTTGTTGTTTTCAGTTTTATAATATATTAGTGAAATCACATGGTTTTCGACTTTTTCTGTGTGACTTGTTTCACTTAGTATAATAATCTCAAAATCCATCCATGTTGTCGCAAATGGCACTATTTAATCTTTTCTTATGGCAGAATAATATTCCATTGTGTATATACACCACATCTTCTTTATCCAATCATCTATCAAAGGACACTTTGGTTGTTTCCATGCCTTGGCCACCATAAATAAAGCTGCCATGAACATCAGAGCACATAAATATCTTTATGGATAAATGTTTTCAGATTTTTTTGGTAGACACCTAGGAGAGGGATTGCTGGGTCATATAGTAATTCTATTCATAATATTTTGAGGAACCTTCACATTGCCTTCCATAGTAGCTGTACCAATCTGTATTCCCACCAACAGTGTATGAGGGTTCCTTTTTCTCCACAGCCTCTCCAACACTTGTTATTATTTGTCTTGTTGATAATAGCCATTCTAACCATTGTGAGGTGGTATCTCATTGTGGTTTTTATTTGCATTTCTCTGATGATTAGTGATGTTGAGCATTTTTTCATGTCTTTTGGCCATTTGTATGTCATCTTTGCAGAAATGTCTATTCAGGTTCTCTGCCCATTTTTTAATTGAATTGTTTGTTTTGTTGTATGAGTTCCTTATATATTTTGGATATTAACCCCTTATTGGAGGCATTGTTTGCAAAAATCTTCTCCCATTCGGTTGGTTGTCTCTTCATTTTGTCAATGGTTTCTTTTGCTGTGCAGAAGCTTTTTAGTTTGATATAGTCCCATTCATTTGTTTTAGCTTTTACTCCCCTTGCCTTTGAGGTCAAAATCATAAATTCCTCTTTGAACCCAAGGTCCATAAGTTTAGTACTTATGCTTTCTTCTATGCCATTTATTGTTTCAGGTCTTACGTTTAGGTCTTTGATCAATTTTGAGTTAATTTTGGTGCACAGTGACAGATAGCAGTCTAGTTTCATTCTTTTTTTTTTTAAAGATTTTATTGGGGAATCGGGGGAAGGGGAACAGACAAGTTGCAGTTGGTTTGTTCTTCAGTCTAATTGTGGAGGCTGTTGCTTCACTGGCCCAAGCTGGCACCATCATTGTGCTCTTCCCGGGTGAGGCAGATCAGTCGCCAGCCTCTGGACGGCCGCTCACGGCGGCTGCTGGCCACTCACGCTGGCTGCTGGCTACACATGGTAGCTTATGGCAGCCCACTGCAGCAGGGGACTGCAGCCTGCACCATCGCTGAGGACCCACGTCAGCCCAGCTCCAGGTTGAGCTGTTGTTCAGCATCTTAGCTGTAGAGGGTGTGGGGAGCCATGGTTACAG
>NW_017731781.1:614282-616855 GCF_001890085.2 Hipposideros armiger
CCCCCCCCCTGTCACTTGAGGTGAGTGCTCCAGGTGTGTTTTTTTGTGGGGGTTGTATGTCCTCCTATTTTAATTGAGCCCTGGTTGCTGTTTGCACCTCAGTGGGAGGAAATGGCCCTCAGAGTGACTGGTTGTCAGGACTCTCTGTGAATACTTTGGAGAAGCTGTAGTGTAGGGGCTCACTCTACAGGGCAGGATTTGCTTTAGCAGGGCTCTGGTGCCTGCCCAGTCTGCCCTTTGGGTGTGTCCTCCTTGGTAGCAGTGGGTAATGCTCTAGCTTGGTCTGAAGCTGGCTACTTAGCATGCCAACCCCAGGGCTTCCTGGGAGGGGACTCGCTGCCACATCCTGTGCTTTGCCCACAGTCACTTGGAATGAGCCACAAAGCAATCTGAATATGACCACCACCCATGCTGGGCTTGGAAATGCCTTGGAAGGCCCAGCCATAAACAGACTGGCTGTAGCTTGTGCTGGGCTTAAAGCTGTTTATCAAGGGGTGTGACACATGCTAAAGCCAGATGTTGCTTGCTTGGGTTTTGTGAACCTTTGAGAGTTTTTAGGTAAGTCTGGCACATGAGCCATGGAAGGCTGTCTGTATGGAAAAATCACTGGAAGCAATTTGGGCATGTCCAAAATTTGAGTGGGGTCATGGAATCCCCAGGGATGAAGAGAACGAATGGTGTTAGCCAGATTGATGGACACTCAGGTATGGCAGCCATCTGTGTCTGCACTCCAGAAGTGGGAGGGTTCAACAAAGAAACATTGGCTTCCACTAGCTCCTCCATCCAGGAGAAAGTTGCCCCTCAAACCACCACCCTGAAGTCAGGTAATTCAGTTTCTTCCTGTATTTCCCTGGCACCTTTCAAGCTGCTGCCCCAGAGCTGAAGTTCAGAGCAAATGAGTCCATCAGAGAGTAAGTCCATGCCCAGCCTCTTGAAGAGGAGCTCCTGGGACTGCAGCCACCCTTGTCTCACTCAGCAAGGACCCTTGCATTATAGGTGGTCTATCTGTACAATTAGAGGGCCAGTTTAAGGGGTTTCCAAAAGTTAAGAAACAGACTTCTTAATGGAGTGCTCTTGCCAGATAGCAAGTGAGACTAAATCACATGAGTTTTGTTGTCCCATATACAAGGCCCTGGTATATGTATCAGCACACCACCTTAATTTGCCATTGGGCCCTCCTCCCAATCCCTGCCCTNTTTTCTCCATTGTATGTTTTTGGCTTCTTTGTCAAAAATTATCTGTCCATATTTATGTGGGTTTATTTCTGGGTTCTCAATTCTATTCCATTGGTCTGTGTGCCTGTTTTTATGCCAATACCATAATGTTTTGATTATTATTGCCCTGTATACCAGCTGAAGTTAGGAAGTGTGATACCTCCAGCAATGTTCTTTTTTCTTAGGATTGCTTTGGCTATTCAGGATCTTTCGTGGTTCCATACAAATATGATGTTTTTTGTTCTATTTCTTCAAAAAATGTCATTGGGATTTTGATGAGGATTGCTTAAATCTGTATATTGCTTTGGGTAATATGGCCATTTTAACTATGTTGATTCTTCCAATCCATGCACACAGGAAGTCTTTCCATTTCTTTGTGTCTTCTTCAATTTCTTTTTAAAATGTCTTATAGTTTTCAGTGTATAGTCTTTCACATCCTTGGTTAAGTTTATTCCTAGGTATTTTATTCTTTTTGTTGCAATTGCAAAAGGAACTGTATTTTTCCCCAAAAACTTTTCTTAACCTCTGAAATGGCAGTCCATGATGGTCCCACCAGTGTCTGAAGCTTAACTACCATCTCACTTGGTGGTGTCATGCTTGTCTTACCCCTTGCAGACAAACCCAGGCTCTACAGAGGTTCCTTTAGGACTCTATCAGGCTAATGGGGTGTGGAAAAGCACTGCCCTCCCCCAAATGGAGAGAAAAAGAATTGACTCTCTTGCTACACCTAAGAATTTCCTTGAAATAATCTCCTTAATTCCCTACTCTTTTCTTACAGGCACTGGGAAGAGTGGTGGTTGCTTCTTTTGCCATCTCTTAGTAAATCCTGCTTATATGTGTCTAGCTCCTCTCTGTTTTAACATATGGGCATTTATCAACAATCATTCTCAGCTTTGGGAATCCAGTCAAATTTCTATAAAAACAGGAAAAGTGTCATTTAACATCTTATTTCATATAGTCATGTCAATTTTCTCAGTTACATAATTGGGATTATCAAGATAGTATTTATCACATTAGTCTTTTTGGAAATGGATTTTTGTTGAGGATAGGAAGACAAGCTATGGACAGAGAAAATATTTTCAAGCCACTACCCAACAAAAAACTAGTATCTAGAATATATATTTTTTAAACATCATAACTCAACAGTAAAGAAAAACAAATAATCCAATATCGTTAGCCACCAGGGAAATGCAAATTAGAACCACAGTAATACCTCTCTACACACTTACCAGAATGGCTAAAATTTAGAAATAGTGACAGTAACCAAATGCAAGTAAGTATGAGACAAACTGGATTATTCATACACTTCTGGTGGGAATATAAAATGGTACAACTACTCTGGAAAACAGTTTGGCAGTT
>NW_017731781.1:623440-645778 GCF_001890085.2 Hipposideros armiger
GAGTAGTTTTTTCCCCTAAAGGGTTTAGTTTTTCAAGAACTTGCAAGATGATAATAGAGGGCAAAACCTGAATGGATACAGAAAGTTTACAGAAATGAAATTTATTTTCTTTGGACTATACATAATATCTGTAATCAGTGACTCTTAAAAGAAGTAATGAAATGTGCTAAAACTCTGGCGACATCAGTTTAATTTTGGTGAGTTAATTAATAACATATGTTAAAGTATGAGAATACTTTCTTGCCTAATATTACATTAATGCAAGGCTCAAATTGTTTTCTCTCTATTCAAATAACAAATTGCTCTTAGAGTGTTTGGTCGGCTCTAAACAAGAAATAGTAAAAGTTATTTTCCATCACCCACATAGTTTTCTCAGAGAGCAGGGATTCTATATCTCATCATCATAACTTTTTGTGCTCTAGGTTGAATTTGTTATGTCCTTGATTATTTAAACAAACAAGCAAAAGTTCCTCATGGCTGAACGAGTTCAGGTTTCTTACAATTGTGTTCCTTTCTGCTGTTTGTATTGTTTAGGTATTCCACTGTTGCTCTTATAGAAGCTTCAACCATTTTTTTTGTTTCTGGCTTCCATGCTGCTATCCTAAACTAATGATCAATTTCTCTGATAACTTTTAATTTTGCCTTCTCAAGATCAAATGTTTAATTCAGAACAATAAAATTTTGAAGATGTATTTTACCCTAAACTATTTTTGGTGTTTCCCAGAAAGATTTTTCATTTACTTTAGAGAAAGAGGAACGCTAACTAAAAGAAGAAGAAGAAGAAGAAGAAGAAGAAGAAGAAGAAGAAGAAGAAGGAGGAGGAGGAGGAGGAGGAGGAGGAGGAGGAGAAATTAAAGTTTTATTTGGTGTGCTTCATATTCTTAATTATCTCAAGGCTATTTTAAGAGCTGCATGGGAAGAGCTGTCAAATCAAAAGAGGAATTCAACCATCCCTACCTTAATTACGTATTGGCAAAATCTTACTAATATAAACACATTTCAGAGATTGTACACTCTATACAACACATTGGAAGCTGGTGGAGGTTTGTCAACGCCCTCACTGTCCATAAATTGTCCTTGCTCTACAGAAAACATCCATCAAATCCTCATAAGATAGTCTGCATTACTCTTCCATAGGTAGCATTACTCTCCTCCATTATGATGTTGCTGGTTATAGTAATAAATTAGCTGTAGCCATTCAACATTGTCAATTGTAAGTTTTCTGTTGCCTTCTGATGCTTGCCTGAAGACTCTGTTATAAGTTACGTGGTAAAAAGGAACAAACAAACAAACCAAAGAAAACAAACAAACAAATGTGTCTTCAACAAAGAAGATAGTCTGAAAGCTTCATGAAAGGCATTGCACCAAGTATTTTAAAATACTATTATTTCAAGGAACAGACTCATGAGTATGGGCTTCTGAGCAGACATTGCTTAGACAACCATCAGCTCTATTATCAGACTGACTGAGGATTTCCAGGACTATTCCAGTCCAGACACACAGAACATCATGAAATCTGAATGCTGTCCCAACATGCAGCTGACCAAGAATGAATAAACTGATGAGGGAAATGAACTTGCACTTACTGGTTTGGAATAGTACAGGTATTGTTTTTCCACCCTGTGTCCTTGGCTACAGTAGAGTCCAGTATTTGGTGCCCATAGAACCAGCTGGGTGCCACTGCTCTTGATGGAATCTCTGGCACACTGGGCCATACCCTCTAGACCCCATCAGTCCAGGTCCCCTCAAAGCACGTCCCACCAAAACCTCTCTCTTCTCCAGTCTGATGATTTTCATGGGATGCTGGTGGGCAGGGAGAAGTGAAGGGCTGCCACCTCCCGGGAGATAAAGTTTGTCCTTCCCTTCCCTTCCCTCTGACACCACCCTCTTTATTTTTAAGTAACACTGATTGAGACCTTCTTATATGCCAAACAGTTTTCTGGGTGCAAGTAATACAGCAGTGCATGTATCCTGCCCTCTCTTAATGAGAACCCTTAGCTATGGGCTGGTTCTTTACAGCTGAGATGCTTCCCCTGATAGACTATATTGATTGAAGAACATAGCAATCTCCACCCCTCCTTATATCCATTCTCTCCACAATAGCACTTTGTAGCTGTTCTCATCAAAAGGTGGAGTCTGTTTCCTGACTCCTTGAATCGGGGCTGCGTTGTGATCTACTTTGCCCATTGGGATGCAGCAGAAGTGATGCTTCGGTTCCAAAACTAAGACTCCAGAGTCCTTGCACTCTACCAGTTACTCTCTTGGAACCCTGCCCACATACTATGTGAACAAGCCCAGGGCACCCTACCATGGCCCAGTCATCCCCATTGTCCCAGCCCATAGCCAGCGAAATGTAACACATGGCAGTGAGGCTGTCCTAGACCAGCCAGCTCCCAGCCAACCCACCAACTGACCACAAATGCATGAACAAGCCCAGTTCAGATGAGCCAAGCCTGGTCAGACCAAAAAAATCACCCACCTGACCATAGACACAAGAGCTATAATGATAGATGTTTATTGTTTAAGCCATTGGGCAATGAGCGTGGTTTGTTACACAGCAATAGCTAACGGACATACCTGGGGATCGTATCTACTTTTCTCAACAACTCTAGGGTCTTACAAAAAATTAAGTAATTGCTTTCTCTTACCACACTAAGTTTGCACAGCTCTAAGTGACAGAATAGAGTGGGATTCAATCTATTGAAAGAAAATGTTGTTGTTTTTTTTATAAAAACAGGAATTTCCAAGGTCTCACCTAGGTTCTCTATTCTACTATTGTCTCACCTAGGTTCTCTATTCTGCTATTGTCAGGTTGCTAAAAATCAGATGATGTGAAATACATAATGTTTAATAAAAGAGTATATATTGTGTGATTTCATTGATATGAAACTCTAGAATAGGCAAAACCAATCACTAGTGAAAGAAAGAAGATCATTAGCTGCCTGGGGACAAGGATATGGGGTAGACTGCAAAGGGAAACCAGGGAACTTTTGGGGGTGATGGAAATGTACTCTATCTTGATTGGAATGGTAGTTACCTAGGTATTTATATTTGTCAGAAGTCATGACTACTTTTTAAATAGGTGCATTTTATCATCTAAATATTATACCTCAATAAAGTTGATTTTTTAAGGTTAAAGAAAAACTTGGGTTGGTGAAGCGATGGAGAAAAGGGATCCTTATGCTCTATTGATGGGGATGTAAATTGGTATCCAAATACTATGTGTCTGACATTTGGGTGACTATGGAAAACAATACGGAGGTCATTCCAAAAATTAAAAATAGAACTACCATATGAGCTCGCAATCTCACATCTGCTTATTTACCCAGAGGACATGAAAACAGGATATTCAAGAGATATCTGCACTCCCATGTTGATTGCAGCTTTGTTCCCAATAGACAAGATATGGGAACAACCTAAGTATTCATCAATGGATGAATAGGTAAAGAAGATGTGGTATATATGTACAATGATATATTATTCAGTATTGGAAGGAAGTCCTGACATTTGTAACAACATGGGTGGACCTTAAAGGCATTATGCTAAGTGAAATGAGTGAGACAGAGAAAGACAAATACTGCATTGCATCACTTATTTGTGAAATCTAAAGAAAAAAAATGTCAAATTCATACAAACAGAGAGTAGAAAATTGTTGCCAGGGGCTGGAGGTGGGGAAAATAGACAGAAGTTGGTAAAAGGGTACAAACTTTTATTTATAAGATGAATAAGGTCTGAGGATCTAATGTAAAACATAGTGACTATACTTGATAACCCTGTCTAGTATAATTAAACTTTGCTAACAGAGCAAAGCTTAAGTGTTTGAACCAAAAAGAAAAAAAGATAAATATGTGAGGTTATGAATGTGTTAATTAACTGGATGGGTAAAATCATTCATATATATATATATATATATATATATATATATATATATATATATATATATATATATATATATATATATATATATATATCACGTTATATACCTTAAATGTCTTACAATTTTATATGTCTATTATACCTCAGTAAAGCTGAAATTTACTTAAAAAGAAACACTTAGAAACTCTATGTAGTCTTTTGAAAGTTAAGGAGAAAAAAAATTCAAAATGATGGAAGTACTCCAATCTCTCAGGGCTTATTTCTCTGCCACAGACACTTCTTGTTAGTGCTGTCTAGGGAACGACCCCCCTCTGCCATCCCTGCTATTTCCATGGCTGAGGGGTCTACAAGAAGCAGCTCTGAGATGTCCTAGCTGGTTTTGCTCAGGCTGGCCTCACAGATCCAGCGGTAGGGCCTCTGGCAGACATCATCGTTCCATCTGCCATCAGAGTGGAAGTGGGCACAGTCCTCGCCTCCACCTAGCCCGTGCCCATGCCAATCATCTGGCTGGCCTGGCTTCCAGTTCCTGAGGGGAGAGGGCAACAGCAAGCTTAGAAGGTGAGAAGGAACAGAATCTAGGTCTGGGAAGATGGGGCTGTGGATCAGGTCCTTGAGGAGCAGAGCTGAAGGAAGAAGACAGGCACAGAAAGCCAGGGTGTACTCACTTGAAATTAGTCTCATATTCTGTCCCATCCACCCATTTCCAGATTCCTTTAGGATCACTGAGGCCCATCCAGGTATATGAGGAGCCTGTATGTTCCTGTACAAAATTCTGGGATGACAGAAGGACAATGGTGACTTCTTCCCATCCCAGCCAAATCCTTGGACTAGGAATCTAAACTTTAGATGTTCATTAAATCAGTTGAGGAGATTTGGTGCCCAGTGCCCAAGCAAGTTACTATCATGTATCACTTACAAGAATAGGCAATTTTGTCTTAGAAATATCATTGAATGAACTTACACAAACCTAGATGGTATAGCCTACTGCACACCTGGGCTATATTGTATAGCAGCTATACATGAGGCTCTTTAGGTACATTCTGTCTCAAAAGTTTGCTGACCCCTGGAAGAGCCAATCTTGTCCCTCACAACAATTTAAAACTTATTCGAGAGCCATAAATATATTTTTACATAATCACCATTATGTGAGTAATATCCTTTAAAAATTTTATAAATGAAGCTATGATAGTTTTATTTTCATTTCAATTTTACTTCAGGGTCATGTGCTCACAAGCTGCAGTTTGCTGACCCCTGGCGGCTCTTCTGTCTCAAAAGTTTGCTGACCCCTGGTATAGCCTATTGCTCCGAGGCTACAAACCTCAGTACTGCATGTTACTGTACAAAATAACACGAGATTAAATCAAGCACAAGAAATGACGCACTCAAGAGACACTGTAAACACAAGATGTATGAGGCTGCTGCCAGCATAGCACGGCATACTGTTTAACAGTAAACTTTTATAAGTAGAAAGAATATGCTCTAAAATAACAATAAAAAGTATAGTATTATAGATACATTACCCAAAACATAGTCATTTATTATCATTACTAAGTATTATGTACTGTACATAATTGTATGTGCTGTACTTTTATATGTATAGGACTGGTTGCAGCACAGTAGGTTTGTTTACACCAGCACCAGCACAAACACGAGAGTAATGTGCTGCACTATGACGTTACGATGGCTCCAACTCACTAGGCATAAGGAATTTTTCAGCTCTATCATAATCTTACGGGACAAAGTCAAACATGTGGTCAATTGACTGAAATTGTCATTATGTGGCATGTGACTGTAAATTTGAGGGTGTGACTGAGTTGACAGTGTTTTTAAAGCTCCCTAGGTGATTCCAATGTGCAGCAATGGCTGAGAAACATTTCCTTAAGTGGCATATGTCTTGGGACCTGAGCACTGGAGACCTCACCTGCTCCTCTCTCGAGTTGATGACCACCAAGTGCGCGTTCTCCAGCTGGCAGTACTTCTCAGCAGCAGGCCAGGGCTTCCCAGTACGAGAAAACCAGTAGCAGCTGCCTTCATGCTCCAGCCAGTTAACGGGACAGCAGGTATTTTGAGTGTCTGAGGGGCCAGGGTCGGGGAAGGTGTGAGATGCTGCCCAGTGGGATGTGGGCAGAAAATGGGGCCAGGCAATCCCCTGAACACCCCTCACCATTGCTCTTGAGAACAGCCATCTCGCAATTCAGAGAGATCAGATCTTTGGCCAGCTGCTGGACTCGCAGGAGCATTTTGGAATAATCTGGGACACACACAGATGAGCAGTGAGGACAGTGCAGGGGGCCCAGCCTAGTACCCTCCATGCCCTCCCACCACATCATGTCCAGGTGGAGGGGAGAAGGAGCCTCACCTTCTTTGAGTTCCTGCTGTTCTTTCTCCAGCTTGCTCTTTAGAGACAACACCTTGTCATTCAAGCTGTGGGCTGGAGGGGAGGGCGCTCAGCACCCCAGGCTGCTCCCACCCTCCTGTGTTCTGAGAGCCTGCCCCCATACCCCTTGCACACACACACTTGGAGAGTCTCTCACCTGCTTGCAGTTCGTGCTCATGGTTTTCTACCTTGGCTTTCAGAAGTGTTATGGTTTCTTGCAAACTGCCATCTGAAGTACATGGGACTCAGTGCTGGACAGTCAGCTCCCACCCCCTTCCCCACCACAACCCATCCCAGTCCAGAGCCCCTTCCAGCCAGGCTCACCCTGGGAGTGCAGTTCCTTAATCTCAGCCGTAGTGTTAGAAGTGACATTGCTGAAATTTGTTCTCAGAGTCATCAGGTCCCTCTGAAACTTGGAATCTGGTCAAGTGGATGAGACAATCAGTGCTGAGATTTATCAAGCCCTCCCTGAGCCAGCACTGAGCAGGACACTAGACATGCATTGTCTCACAGGGTCTTCACAGCCACCCAATCCAAAGGGACAGGCACTATTGTTATCCACGATCTCAGATGAGGAGACGAAGGCTTAGAGAGTTTTGGTAATTTGGCTACATTACCCACAAATAAGTGACAGAGCCAGCAGCCACCCTTACCCATCACGATAGCCACTGGTGCCCCCATCATTGTACCCTACTATTGCCCTTATCCCTGTGACCCTGTGACTCTCACTTTCACTGTGACTGCGGGATCCGATCACGCAGATGCCGACCAGCAGGAGAAGGCTGAGGCCCAGGCAGAACAGGAGGGGGCGGGCTCCAGAGCAGAGATGCTGCAGGAAGGGCTGGGGAGGACACATCCCTGCAGGAGGAGAAGAGGTCAGGACAAGGAGTTCCAGGCCATGAGAGAAACAGCACAGGAGGAAATGGCCACAGGGACCTGTCACGGATGGAGGCTGGTGCAGGTAAAGCTTGGGGGAGGCTGAACGAGGAGGATTGTGGGCAGGGGATGTCAGGCCTCTGACCCCTCATGGAACATCACAAGTCCTTAGTTACATGGTCCCCTCACACTCCTGAGGACACACACACACACACACACACAAGGACACGCAGACAAGGGACGATGGCGATATGTAAGGTCCTATCATCAGGGCTGGGAGAGGGGACAGAGTGAATTCTGGCAGCCAGGCCCTCAGCAGGCTCACACTCATTTGTAGTGTCAGGTTACCAAATGTTTCCCTTCCAAACACAGCTATCCACTCCCCCATCAGTAAATAGTCATGTCCTCCCCCAGAGTACAGGCAGCCAGGCCCACTGTGGTCCCCCCTGTCCCTGTCTTTCTAAGGACCTTGAATCCTCTTCATACTGGAGCTCCCAGGGGCTGGGGGCTGACCCCCTCAGAGTGGCGACCCCACCACTGCACATGGTAGAGGTGCATACACGACACCACAGCAGAAATCCTAAACATATTAAGAGAGAATTTTAGGAGACATCGTTTCTCTTGTCCTCTTACCATTTCTAAGCCACCAGCTCTTCTTGTCACTCTCCACGGAATGGAAGTTTTCATACTTCATTGACATACTTGAACTAAACTGTGAGGCTGTCAGAGCTGAAATGGAGACAGGGCCAGCGCTAAGCTGGTGCTGGTGTTGGGGCACAAGGAGGTTGGGACTAGGTTGGAGCTGAGGTCAGGGCTAGAGTTGAGGTAAGAGTTGAGGTTCAGGTTGAGAATGAGCCAGGGGTTAGGGCAAAGAATGGGAATGAGCCTCGATTTGCAGCTGTGATTAGCAGAGTGTTCAAGAATGGACTTTGGGCCGAGTAGAGCTGAGCATGGGATTGGAGGTGGAGGTCAAACTGCAAATAAATGTATTGCTAAGACGGGGTCTGATGTTGGGGCTGAAATTGAGGATGAGCCTCCTGCTAGGACTGGGGTCAGTACTCATGTTGATGCCATGGATGGAGTGGGGCCTAAGCTTGGAGCTGAAGTTGGAAATAGAAGAGAGTTGGGGTTCAGCTTTGGGTTGGAGCTGATGTTAAGATTGAAGTTGACCCTGGAGTTGAAGCTGTGGTTGGGGGTTAAAGGAGGAGCTTGGGTTCGTATTGGGGTTATGCTGGGCTGCGATCTGAAGTTAGGGCTGGAATTGGCGAGAGATGGGGCTGAGTTTGAGTCTCAGTTTGTGACTGAAGATTGGCTGCCATACTTCAACCCGAATCCAGCAAAAGGAATAGAGTCTAAAATCTCCACTCAGTCATTAGATCTTCAGGCTGACCCTTATGTCTCTTTCCATTCAGTCCCACCTGAGACCAACACTCCCCTCTCTCTGCTTTCGCTAACTCCCTCCCTGTCCCCTTGGTCTCACCTGCATCCCCAGCCCAGTTACCTGTGCAAATTCTGAAGGCTTTGATTCTTTGGTTCGTTGTGCAGCAATGAGCAGAGTTGGAAAAAACTAAATCTTGGAGTGTGGGATAGAGGTGACTGAGGAAAGAGTCACATAAATGCCCAGAGTCCTGCTGGTCTCTGTGCCTGAAAGTCCAGAAGTCTGTAATCTGGGATTTTTTTTATTTCCTCAACTTTGGGCAGTAAATAATAATCGGAACCCAGGCAGAGATTGTGTGATTGGGGGAGTTAGATATGGGGAAAACTTTGCTTTCCTCCTCCAGGATGTGTCCCTCCCTTTCCGCTTTTTAGAGCTTTCTTGACTTCCTCATTTTTACCATTTGGGAGAGGGGAGCTGGACCAGCAGGGATCAGAGGTACAGCCTGTTGCTTCTTCTCTGCCCCACATCCCTTTTCACTTCCTGCATCCGAGTTTCTTAGAATTGTTGATATCTCCATCATCGCACACCCGGGTTTAGAGGATCCTCTTTCTCTGCTCTTGCTCAGTTATGACCCGAATTCCAGTCATCTCAGCTTCCTCTGGAGCCTCAGCCATTAAGCTTCCCCAGCTCTGGCCTAGCTCCCCTCACTCCACGTACAAGGAGGGACGGGAGTGACAGAGAGTACGAGTTTCTGGCTGGAATGAGATAGGAGCAGCCGGGGATAGGAGCAAACTTTTATTGAGCATCACATCTGGGGATGGCGGCAGACACTTGTTGTACATTAATTATTCAGTTCCCTTCAAGAACCATGGGAAGCATTTTGGATGATTAATGCTATTGCAAAAGTAATTTTGAACTTGCCAACCCCTGAAGGCTTGAGGGACCTTAAGGAGTTCACGTTCCACACACTGAGAAACTTGGTGTAAAATAACTAATATTTTATAATTATCTTGTATGTAGCCACATTGACAAATTCTTTTGTTAGTTACAGAAGTTTTTTGTTTGTTTTTTTAAATAACAGCTTCTTGTATTTTAAAGTGTCAATTATAATGTCAATGATTACAGAAAATTATGTCAAAACATTTTATTTTGTTATTTTCCTGCATGTATTATATTTTCTAACTTATACATTATATTTTTAATGTCAGTTAAATTTGATTTAACTCAATAATGAGGGAGTCAATATGATGGTAAAGCTAATAATGAGGAATATAAAATAGACAGAAATATTGATAGTAATAGAAAAAAAGTTTGCTGGAATAAGATTCCTAAATTAGATGCAATATTTACTTGCCCTACACTGCAATAAACCTGTAATCTTTGGGTAATCTTTCCTACCAGGCAGAATTCATTTGCATTGCTATTGGACAAGAATCATTTGCCTTGCTATTAGCTTTTTTATAGAGTCTTAACATATAGTAATCAATATTACAAATAACTCAAACGAATGTCTGTCCCCCTAGAGAGATAATTCTTGAGTGGGTCTCTTAGACAGTATTCTAGTATAGCAATTATAGACATGCCTTCACTGTTTTGCCTATCTCTAAGTTTTGGATATTTTTTCTAAGACGTTCCCTTGTGATCATAAATAATCTCAAAACATTTTTCTTTATCACTACAAAAACCTGGTATGTGTCCTGATTCATCTACATAGTGCAACATGAAGTAGCAATAAACATATATAAGCCTTCTGTAGGATGGTCAGCATATCTAGAGCTATATGGTGTTAGACTACCAAAGTCTAGGAAAATTTTATCTATGGAGCATTAGAAAACTTAGTTAAGTTGTGATACAATTGTGAATAAGTTTCAAGATGAATTATCTTTTTTTTTTTAAAGATTTTATTGGGGAATTGGGGGAGGGGAACAGTATTGGGGAATTATGAAAGGGGAACAGCCAAGTTGTTGTCCTTTTGTTCTTCAGTCTAGTTGTGGAGGACGCTGCTTCACTGGCCCATGTTGGTATTATGATCATTGCGCTCTTCCCAGCTGAGGCAGTCTCTCACCGGCCTTTGGATAGCCGCTCACAGCTGCTCTCGCCGGCTGCCGGCCATTCACGGTAGCTCACAGCAGCCCATGGCAGCCCATGGCAGCCCACTGCAGCCTATGCTGTCGCCAGCCACTCACAGCAGCCCAGCTCCAGGTCAAGCTGTTGTTCACAATCTTAGCTGTAGAGGGTGCAGCTTACTGGCACATGTGGGAATCGAACCAACAGCTGTGTTGTTCAGAGCTGGCGCTCTTACCAACTGAGCTACTTGACCGGCCCAGAGATGAAATTGTCTTTACTGAAACAATTCAAATATCCGCTGGCACCTAATATTCAGTTGTCCACTTATCAAATGATTTTTTTTTTAAGCTGAGCCATCCTGCTACCTGTTGGCAGTTCAGCGGCTGCTCAGCTTGGGCTGGACTCGAACCGCTGTTGCTCAGAGCTCAAACTCTTGAGCGAGCTCTTAACCAACTGAGCCACTCGGCTGGCCCTCTCAAATGCTTTCTTTTAAATTCCTATCCACAAAGATAATAAAAAAGAATTTGCCTTCAGGTGGCAGGCACAGCAGTGCACATTCATTCTCTCACCTATGTCAATGCTACTGTTCTCTATCATAATATATGGGCTATGTCAACTCCCCTGTCAACTCTATGCCAACTCTACTGTTGTCTATCATGATATAGTCTTGAGGGCACCTGGGACTTTTATCACCTGATGTTGCACATAATATCATGATGATATATTGATAACATTGTACGAATTTGACTAGATGAGGAGGAAGGAGCAGGCACCCTTGATATATTTCTAAGACACATGCATGCTAGAGGAGGGGAATAAACTCTGCTAACATTTCAGTGGTCTTGGGTATGTCAGGCTGCCCTTCAAAAGTTAGATAGATCCAAGTTGCCACACTTGCACTACCCATCAGGAGGAAAAAGGCAAGATGCTTTGAATGTCCTTAAATTTTTGAGAAAATGTATAGCACATGTCGTTTGTTGCTCTGAACCATTAACTGGATAACCCATAAGGCTACCAGTGCTATGGTAGGCCTAGAGCAAGAAAAGGTTTTGTATCAGATCTAGACTGAAGGGTAAGATTTTCTACTATTCAGGCCTTACAACTGAGCCGACATAATGGTATTGGAAATGTCTATGGCAAGTAAGGGTACTATTTTTTTTTTAAGATTTTTATTAGGGAATTGGGGGATGGGAACAGCGCTGGGGAATTGGGGAAAGGGGAACAGATAAATTGCTGTCCTTTTGTTCTTCAGTCTAGTTGTGGAGGACGTTGCTTCACTGGCCCAAGTTGGTACCATCATCGCGCTCTTCCCGAGTTAGGCAGATCAGTCGTTGGCTTCTGGACGGCCGCTCACGCTGGCTGCTGGCTACACATGGTAGCCCATGGCAACCCACTGCCACAGGGGCTGCAGCCTATGCCATCGCTGGTGACTCATGGCAGCCCAGCTCCAGGTTGACCTGTTGTTCAGCATCTTAGCTATGGAGGGCAGTGTCACTGGCCCTCATATGTGGGATCTGAACTGGGGTCCTCTGGCGTCCCAAGCCAGTTCTTAACCATCACACCACTCGGCCGGCCCAACAGTCAGATTTTTAAGCAGTATATTTGGTTGTCCATTTTAGGTGGAAGGATATATGACCTGAAGTATGGAATTATATTGATTAATGAAGAGTGGTTTACTGAGTTAACTAGCTGGTCAGTGCCTTGGGAAGAACGAAATTAGAAAATTGTTCACCAGTTTTTTTTTAAGATTTTTATTAAATATACCTTACATACGATACTATATTATTTTCAGGTATACACCATAGTTATTTAACATTTACATACCTAAAAAAGTGATCACCATGGTAAGTCCAGCAACCATCTGACACTGTACCATGCTATCACAATATTATTGACTACTCGTATATTCCCTATGCTATACATTACATCCCTAAGACTTATTTGTTTCATACCTGGAACTTTGAGCCTCTTATTCTCCTTCACCTCCCCTCCTTCCATTTTTAGTTTTTCAATTACAGTTGACATTCAATATTATTTTATATTAATTTCAAGTGTACAGCATAGTGGTTAGACATTTATATAATTTGAGAAGTGAGAGCCAGCCAAGTGGCGTGTTGGTTAAGAGTTGGCTTGGGATGCCAGCTCTGAGCAGCAGGGCTCCGGTTCGGATCTCACATGAGGGCCAGTGATGCTGCGTCCTCTACAGCTAAGATGGTGAACAACAGCTCGACCTGGAGCTGGGCTTCCATGAGTCACCAGCGATGGCGTAGGCTGCAGTGGGGCTGGCTGGCAGCTGGCGTGTGCTTTCGTGAGCTGCTGTGAGTGGCCGTCCAGTGGCCGGCGACCGATATGCCTCACCTGGGAAAAGCGCAATGATGATACCAATGTGGGCCAGTGAAGCGATGTCCTCCACAACTAGACTGAAGAACAAAAGGATAGCAACTTGTCTGTTCCCCTTCCCCGATTCCCCAATGCTGTTCCTCTCCCCCAATTCCCCAATAAAATCTTTAAAAAAAAGTTATTCTCCTCACTAGTCTAGCACCTAGCTGACAGTATACATAGTTATTACCATATTATTAATTATATCCTCTATGCTTTACATCCCCATGACTATTTTATAACTATCAATTTGTACTTCCTAATCCTTTCACCTTTTTCACCCTGCCTACAACCCTGGTCCCATCTATCACCCTGATAAATACAGTACCCATCTGACACTATACTTAGTTATTATCATATTATTGACTATATTCCCTATGCTATAACCTACATCCCCATGACTACTTTGTAAGAACCAATTTGTACTTCTTAGTCCCTCCCCCCTTTTCACCCAGCCCCACACCTCCCCTCCCATTTGGCAACCATTAAAATGTTCTCTGCATCTATGAGTTTACTTCTGTTATGTTTGTTTCTTCATTTTGTTCTTTAGATTCCACATACAAGCAAAATCACATTGCATCTGATTTTCTCTGTCTGACATACTCCACAATTCCCCCCAGGTCCATCCATGCCACTGCAGATGGCAAGAACCCATTTCCTTCCATGGCGGAGCAATATTCCATTGTATAATATATATGTACCACCTCCTCTTTATCCATTCATCCATTGAAGATACCCAGGCTGCCTCCACATCTTGGTCATTGTAAACAATGCTGCAATGAGCATATGAGTGAACACAACCCTTCAAAATAGTGTTTGGGTTTCTTGGATAAATACCCAGAAATGGGATTACTGGGTCCTTCCTTGTTTCTTGTTATAGCCTTTGTTTT
Organism: Hipposideros armiger; assembly: GCF_001890085.2. NCBI lineage: Eukaryota > Metazoa > Chordata > Mammalia > Chiroptera > Hipposideridae > Hipposideros > Hipposideros armiger. The sequence continues at coordinate 637,284 of NW_017731781.1, forward strand.
AAAGTCTATTTTGTCTGGTATAAGTACTGCTACTCCAGTTTTTTGTGTGTGTTTTTTTTCCATTTTCATAAAATGTCTTTTTCCATCCCTTTACTTTCAGTCTGTGTGTGTCTTTTGATCTGAAGTGAGTCTCTATAGACAGCATATATAAAGGTCTTGTTTTTTTATCCATTCAGCCACCCTATCTTTTGATTGGAGCATTTAATCCATTTATTTTTAAAGTAATTGTTGATAGAAATATAGTTATTGCCATTTTATTATTCATATTTTTCATCTTTTTTTTTCATGTTAAAGAAGTCCCTCTAAGATTCCTTGTAATACTGGTTTAGTGGTGATGAACTCATTTAGCTTTGTCTTGTCTGGAAAGTTCTTTATCTGTCCCTTTGATTCTAAATGATAGTTTTGCTGAGTAGAGTAATCTTGGTGGTAGGTCCTTACTTTTCATCACTTTGAATATTTTGTGCCAATCCCTTCTGACTTGCAAAGTTTCTGCTGAGAAATCAGCTGACAGCCTTATGGGAGCTCCCTTGTAGGTAACTAACTGCTTTTCTCTTGCTTTTAAGATTCTCTCTTTATCTTTAGCCATTGGCATTTTAATTATAATGTGTCTTGGTGTGGGCCTGTTTGGGTTCATTGTTTGGGACTCTGCACTTCCTGGGCTTGTATGTCTATTTCCTTCACCAGTTTAGGGAAGTTTTCTGTCATTATTTCTTCAAGTTGGTTTTCAATTCCTTGCTCTCTCTCTCCTCTCCTGGTAGCCCTATGATGTGAATGTTGGGATGCTTGATGTTGTCTCAGAGGCCCCGTAAACTATATATATATATATATATATATATATATATATATATATATTTTATCCATTTTTCTTTTTGCTGATCTGTTTGGGTATTTTCTTCTACCTTATCTTCTAAATTGCTGATTCAGTCTTCTGTTTCATTTAATCTACTGTTGATTCCCTCTAATGTATTCATTTCAGTTATTGTATACTTTATTTATGATGGTTCTTTTTGTTTTCTATCTCCATTTTTATGTTTCCTATCTCTTTTTAAAAAGTTTTATTGGGGAACAGTGTGTTCCTCCAGAACCCATCAACTCCAAGTAAAGTAGTTGTCTTCAATCTAGCCATGGAGGGCACAGCTCCCTGGCCCTTGCAGGAATTGAATCAGCAACCTTGGTGTTATGAGCCTGCACTCTAACCACCTGAGCTAACTGGCCTTCCATTTCCTATCTCTTTGTTGAAGTTCTCCCTGAGATTATTGAGCATCCTTATAACTAGTGTTTAGAGCTCTGTATCTGGTAGATTACTTGTCTCCATTTTGTTTAGATCTTTTTCTGGAGCTTTATTCTGTTCTTTCATTTAGGGCATGTTCCTTTGTCTCCCCATATTGGCTGCCTCCCTCTGTTTGTTTCTATATATTAGATAGGGCTGCTATGCCTCCTGGTCCTAGTAAAGTGGCCTTATGTAGTAGGTGTCTTGTGGGGCCCAGTGGTACAGCCTCCCTGATCACTAGCACTGGGTGCCCTAGGTGTGGTCCCTTGTGTGGATTGTGTGTGACCTCCTGTTGCAGTTGAGACTCAGTTGCTCTTTGCACATCAATGGGAGTGATTTACCCTTCAGCTTATAAGTTGTGAGTACTGGCCATTACTACAGTAGAGGATCTGTACAGAGGCTGACCCTACAGAGCAGGATTCACTTTAGCAGGTCTCTGGTACTTGCCCAGTTTGCCTTTTTGGTGTGTCCTCCTTGGAGGCAGCCAGTGATACTCCAGCTTGGTCTGAAGCTGGCCTCTGGGTGTGCTGGTTCCCAAGGCCTCCTTAGAGGGGCCTCGCTTCAGGTCAAGTTTAGCCACAACCTCTGCCCTGCCCAGGGTCACCTGGCATGAGTCACAAAACAATCCAGAGGGCTGCCACCCACACTGGGCTTGGAGGTGTCTCAGGAGGCCCAGCCATGAACTGATATCTGCTGTGCCTAGTGCTGGGCTTAGGGATGCTCAGCAAGAGGTATAGGACATGCTGGAGGCAGATGCTGCTTGTTTGGGTTTTGTGAGCCTTTGTGAGATTTTTAGGAAAGTCCACAGCATGAGCCAAGGCAGGCTCTTTGTACAGAAAAGCCACTGGAAGTGGCCTGCCTGGTTGTGCCTGAAAGTTGGGTGGGGTGAGGTCTCCGGGAATCACCAGGGTTGGGTGAACAAATGGTGTTAGTTAGGTTGATGGAGATGTGGCAGCAACTTGCGACTGCACCCCGGGAAGGGGGAGAGCTCAACAAAGACACAATGGCTTTCACCAACTCCTCTGTCTGAGAGACAGATGCCCCTCCAGTTCTTGCCCTGAGACTAGACTTCTCAGTTTCTCCCTATATGTCCCTGGCACCTTTCAAGCTGCTGCCCCAGATCTGGAGCTCAGAGCAAGTGAGTCTGTTATTGAATAAGGCCATGCAGGGGCCCTTTAAGAGGAGTGCCTAGGACTGCAGCTGCCCTTGTCTCGCTCAGCCACAATTTTCACTGGTTTTAACAGCCAGACGTTATGGAGACTTCTCTTTCTGGCACTGGAACCCTGGGCTGGGGAGCCTGGTATAGAGCTGGTTCCCCTGGCTCCTTTGGAAGAGACCTCCACAGCCATTGAGAGACCTCCCAATTTTTAATGGTTATACATAGGTGTGAGACCAGCCCATTCAAAATCTCTGCCCCTCCTACCAGTCTCAAGGTGGCTTCTTCTGTTTGTCCTTAATTGTAGGACTTCAGGTCAGCTAGACTTCAGGAGATTCTTAATGATGGTTGTTCTGTAGTTTAACTGTAATTTTGATGTGGTCATGAGAGGAGGTAAGCACAGTATTTACCTACTCCACCATCTTGACTGGAAATCTTAACACGTGTTTTTGAGGGGAGAAATATATAGCTTAACATCTCAGAATGGGCATAGAGGGGGAAGATATTTTTATCCCATGCCCACCAAAGAACAGCTACCTCTCAATAACCAGGTGGATCACATGACCTGTTTTGTGAAAGGCAGTCAACTTTACCTGGTGCTTACTCAATTGACTCATGTAGAAAGTTACCATGGCAGCAGGGATAGACGCTAGACATTAGCATAACAACAAAGATTTTCTTTTCCAAGGCTGATATGGCTATTGCAACTTCTGACTGTCTACCCTACCCAAATCAGAGGCAAATACTTAACCCCGATATGGTTTCAATTACCTTATGGTAGGTTAATTATATTGGGCCCCTTGAATCATGAAAGGAGAAGCAATACATACTGCCAGTACCTCTATTCATGGTCATATATGTACCATGTTATCCCTCATGCTATCACTCCCAACTAAGGAACTCAGTTCATAATGAAGGAAGTATAGTAGTGCACTGATATCTATGGTATTTCCATGTGTTTAGCACTCAGATGGGTAGCCTAAGTGAGTGGTAGGATAGTTTTCTAAAGGTTCAGTTATGGCACCAGCTGGGAGACAATACCTTATATGGTTGGGGGTGCTGTTCTATAGGATATGGCATATGCCTTATACAATATATGACTCCATATTCCTCATGGAGACAACACACAAGTCTGGAAACCAAGGTATGGAAGTGGGAGTATGTCCTCTCACTAATATACCTAATACTCCACTTATGGATTTTTTGCTTCCTATCTCACAATCTTGGGCTCAGTGTGTTTGGAGATCTTAGTGCCCAAGAAAATAATGTTCCTATGAGAAAAACAGTCATTGTTCCATTAAATTCACATCTAAGAATAACTTCTGTTCATTTTAGGCTCCTTATGCCACTGAACCAACAACAGGCAGAGAAGAAGGTTCTTATCCGGGAGGAAGATTTTGATCACAAAGACTAAGGAGGAAATGGGAGGCTGTTACATTGTGGGGGCAAGGGGAACTATATCTGAAACCCAGAAGAGTTCCTGAAATGGCTTTAGTAGTTCTCTAACTGGTAATAATGGTCAGTGACAAATAGTGGCAACTGAGGCAAGACAGGAACTCTAAGAGCTTTTGTTGTGTAAGAATGAAAGTTTGTTTAGCCCACCAAGTGAAAAATAATCCTAATAAACTGAGGTTCTAGCAGGATAAAGGGTCATAAAAAAGAAGGTGGAAGAAAGAAGCTATGTATACCATTTTATGCCTCATGACCAGCTAATGAAAAAGACAATAGAACTGTATTTCATGTTAATTAATTCCCCCTCCCCCCACTATTAACTTATATAAATGTACTTGTTAAGGCTAACATTACATTTAGGTTCCTGCTGAAAGTATGACTGAATAATCATCACCACTTGATGATGCATAAACCACTTGCATTTACTCCCCCCATTGTTGGGGATGTGAATTTCTTCAACCAAGTGAAGAACAAGAATGAATACTGAGTGGTGAAAGTAGGGGACTGTGCTGGTTATTCTTTGAGTCTCCCTCCAGAAACACTATTCACTCTTTCCTGACCTGCTGTGCTCCAGGAAGCTGATCGCTATAGACTGCATCATGACAACTCCCTTGCCATATGACCTCCTTTTGGGTCCTTCCAATTAGAGGCACTGATACGAGCTCAGAGGGCAGGAAAAGAGAACTGTATAATATTGGTTCTCCTGTTCTCCTCTAGTTGTTATAGCTCTGGTGGAACTCTCCTCTAATGCTCCTGCCAGGTGGCCTTCTTCTATGCTCCAAAACCTCTCAGGGCTCCAATATCATGTTCCTTCCTGCTCTGCCTTCCCCCAGATATGGACTAATTGCTTCTCACCAGTCACAGGGGGCTTCACCCACCTTTGTTGTTCTCATTCCTGCTCACACTCTGTAAATGTCTCTTCATAAACTCTTTTCAGTTGAGATGAACAAAGCCTTTCTGAAAAAATTATAGATGTTTACCAAAGAACACAGGAAAAAAAAAAAAGACTAAATCTCCATGAGGAAGTCACCAGAGTTTTCAAACTTAACATGTCCAAAACAAAGCTTATTTCCCCATCCCACCCACAGAACCAGCTTCTCTCACAATCTTCCCTATCTTGATGAACTGGGATTGCATCCTTCTAGTTTCTCAAGCCCCATACCTGGAATTATGCTTGACTCTGTCACTCTCTCAAACTCCTCAACCAACCCGTCAGCAAATCCTGACAGCTGTACCTTTAAAATACTCATATATCCAGAATGTGAACACTTTCCCCCCATTCCATTTCTATTATCCTGGTTAAGCCATCGTTGCATTTCACCTGAAATAGTGCAATGACCCATCTGGTCTTCATGCTGCCATCCTTGCTGCCCTTCCTATGAGTCACAACCCAGCAGGTAGAATGATCATGTTATAACATGAGCCCCATCATGTGATTCCTATATAAAAACTTTCCAAAGTATCTCTGTTGGAGTGGTAGTAAAGGCAAATCCTTTCCAGTGGCCTTCAAGCCGAGTTCTCCACACCCCTTGACCCTTCAAACTCATCTGCTCCTTTCCCCCTGCTCAGTCCACTCCAGCCACACCAGCCTTCTTGCTGTCCCTTGAACACAACAGTAATTTCACTGCCTAAGAGACAACAAATAAAACTCTCTGCTGATTCTAAAATAAGTGGAATATATCTTTATTTATGATATGGAGGGAAGTTTATGCTATATTGTTAATTTTTAAAAAGCAAGGTGCAGAAGATGATCCCATTTATATACAATATATAAACTAAAATATATTGGCTTTCCTTCTCCACATTTTAAGACACTCAAGTTCCCACCTGCTGAAAAGGATGTGTGCATGGACTCAAGGAATCCCTCTTAGCAGGATTTATAGGGCTCACTGGTGGGAACTGAATCCCTTTCATGAAGAGGATGTGTGTGTGCAGAGAGCCCATGCAAAGGTATCAGGCAGCACTGGGCTTGAATCCTGAGAGTTTGAGCACATTACTCAAAGAACCTTAGTTAATCATCCAAAATGCCTCCCAAAGTTCTTATAGGAATTGAATGGTTAATGTGTGGCAAGTTTTTGGCACAATCCCATCACAGATTTGATGCTTAATAAAAATTTGCTCCTGGGACCAGCCGAGTGGTTCAGTTGGTTAAGAGCTCGAGCTCTGAGCAACAGGGTCGTCGGTTCAATTCCCACATGGGCCAGTGAGCTGCGCCCGAGCTGAGCTGTCACTGAGCTGCCAACACGTGGCAGGATGGCTCAGCTGGTAAGAGCACGTGCTCCTAGAAACAAGGGTGCCAATTTGATTCCCCCACCCCCACCCCACCCCCGCAACTAGGACTGAAAATGGCACCTTGAGCTAAGCTGCTGTGAGCTGCCAATGAGCAGCCGGATGGCAACTGGACTTGGAGCTGAGCTAGCTGCGCCCTCCACAACTAAGATTGAAGGACAAGAACTTGGCTGTTCCCCTTCCCCAGTTCCCCAATAAAATCTTTAAAAAATGAAATTTGCTCCTGTCCCTGGCTCCTCCTCTCCTGGTCCAGCCAGGAAATCCTCTTCTCTGTCACCCTCTCTCCTCCTTCCCCATGGTCTTGAGTCCTTGGTTGACTTTTACTTCTCAGTGGAGGAAAGGCCAGAGCTGTGCCAGCCTGATGGCTAAGCTACCTGACAAAGCTAAATCAGGAGTTCAGATTCTAGGAGCTCAAGTTTACATTGGGCAAGATAAAAGAAATGGGTTCCTCTGGACCTGAGTAAAAAATATCTGGAGACAGCAACAATTTTGGGGAATTCAGAGGCAAGAAGTGAAAAAGGATGTGTCAGAGGGAAACAACAAACTTCACCCTTGGCCCCTTTTTGTCCTGCCCCCCCTTTCAAATGGTAAAAATAAGGAAGTTGGGGAGCTGGAAGAAGGGGAAAGAGGAAGAATAGCACCCTGTAGGACAGGTGCTAAGTGAAAATCATCCCCCACTGCCACCTACATAACTCTTTGTCTGTACTCCAACACCCTTGTGATTTACTGTCCATGGCCAGGGGCTAGGAAATCTTACAGTACGGAATTCTGGGCCCTTCCACACAGACAGGAAGAATTCAGTCATTTGTGTGGAATCTCTTCACCTTATGGCCCTCCATTCAGAATTTCTTGACCCTGGTACTTGTGCTGCCTAAGGAAACCAGGAATCACATTCTGCAACTTTCCACAGGTAACTGGGTTGGGGAGGCAGGGAGGATATAAGGGAAAGTATGGAAGGATGGCTTTGTCTTTTAGGGGGAAATAAATGGGAGTATAGGTCACAGATTGAATTCCTAATTGGAGAAGCTTGAGAATGTCTCTCCACTGACCTCTAGATTGTTTAGACAGCCCCAAATCAACATAATCATGGCTCCTAACGCCAGCTCAGCCTCAGCCTGAATCCAACCCCCAGCCCCAATTTCAGTCCCAACCTTAGCTCTAAATTCATCACTAAATTCAAGCTCAATCCCGAATGCAACTCCAACCTGGCCCCGCCCCGAACCTCAGCCCCAAACTCAGTCCCAGACCCAACATGAGTCCTTTCTGCAATTTTAGCCTGAGACCCAATCTCACTTTCAGCTTCAAACACCAGACCTAATCTTACACCCATCTTAATTCTAGCTTCAGCCCCAACCCCATCCCAACCTTGGATCCAATTCCAAGCCTGATCCCTGTTTCAACCTCACCTGCAAACCCTGCCCCTTCCGCTAGTCCCAACACCAGGCTCAGTCTCCACCTGGCCTCATTTCCTACCTCAGAACCAGCTCTAGACCCATCTCCAACACTCATTCCAGGCTCCTCCCAAAGGAGCCCTAATACCTGCCCAGGCCAGCCCCCCTCTGCCTCCATCTCAGCTCCAATGGCCTCAGAGGTCACTTTGGCCCAAGACATCAATAAAGTATGAAGACCTCAAGTGCTTGGACAGTGAGAATGAACAGAGTTTTAGGAAAGATAAGAAGACAAGCAGAAGACCCCAGAGACAGGCCCACCCCTAAAAGTTTCAGGGGACTTAGCTAGTTCCTCTTGAGCCCACCCCTCTTACTCCTCCTCCTCGAGGAGCCTGGGACAGATGTGAGGATACCACAGCATACAGTCCATACCCCACTCACCTCCTGAATGCTGCCTGTAAGTACCCTTCATGGGCTCAGGGTGCACACACTAGCAGGTCGACCCAAGAGAACAGGCCCAAGGAGTTGATGCATACAGGCCCCTGACACAGGCTTGGGGTGTTTTGAGTAGGTGATCTGGGCTCTCAGGTATCCAGAGGGTGGTCCAGAATGGAGCATGAAGATTCCACCTTCCATGGTAAGTGATGGAGCTGGAAGAGAGCCAGCAAAGGCCCCCTAAAGTGTGAAGCCCAAAGGTTTCAATTGCCAGAGTTTGAGGACGGTCCTGCTCTAAAACATGGTTTCTCTTTCTTTCTTTTTTTTTTTTTAACAATTTTTTTTTATTGGGGAATTGGGGGGATGGGAACAGCGCTGGGGAATTTGGGGCAGGGGAACAGACAAGTTGCTGTCATTTTTTGTTCTTCAGTCTAGTTGTGAAGGACGTTGCTTCACTGGCCCAAGTTGGCACCATCATTGCGCTCTTCCCAGGTGAGACAGATCA
>NW_017731781.1:647448-689336 GCF_001890085.2 Hipposideros armiger
ATATATATATATATATATATATATATATATATATATATATATATATATATAAAATCATGGGATGTGGAGTATAGTGTGGGAGTGGAGTCAAAGGAATTATAATAGATATGTATGATATTGGGGGGGAAGTGGGGCAGTGGATTGGAGGAAGGGCATTGCACTTCAAGGGGTAAAAAGTATAACTATTGCACTGTGTTGTACAGCTGAAAATAATTTTAAAAATGTGTATTTCACAATAAAAAAACAAAAACAAAACAAAAAACAAAGAAAGGGGGCCAGAGACTGGGAGGAAGCACAACTAATCTGGCACATTAGGAGGCCTGCAAATTGAACAAAAAAAGAGTTATTGAAAAGCTACATTTTCACAAATTAAGACCACCACCACTACCCTGAATTTTTTTTCTTGGCAAGAATACATTAAAAAAACAAGACTATTCTTTAATTTAGGAAACTTCCCATGCTGGCTCTCTAATTATGCAAACAAACCCTCTGTTATTCAAAGTCATACCAGACCCTCTTATGAAAAAGGACTTTGGGTCAAAGAAGATAAAACTGCTCTTGGGTGATCATGTAAAGTTTTCTAAGTTGCTTCTGGAAACCAAGAGTCTTAGGTAAGGAGGGGATGAGACGGAGAAAGGGATGGTGTTATACTTGTTTGTTTGGACTAGTTTGAACCCCTATTACAGTCCTATATTAGAAGAACTCTTTGGTGATAAACTACAGAAAATCTCTGGATTTAGGTAACACAAAAAGATCATTACTTATACAAGGGTGTCTCACACAACCTATTATGGGTTTAATTGTATCTCTCTAAAAAGATATGTTGAAGGCCAGCCAGAGTGGCTCAGTTGGTTAAGAGTTATCTTAAGAGCACAAGCTCTGAGCAACAGGGCTGCAGGTTCAATTCCCACATGGGCCAGTGATGCTCCACCTGAGCTGAGCTGCCGCTGAGCTGCCAATAGGAGCAGGATGGCTCAGCTGGTGAGAGCATGTGCTCCTAACAACAAGACTGACTGTTCTATGGGTGATGGGCTATGCCCGCCTGCAACTAAGACTGAACTCGGCACCTTGAGCTGAGCTGCCACCCAGATGGCTCAGCGGATAGAGCGCGTGCTCTTAACAACAAGGCTGCTGGGTTCGACTCCCGCATGGGATGGTGGCTACACCCACCCGCAACTAAGACTGTAACACAGCACCTTGAGCTTAGAGGCCATGAGCTGCCGACGGGCAGCCAGATGGCAACTGGCGCCCTCCACAACTAAGACTGAAGAACAACAACTTGGCTGTTCTTCCTCCCCAATTCCCCAACAGTGTTCCCCTCCCCCAATTCCTCAATTTAAATAAATTAAATAAATAGATAGATAGATAGATAGATAGATAGATAGATAGATACGTTGAAGTCCTAACCCCCCACACCTGTGACTGTGACCTTCTTTGGAAATAGGGTGGTTGCAGGTATAATTAGTTGAGCTCATGTTAGAGTAGAGTGGACCTTTACTCCAACATGACTTCTATCCACATAAGGAGAGAAGGGACACAGACACACAGGGGAGAAAGCCATGTGACCTTGGAGGCAGAGACTGGAGTGCTGCAGCTGCAAACCAAGGAACATCAAGGATTGCCAGCCAAGCACCAGAAGCTAGGAAGATGCAAGGAGGGGTTCTCCCCTACAAGTTTCAGCCTCTTGATTTCAGACTTCTTGACTTCAGATTTCTAGCTTCCAGAACTGTGATATAATACATTTCTATTGTCTTTGTGGAACTTTGCTAAAGCAGCGTTAGGAAACCAAAAGGTGACTCAAAGGCGGGGAAGTGGCTAAATCCCCGAGATAGACTGGAAAGGGGACCTGGAACCCTGAGGGTCTCTTTCCTCGCTTCACCATCTGCTTTATTCTTCTTTCTCACTGCAGACCAGCGTTCTCTGCTCTTCGGCCAACACTCTCCGTGGTCATTTCTGGTTCTTTCCTATACAGGTCTAGGACAGCAAACAGTCCAGGGTGGCCCCTTCCCCCCTTTACTACCAAGAGCTAAATTATGATTGATTTAAATCTGTTAGGGAAAGCCCACTCCCTTTCGTCAGTATTGGTTTAGGTGTAGACATGTGGCTCAGTTTTGGCCAATGACACTTGAAGATCTGGAAACCTGCTGGGGCATGTGAAAGATTTTCTTCCCTGATAAAAAAAAAGGAAGATGTCTAAAGGAGGAATCCTGCTTGAGGTTACTGCTGTGCATGTTTCCTTGTTAAGAACATGATGTTTGGGGCAGTGGCAGCTGTCTCATGACTATGAAGGGAAAGCTAAAAGTATGGAGTCTTGTAGAATCCATACTACAGCTCCATATTCTTGTACAGTATGGAGCTGTAACAGAAATCTGGGTGTTTAGTGGACCCAATACTGGCTTAATGCTATGCATTGAGTACAGTGCTCTACACATCCTGCTTCTCATCTGGAACGAAAATACACTTAGAGTTAACTCTTCGAGTTAACCTAATTGTAGTTTTTTGGGGAAAGGACAAGAATCGAACAGAATCTGAAGAAAAATGTATGACTCACTGGCTAGAAAGGAAGACAAATACATCTAGTTGTGCCTCCAGAATTATTAGGATTTGAAATGTCAGATGAGTCATAGCTGGTCATGTTTTATAAGTGAAAAAGCAATCCCATTGTATATTACTCATGTGGTTCATGATTACTTCAGGGGGGTGGATGAGAACAGTCTATTGTCATTTGATAGAATGGTTTCAGGATAAGAAAAGAAAACCATTAAATAAATAAAGATACGCAGTACACAACCCTCCTGACACCATCAGTTTTTCCACCAGTTGATTTGCACTGCCTGAGAATAAGGGGCAAGACACTATCCCATCTGTATACATAGGCATAACCACTACCCCTAAAATTAGCCAATTCAGAAATTAACACAGTAACTCTCCAGTTTCATACCTTGACCATGGTGAACTGCAACTAAGAATGGAGTAATTCTGTCCTAGAAGGTCATAAGGAACAGAATGCTATATAAACTAGACTGTCTTAAATATCTGTAAGAAATTGTATAGATCGCAGTTGCAAAAACCTTCAAAAAGACTGTCCCCTCCTGTCAACAAACCTGTGGACAGTCCTCATTGGGTTCTGTTGGTCCAGCAGATGGATATAAGTAAATGGGAAGTGACCTTGTTTGCATTACACTCCCCTGTCATATGACCACTCATGTTAATCCTGAGACTTTTACCGGTTCACTGACCACGAATCAGAGCTAATCTGAGATGGCCATAGGTCTCTACTTCTCAACATAAGGGACTGGGACTAACCCTCTCTTACCTTTTCTGTCCTGATTCCACTGCTGCTCTTCAGGCTTTTCCTGGATTCTCAGAGTGGCTCCTTTCTTAAAGGCAAGATCTATATCACACTAATTAAAGTCAAAGAGTGGTTGGATCACAAGTTCTCTGGTTCTTTCTGCCTGAGAATCACCCCCACTTCCCTGCCTGGCCCTGGAAATTGGCTCTGTCAACATTGTAGTGTTCAAATAGTGCATTTTGTAGAATTCCAATAAAGTAGGCAATTAATCAAACTTCTGATCTTCTGTTTGGAATCTGAGGGGACTCAACCCAGCTACCCGGCTCCTCTGAGGGGAAGTTGCCCACCTTGGCTGTTTCCACACTAATGTTCTGAGACACTGTTGCCATGTGCAGCCCCACCGGCCCCAGCACCCACTGAGCAGTGGGCCAGCTCAGGTCTCAGCCTCACTATTGTGCCTGAAATGGTGGCAGCAGCTGTGGACATTCCTCACTGAAATCTCCCTAGTTCTTTTAGTAGTTTCTTTTTTTCTTATTTATGTTTTCAAACTCTCTTCTACTTATTGGATATAATTATTTTGTATTTTCCCAATAATTCCAACATCTAAACTCCACACAGGTCTATTCTGCTGTTCACTATTTCTGCTGATTCTCATTCCTGATATCCTGTTTTCTTTTTGTTTTGTGATTTTTTGTTTTAAACACTATAAGCTCTTAATTTTGGAAACTTTGTCTCCCAAAATTCTTTCAGGTCTGGTCTGATGGTATATTCTTCTAGAGAGGATTTGTGTTTGCTTCTGCTAGGTGCCTGAGGTCCTTCCAAGCTGAGACCACTTTAAATAAATCACTCAGCTGGACGTTTCTTGGACCTCAAATGACGTGTATATTTGTGCCCTGATCCCGCTTAATGGCGGGTTTATGGTTATGAATTTTTATGGGAATCTCCTTTTCTTCCCTGGAAGACCAACTTCCTTCTCATCCTTTTGTGGTACTTTCTAAGGCTGCTGTTATGGTCTGACTCCCTACCTCATGTGGGCCCAAGCCTTCATTGCTTGCCACCCACATGGGCATTTAGTTTGAAATTCCCTATTACTGTATTCGGCTCTTCAGGTGGCTATCTGTTTTAGCCTTTGCTTATAGCCCTAGATTCATGCTTCAGCTGTAAGAATCTCCCTGTCTTTCTTTCTAGCTAAACTACTAATTTAAAAGGAATGTCTTTCCTTTTCTTTTTATCCAGCACTTTTAGGTGTTTTGTAGAAGGAGTTTAGCTTTCTTATTGCTAGAAAAAGAACTTAAAGCTACTGTTTTACATTTATATATCTTGTATCCAGCCATCTTGCCAAATTTTCTTATTAATTCTGATAATTTTTTATACCAGAGCCTCTTGTGTTTTCTAGGTATTCAATCTTATCAATATGCACTTCTTTTTTTGTACTTGCTAGATTCTCTGGACATTGTTGGGTAATAATGGTGATAATGGATATCCCTGTTTAATGAAATACATATAATGATTTTCCTCTTTAGGATATTTGCCTTTTTTGAGAAATACCCTTTATTAAATTTTAGAAATTTCCTTATATTTCCTATATATTGTGTTTTAGAGGGTTTTGTGTTTGTTTGTTTTGTTTTTTAGAAAAATGGCTGCTGAAGAGCATCCAAAGCCTCCTCAGATTTTACTAGTGTGATGTTACATCCAGTTTTTAGCCCTGCCGTGCCTGTTCATGCTTCAGTCATTTACCACTTGAGTGGGCTGAAGCTGAGGATACAAAGGAGAGAGAGCTCTGAAGGTGTGGTTTTCAGGATGGATACAAATGATAAAGGGCCTTGTGCTCCTGGCTAAGGAGTCTGCAGTTTATTCTGAGGGTAGTGGGGAGCCTTTGTTGATAGATCAGATTTGAATTTTGGAAAGAAAAGATCACTCTGCTGAGTGAAGAGAATGGATTGCTGGGGACAGCTGGAGGCCAGAAGACCAGTTAGGATGTGGGTGTGGTCATCTAGACTGGGGAAGGAGAGAAATGCATTTATTTATTTTTATTGCTGCTATACTGATGATGCCCACTTCATGCGAGACATTATGTCAGGTCCTTTACACAAAGTATAGGTGTTTCTTCCTGCTCCTTGTGTGTATATGTGGTGGAGGAGGAGAAGTTTGTGGTAAAAATCAGAGGGAACAAATCTCATTGTGAGTAACAAAGAAAATGTCCCCAGCAGAGTCCCAGGAATGGACCCCTCCAGAGTAATCTTTGGTTTTCCAACCTCTCCAAGTCCCTTCAGGCACCAATGGGGAATCCATAGATGGCTAAGCAAACATTTTTGGTTTCCTATGCAACACTGATTCTTTTTTTTCTCCCTCCTTACTGACCCTAAATGGTGTTTAGGAACCCAACCTACTCCATACAGTCATGTGCTTCAGGTAAATATAGCTCCAGCAGTCCCAGAGGTATGAACTGATGAGAGTAAGTGGATCATGGTGTGGTGCCATCCCCCTTGTCAGTGGCTGATTTAATCACAGAGATGGGATGTAAATTTGGCCATGGGATGAGGAGTCATCTGCGGGGGACTGTAGGCAAAGATTTCCTTCCGGCTAAGGGGGACACACTGAAAGAGATGTGCTCATTTTCTTCTGAACATTGTTATACTTGAATGTCATATCTGAAACTGCTACAGCTGTTGCAACCTTAAGAATAGGCCCCAAACAACTCTGTCTTACACATATTAGATCTCCAGAATGTCTAATTTACATTCCTACAGGTAACCTGTTATCTGACTGCCTGTCTCCTCCCACCTTGGCTTCTGGCCCTGGTTGACATTATTCAGCTGGGAAGTAGATTCTGGCCACCCAGGGCCACTGCAACCCTATGGCAAATGTAGGGGTTGTCAACGGAGTCCTCTAAGAGGCCGAGTCCTTTAAATCAGATGTGAGGTCCCAGGCTGGGGTTGGGAAGGCTGACAATGGGCCCAGAAAATTCAGAGGCAGCTAAAAGGTTGAGTACTACAGAGGGGAAATGACAGACATCACCCCTTGCCCCTCTGGTGTGACTCCCCCCCGCCTCAAATCAAGACATGAGGAGCACAGGGAACTGGAGTAGAGATGGGACTGAAGTATAGATGAAGGGGTGACTACTTGTGACCAGAAAATGGGAGGAAACAAAATGGAAGGGAAATTCTATTTGTATAATACAGTGCCTACTATTTGTGTTAAGTTGAGCTGTTCCTTTCCAAACCTTATTTCACTGAAGTCTCACCAACAATCTAGATGCCTAGAAAATATTGGAGTTAAGAATCAAGAACTATGCTTTTAACAATTCCCCATGTTTGTATTTGCAGGATGCATACACACTGCTGTCTCAATCCAAATTCCATTCCCATCCTGACAGCCTGTGTTTTAGTGGATGTTTGGACTGCCTTGAACCTGAAATTCTTTCTTTGTTTGAGAAATAATAATAATTATAATTATTATTGTTGTTGTTGTTCAACTTTATTGAGGTATGGTTGACATGTCTCACCTTATTATTTTTGATGGGAGGCAGAACCCATCTACCTGTAGACACTGAAAACACCAAGTGTTCACTTTCCTGGTGTCGCCTCCAGCTGGGATGAGAGCACATGGCCAAGGTTCAGGTGGTCAGGAATATTGACCCTGGACTTGGATTTAGAACTAGTGGTGAATAAAACAGAGAACATTTCTGAGCTGCAGCAGCAGTTTCTAGGCTCTGTGGGCGCAGAGGGACAGCAGTGACATCTAGTGTCCAATGGTAACAGCAGCGGCCTTGGCAACCCATTTAACCCTGTGGCAGTCTGTGTTCCTGCCAAACCTAGTTCTTTAGCCTTGATAATTCTGAGAGCTACCCAGTATATCCTATAATCAATCACTTCTCTCCTTAAATAACTTGAAGCGAGTGCCCATAGTTTACAACTAAGAACTTTGACACCAATTTTGGCCCAAGTCCCAGAACCAGGAAATGCCAGATAAGACACATTTGGAGATTTAGACACACAGGCCAGGCTCAAACACGTTAGCTGGGTGCTTCCCGCACCATCCTGATGCTGTGTCCTGAAGACTGGGTATTCCAGAGAGATCCAGGAGCCAGAGGCTCCAGACCTTCAGCACTTAAAGGGGCTAGGGAGGTGGCAGGTGGTACAGGAAAAAAGGGATGGGGGCCAGATTTGGAAGATGCACTGGAGATGGACTTGACAGAGGGGATAAGAGAGAAGTAATGTGGGGTAGGACTCCCAACCCATCCCTACCCATTCCAGGTCTTGGCTGAAACCTAGCTCCGGCCTCAGCTCTGTCTTCATCAGTGCCAACTTCTACCTGACCATGGCCTCACCCAGCCCTAGACTCAGCAGACTCCTTCCCCAGTCCCACTCCCAACACAAAGTTCAGGAGACTCATCTCAGTTCTCCATTCATGTGTAGACTTGTCTCCATCCAAATAGACTTGTTCTCTGCATATAATGAGCCCCACTGCCTGAGTGAGTGCATTTACCCTCCTGCTTCATTACCCACTCCCATTTCAGAGCATCTCAACAGATGTGCTTCCCTGGCCCTGAACCACAAACCCTGACCTTGTGATCTCCTCCCTTTCCTGGGTCATGTTCTTCTTCCACTTTTCCAGACCTTGGGTCTGGGCTTTGAGGTGTATGCTGACTTCCTATGGCCTGATCTCTCCGTGAGCTGGGGAAGGAGCAGATTCTGCGGGTGAGGGGTGAGAGGCAGCTCTATTAGGAGCTTAGAAGGCCAAGATCAGCTGGGCCAAACACCAGAAAGTCTCATATTTTTGTGTACCTCAAATAGAGCCATGTTTCCTATGGGTAATACCATCTGTCCTTGCCTGTCCCCTTCCCTCGCATCCACCTTCTGTAGAGGGAGCCCCAGTGGGTGTACCAAGGAATAGCTAGCCTCAGTTCAGGGCTTCCCCAAGGTTGCAGACCCTTGAGGCCCCCAAAACCTCTCACAGGGACTCCCATCAGAAAACTCCAGAGCAGTTTCAGAGTTCACAAACACAGACACACTCCCAGATCCTGTGGTCCCCAAAGCAAATTATGTACAGACCTTGACCCTCTCTTTTGATCTCCCTAAAGACCCGACCTGGCTCAGTATCTACTTCTGGGGCTTTTTCCACGTGGACAAGCATTATCAGTTTGGTTGATCAACAACCGCTTCATGTGATAGTACCACAACCTGTTGAGTCCCTTGTTCAATGTTTCATCATTCACATTTGGCACCTTTGGGTGTCAAAGATCCAGAAATCAATAATGCAAGGTTCTACCTCCAGGGCAATGTGGGGATAGGGGGAAGAAGACAAAAATGGATGCTATCACCGCAGTCTGAGAAGTACTCTCACGAGGGTTAATTAGGCAAAGGGGGAGGTATCTAATGCAGATTAGGAGTTGTTTGGAGGATTTCCCAGAGGAAACTCTGCTGCACCATCAGTGGAGAAGACTTGGGGAGAAAAACTTAAATAATATATCTAGTCATATAAAGCATTTTCCTATGAAAACATGCACCAAAGATTATAAAGTAAGATGTAAAATTCCACACGAATTTTCAATGTAAAACAAGATATTTCAGAAAATTTTCCCACACATGAAAGGTCTATAACCCCAGACTCTCCTGACCCCTTTACTGTGGTATGAGTCCTCTTTCCTCTGTGTTCAGCTTCCAGTATTAGTAAGTATTAGTGAATGCTACATCCATGGGAATCAGTCTTTGGGAAAACATCTAAATTCCTTAGCCTGGCCTTTAAGACCTTTCATGATGGGACCTTCTGCCCTAGCAGCTTCGCCCTACATTGTTCTCCTTTACATCACTGTTCTCCACACAGCAGCTATTTACAGCTCCTCAAACAATAAACAATGTGCCAAGCTGGCTTATGCCTTTGTGATTTTTCCACAATCTGCTCCCTTTGCCTGGAATGCCCTTGCCCACACATCCATCTGGCAAACTCCTACTCATCCTTCAAGACCCAGATCAAAGGGGTCTTCTTCTGTGAAGCCTTCCCAGAGAGCCCGAGCAGAATAAGTCAGTTCCTCCCATGCCCTACTCTATGGTGCGTGTCCCTCTCCTTGTGTTGAGATTTCTTTATTTCACTTTTTCTCTAATCTGATTGTGGGAGCTTGGAGGGGAGAGACTGTATCATTTATATTTGTATCCCTAGCCCTAAGCATAGCATCTGGCATAGTAGATGTCTATATTTTATATGAAGGAGTGAATGAACAAAACTTAATTTGATTCCTTCTCTTTTGTTTTTGGAGTCAAGATAGATCAGAATTTTTCTTATAAACTTTGGAAAATGCTAAGAAAACCACTTATCACATGAAAAAAACCAAACCATTTAACCTTTTTGTGGCCCTCACATCTTACAACCCATGTAGTTCTACTGAGAGCTCAGCAGACCGACATGGATCTTTGACCTTGAGACATTAGTAGACGTAGACAAGTAGTGAAAGCACAGTGGTGCTGAAAGGTACAGTCCAGTTCCTCCAAGTCACAACATAGCAACAAAAGGGGCTGACACATGTCATGTTCCAGGCACTGTTTTAGGTTCCTTACTCATACATGTGTACACAGTGACTCATTTAATCCTTATAAAAAAAACCCTATCAGGTAGCTACTATTATTATCCCCATTTTAGAGATTAGGAAACTGAGTCACAGAGGGATTGAAAAACTTGCTCACAATAATACAATAAGTGGTAGAGATCAGATTCAAACCTAGGAAGTCTAGCTTGGGAATCCATTCTTCTAACTTCAACGTAATACTAACTCCATGAGCAAGACATATAGTGATGGTAATTTTGGCTAAGAATATAGGGAACTTGAGGTAGAAGAGGAATGTGCTCTTTCATAACCAATCACCCCAGTCCCAGGCTCTGGGACATCCTCTGAGTTCATAAGTATCTTTTAAAGGTGCTCAGCATGACTATATAACTCCCAGACCTAGAGGGCCCAGTCTCCTTTTTGACTGCCGTGCATTTCTACTTCACCACAGAGAGGGGGTGACTTGTTTCAGTTGGCTTTGTTCAGCTTGGGACAGTCCTCACCACCTATCTCAGGAGTGCGCTCCCTGCCCTCCTGGGTGGCTGAGCATCTGCTAGCTCCACCTCCCAGATGCCTTTCACAACAGCAACCCAGGCTAGAGAAACCAGTGAGACCACTTTCTTAGGGTGTACGTGGCAGGATCTTAAGCCTTCATAGACTCCTGTGACCTACCCAGAACATTTCAAGCAGAGGGCATGACATATGCAAGAATTCAGGAGTGAGGAAAAGACAGGTATGTCCATGGAGCAGGTAAGATGCTATGGCTGGTGGAAGGGTGTATGAGAGAGGCAAGGGAAATAGAATGAAAATGTATTTTAGGTCTACTTTTGGTTGTGAAAGACCTTATACCCAAATAATAAGGTCTGACAATTAAGTTCATGAACTCATCCTAGAAAAAGTGCTACATACCTCATTGCTGAATATCACTATAGTCACCTTCGAAGTACTCCCCTTGGGAAGCTATGCACAGAAGCGAGCGCCTAATCCACTCTTCAAACCAATTTTGGAACTCTTTTTCTGGAATAGCCATCAGAGCTATCATCATGTTACCCTTGATGTCCTGGATGTCATCAAAATGTCTTCCTTTCAATATTTCCTTTATCTTCAGGTAAAGAAAGAAGTCATTGAGAGCCAGATCAGGTGAGTGGGGAGGGTGTTCCAATACAGTTATTTATTTACTGGCTAAAAACTCCCTCACAGACAGTGCCGTGTGAGCTGGTGCATTGTCGTGATGCAAAAACCGTGAAATGAATTGTTGGTGAAAAGTTCAGGTCGTTTTCATCTAACTTTTTCTTGCAGCCTTTTCAGCACTTCCAAGTAGTAAACTTGGTTAAGTGTTTGTCCAGTTGGTACAAATTCATAATGAATAATCCCTCTGATATCAAAAAAGATTAGCAACATTGTTGCAACAAGTTCATGAACTTAATTGTCAGACCTCATAGAGAAAACTGATTCCCTGCCCCCNCCCCCCACCCCCACCCCCACCATTGGCAGTAGTAGAGAGCCATCAAGGTCAGGCTGTGTTTGTTAGGTTTACAGTTTCACTACTTAAGCTGTTTTTTTCTTTAGTTACAGATACTTCTCAACAATTGGGGAGTACTGCCATCATGTGGCTTTTGGGTAATATGTGCTCCAAACTGTAAATGGCTGAATTTTCTACGAGATTCTTTCATAATTAAACTAAAGAATGCATCTCTTGATTCAAATAGCTGAAGTAAAGCAATGGTAACTTTAATCCTAATGTAAAAAGGATAATTTTTATAAAGTTTTTCAAGAAATAAACACTTGGGTTCAATTCTTGGATTTATTACTTTGTTTTTAAAATTCTAATCGCTAAATCTTTAGTGATTCTGATCGCAAGGATCCTTTCTATTCCCTGTAACCCCGATCTTAGAATTATAAACTCTTTGGCTCTGAAAAGGCTCTGCCATTTCCAGGCCAATTTGGAATCAAACTGTCTCCAGGCCATCTTCCTTCACTGTGGTAGATTCTATTTCAGTCCTAGGTCTGTTCTTCTTGTATCGTCCCACAGCTGGGCAGACCCAAATTCAACTGTTTCCCCCATTTTTTAGATGGATGATTTTGAGCAAGTCACCTAACCTCTGGAAGCTTCCGTTACTTCATCTGTAAAATGAGGTAAAAATCGTCACAGGGTTATTGTGAGGATAAAGAGCCGACATGTGTAAAAAGCGCCTGGCACATCACTGCCCCTTATACATAATAAGGGAGTCTTCTTCCTTTCCCTGAATCCTTGAAGGCATATTATTGTTGAGCATGCAATAAGCACTCAGTGGAGGTCTGCGGTGTGATATCCAAAATTTACCTGGTCTTCTAGCAACGTCTTCTGAGAACAAAACTACTCATCCCCTCAGGCCTTGGGGTACCACCCCAGTTTCAGTGCGTTGCCTATCAACCTTGGGGTTGCTGGGGATTGCAATCCACGTGTCTTCTCCGAGCGCAGCTGGAGGCAGATGCGTGGCTGTGGGCGGGGTGGCATTCATTCCTCGCTCGCTTTTCGCGACAGATTGATTTAATCCCCGTGGGACTCAGTGGCTGGCGGCATCCTGGGCTCCGCGGATTGGCTGTCTCAGTTTGCCTCCGCCCTCCGTACCACCGCATCCCAGGTGGCTCAGACCCCCCGCGGTGATCTGTTTACCGAGAGGGCTCCTTCTCTGCACACACCCTCTCTGCGGCCCTGCCCGCCCAGGAAACAGGGAGAAACCAGGCAGAGCCATTCCTCGTCCTTTCCCTCCCCACACCGCCCGGAGAGGTCGGGTAAGGGGTAAGGAGTGGGGGTGTGGGGAGGAGGGCGGGAGTCCCAGGCCAGGGGACTGTCGGCTGTCACTCAGTCCCAGCAACCTCGCGCGGACCCAGGAATTCTATCCCCAGGCCCAGCTCCTGCTCCCTCCGCCCCAGCCCTATAGCGTGCTCAGGGTGACTTGCCCTCCCCGGGGCAAGCAGCCAGAAGCTGGGTCTCAGAGATGCTAGAAGAGGCACAGACTTGGAAACTTCACTCACAGATGTTCCCTCCTCCTCCAGACGGTGATGATGAACGCCAAGCCGGCCGGACCCCCAGACGGGGGCTGGGGCTGGGTGGTGGCGGCCGCAACCTTCGTGGTGAATGCGCTCTCCTATGGGTTGTTACGTTCCCTGGGCCTTGCCCTCCCTGACCTCGCGGACCACTTTGATCGAACTGCTCAGGACACTGCGTGGGTCAGCGCCCTGGCCCTAGCCGTGCAGCAGGCAGCCAGTGAGGGAAAGCCCCGAGGTGGGGGGCGGGAACGGGGTGGAGGATCCGTTGAGTCTACACTCAGGGACTCACCTGATTACCAGATAACCTGAGAAAGGGAGCCGGGTGGAACCAAGTTTTAGAAAAGTGGGTCATAAGGTTAAAGGGAGGAGCTATTAGGCTGTGGGAGGAGTTTTAGGCCCAGGCAACAGTTGTTGCCTGGGCCTAAAACACTTCTCAAACACTGAAGTGTGGAATCGAGTTTTGGGGCTCAGGGGCGTGTCTTCTGTTTACTCCGCCTCCTTCTAGGCCCAGTGGGCAGCGCACTGAGCACCCGCTGGGGGGCGCGCCCGGTGGTGATGGCTGGGGGCATCCTCACCTCGCTTGGCTTTATCTTCTCGGCTTTTGCGGGCAGTCTGCTGCACCTCTACCTTGGTCTGGGCGTCCTTGCTGGTGAGGGGAGAAGATACCCGTGTCCTTACGGGTAATGGTGAATAGGAGTTTATTGGGGGCTGGAGGCCAACCGGACAGGGGCCCCCTCCGAGAAGCAGGGCTGGGATTATTGGGGCAGGCATCCCTGGTCCTCACCCCGTCTTCCCCCATTCGCAGGCTCCGGCTGGGCCCTGGTGTTTGCTCCTGCCGTCGGGACCCTCTCCCGGTACTTCTCCCGCCGTCGAGTCTTCGCTGTGGGGCTGGCCCTCACCGGCAACGGGGCCTCCTCACTGCTCCTAGCGCCTGCCTTGCAGCTCCTCCTGCATACTTTCGGCTGGCGGGGGGCCCTGCTCCTCCTTGGTGCCATTACCCTCCACCTCACTCCCTGTGGCGCCCTTCTGCGACCCCTGGCCCTTCCTGGCGACTCTCCAGTACCACCCCAAGGGCCCCTAGCTGCCCTCGGCCTAGGTCTCTTCACTCGCCGCTCCTTCTTAGTTTTTGCTCTGGGCACAGCCTTGGTGGGGGGTGGGTACTTCGTCCCTTACGTGCACTTGGCCCCTCACGCTTTAGACCAGGGCCTCAGGGGGTATGGAGCAGCGCTGGTGGTAGCAGTGGCAGCAGTGGCGGATGCCGGTGCCCGGATGGTCTGTGGGTGGCTGGCGGACCAGGGCTGGGTGCCCCTCACGCGGCTGCTGGCAGTGTTTGGGGGTCTGACAGGGCTGGGGCTGCTGGCCGTGGGGCTGGTGCCGGTAGTGGGGACTGAGCAGGGCTGGGGGGGCTCCCTGCTGGCCACAGCTGGGGCCTATGGGCTGAGCGCTGGTGGTTTCGCCCCACTGGTTTTCGGTGTGCTTCCGGGACTAGTGGGCATCGAAGGTGTTGTACAAGCCACTGGGCTGGTGATGATGCTGATGAGCCTTGGGGGGCTTCTGGGCCCTCCGCTGTCAGGTAAGGGTCTGAGCCAGCATTTCACATCACCAACATCCTATGCCCCTGGGGTCTGAGGCCTCTAAATTCCTTTCCCCTCCCTCTTAGGCTTCCTAAGAGATGAGACAGGAGACTTCACCACCTCCTTCCTTGTGTGCGGCTCTTTGGTCCTCTCTGGCAGCTTCATCTACATGGGGCTGCCTGGGGTGCTGCCCTGCTGCCATCCAGCCTCAAGTCCAGCCACCCCTCCCCCTAAGACGGGGGAGCTGCTCCCCATTCCTCAAGTTGCCCTGCTGTCCCCAGGAAACGCTCACTCCACTCTGGACACCACTTGTTGACCATTTTCTTTTGGTTTAAGCCCATCCCCTAATAAAGAATTTCTGATTTTCCTGCAAGCTCCAATTGTTAGCCAATCTAGGACGCTGAAAACATTCTACTTAAGATATTAAAAAAGGCTGGTTGAAAGAAACAGGATCCCACTAAATCTTGGAGAAGAGGAAAGGTATCTATCTGTTCAGCCAGTCCATTTCTCTTTACCCTAGCTGTTGCCAGTATAACATGGAATCTTTGAGAAGTTGTCTGCCTGTCAGCTTCAATTTGTTTGGGCGGGGGAGGGGGTGAGGGGGTGGGAGAAGGTGGCCCATGGGTGCTACCTGCTCCGTCCTCATTTCCTGTACTCAAAACTCTTTCTTGAATCTCAATGTCCTTCTACTGGCCAGAGGTAAGTACAAGAATCCTAGACCCAGACTTCAGCTCTCCTGGCTTTAGCTCCCTCTCCCAAACTACCCCCCTACACACACACACACACACACACACACACACACACACACACTGTGTTCCCACCATTCTCTTAATTTCTTTTCTAAGTCACAGGAGATAGTGGGAAAGAGGGAAGTCAGTGGGCAAGTGGGGGGAACTGTGATCCAGAGAGCAGAGTCCAGGGTTAAAATGCTCTGGGTCACCAGAGCTCTTGGACATGTCCCTTCCACCTCACCCCCATTGATGACACCATTCAGCCAATCCCAGCATATGGGTCCCAGCTCTTTCTGGTTGTTATCCAGTTTTCTTATTCAGTTTTATCCCAAAGGGGAATCCCTCTTTCCCAAACATCTGCCTTCAGAGAAGAAACTTAGTAGGCAACACCAGAGATCATTTGTAAAACAGTAAGTCTCTTGGCCTTTGATTTTCACGGTTGATTCACAGCTCAATGGAGCAGGCTGAACTCCTGGATCCTGTAGAAAAGGTTGTGGGAGCAAAGAGGAGATAGGAGTCTTCAACAAAATACAAAGGGTTGGCACACACATTGCAGGAGCCCTGTGCCTGCTGTGGCAGAAGATAGATCAAGATGCTTAAGGCACTGTGATTCTGGGGGCATCAGGATAGGGCGGGAGAAGACGTGGAGCTGCCAACGTCTGGCTTTCTGGGTCTGACAGCCCCTTTTTGGAGTTCAATCCTCTCCCAGTCCTTCCGTGGGCAGGGGGATTTTGGTATCCAGTGCCTCTGTTACAAGATCCTGGGACTTGGAGGTAGGAGATGAGAAGCAGAAGTGGGGCAGAGTGATGAGAACTCCACTCCCTGCAAGAAGGAAGGCCCCAGCCACCACAAAAGAAGCTGTGTAGTTGCCTGTCACATCCCGGAGGTAGCCTATGTCCAAGAGAGAAAAAGGATACACATAGGTGATCTGTTTCCTGAGACTGATGTCTCAGACACATTTTTGGGTGGAGGGAAGAAAATAATCCTTAACCCATCATCTTGGAAGAGTTAGAATTCCCAAGGTAGGACTGACCTTGAGAACTCTGGCTTCCCAAGGGGCTTCAAAAGGTCATTTCAATCACCTTCTTGTCTTCAAAAAGGACCTCCAAACCAGCCAGTGGAGATTTGGGAATCCAAATTGAATCAGGCACACCTGTGCCTTTCTTTCTGGCAACTGTGGCCCTCCCTTCTACACCTTCCGTTAATAGTTAAGAGGAAAATGTTACAGGTCTAAGGTTCTGGCATCTGGAGGCTGGAGAACTTTGGTCAGATGACTCAGACATCTGGGTTGGGGCCCAATGGGCCAAAGGAAAGGGCAGACAGTGACATGTTATGTCTGTCCAGGTCCAGCTAGATCCTCTGAAAACCCAAGCTGCAGATACCCTGCCAAGGGTTCCACATAGCTCCTTTTAGTCTTTCTATAGCCCCAATTTCTTTGCCCTATGGACCTACTTCAGTGCTGCTATGATTGGCTATACAGGCCGTGTAGTATACCATATCAGACAGCAATATTTACATCCACTCTAATGTGAATAGTCCCCTCCCCAAATGGTATGATACAGCAGTTCTGGCCCACCTGGAAACCCTGTTCTCCTTACCTGACAGAGGAGCCCCCAGCAGCCCCCCGATGCTCTCTACCATCTGCACCAGTCCCAGGCCACAGTATATCCTTCCAGTCCCCACCAGTTCAGGCAGCACGGAGAAGGCCACTGGAGTCAGGGCCCCTGATGTGAAGCCATAGGCCAGAGCCAGAGTCACCAGGGCTGTGGGAGCCTGAGCCACAGGGAATAGGGCCAGTGACACCCCAGTCAGGGCAGTCCAGAGAGTCAGGAGTCGTGCCACAGGCCCTGGGACTGCATCCCCTAGCCACCCAGAAACCACACGCCCAATAAGATCAGAAATAGCAGCCAATGAGAGTAGGAAGGCAGCAGGCAGTGGATCCCAACCCAGGTCCTGGAGATGGGCCACTAGGTGCACGTAGGGAATGAAGTAGCCAGTGTTGATCAGGGTGAGGGCAACAGTGTAACGGAGGAAGGGGCCATGATGAAGAAGGAAGGCAAGTTGGGCCCCAGGACCTCCCATGGCAGGGTCCTCAGTTAGGGAGAGTGGGCGGAGGAGAGCACCACAGGCCACCAGGTGGAAGGAGAGGGCAGACACCAGCAGTAAGGCACCCCGCCAGGCATAGTGGCTTAGCAGCCATTGGAAGAATGGGGCAAAGGCAAAGGAAGAGAGGCCCACGCCCGTCAGTGCCAGTCCCATGGCCAGGGATCGCCGGCGAGAGAAGTAACGGGACAGGCAGGCCAGGGTTGGAGTGAAGGTCAAGGCCCAGCCACAGCCTGTTAAAAAGGAAGAAATGGGTGTTGGGGGATTCTTAGGGAGGTCCGGGTACCCAGTTACCCCAACACTGCCCAATAGCAGAATGTAGCACAGGCCTGGGTTACAATCCTAGCTATGATACTTTCTAGCTGTATGACTGTATTTTACTTAATTGCCCAGACTCAATCTTCTCATCTAAAAAATGGGGGTAATATACTTTATGGGACTGTGGAGGTTTGGAGATAATGTTTGTAAAGTAACTAGCACAGAATTTTGGAGTCAGACCTGGTTTCTACCATTTCTAGCTGTGTGATCTTCATTTGCCAAGTTGCATAAGCTTCTACAGCCTTGTTTTGTCTGTAAATAGGATAATGACATCTATTTCACAACCACAGTACCTGACACAACTTTATAGTACATAAGTCTTCCTTTTAAGACTCCAATCATACTAGCCCCTGGGCTTGTATATTCTCGACTGACTTGCCATCTCTAATTGCCCCACCATGTTTATCAATTTAGTCATCCCTCTTAAAAATTCCCTTTGGGGCACAGGTGCTATTCAAAACTTTCTCTCAGCTTCTCCCTAAGCCTTTTGAAAAGAACAGGAAAAAGGTGATAGTCCAGAGGCCAAAAACTCAGGCATTTGATTTTTCTGCCTGTGCCCAGGGTCTCACCGGAGAGCAGCCCAATACTCAGGTACAAGTGGGTCAAGGAGGTAGCAAAGGAGGCGAGCAGCATCCCCAGGGCAGCCAAGATGCCCCCAGCCATCACCACGGGCCTGGGCCCAAACTTCGTGCTCAGGGCACTGCCCACTGGGCCTGGGAAAAAGGAAAGCGTTCTGTGAGAGGATCTCAGGTGTCCTTCTCAAGCACGCCCCATCTCCGCCCTTCCCCTTTTCTGTCCCCGCATCCCCTCCTCCTTCCGAGGGTCGCAGGACACCGAACCCAGGCACAGCACTCACTCCCAAACTGCTGCATTGCAATTCCTATGGAGGCGATCCAGGAGACGCGCGCTGCCTGCTCCTCAAACGCCGCCACAAACTCCACGAAGAAAACCCCGAAGGAGCGGAGCACCCCGAACACCAACGCCGACTGGAAGAACGCTGAAAGCACCACCATCCAGCCCCAGCCCCCGTCGGGGGGCTCGGCCCTACGCGCCATCTGGGAAGTAACAGAGCTGCCACCACTAAAAGCCCCCGCGGAAGCAGGGCTCAGGACGCTCCAGCCAGCCAGCCAGCCAGCCAGCCAGCCAGCCAGCCAGCCAGCCGGACGAACGGACGGCTGGGGCCGCGCAGGGGAGGAAAGGCTGGTAGAGAAGAAAGTACAGACGAGGGCTTAAAAGCTGCAGAGAGGCTGCGTGAGGCACCTGCGCTTTTCTCCTACCAGGGCGATATTGGTGGGAAGAACAGGCCGGTGCTTCTGGGGAGATCAGCGCCCGTGGGCGTGGCTCTGCTGGTCTCTAGTACAGAATAGAGGCCTGGGCAGGACAGATCCAGCCGTGGGCAACGTTAGGTAGAAGAGCCGGGGGGCGACACTGGGTTTGGGCCCCACCGTTGAGGCGATTCTCCGTATGGATTATCAATTTTATCATTGCAAGTGTTAGCACCTGGTCAGCCTGGCATAGCTCGCCAATGAGGACGCTTGACTCCTGAGCAGGGGCGGAGCCGGAAAGGCAGGGCGGGATTTAGAGCATTGTTCTGGACCCGGGCCCTGAGTAGGGAGCATGCGTAAAGAGGAAACTTTAGGAGGCCAATTAGATGCGGAACGTGGGGACCTCTCAGGAGGCTGCTTCCGTTTCCTGTTCACCTAGCACGCCAATTCGCCCAGGTTTCAGCACCAAGACCCGCACGTAAGGAGTACGTGGGGGTTGGTGGTACGTAAACTGGTTCAGGAGAGGAAAACATTCACTTATTTAATAAGGAGCCCAAGTGTTGCAAGGCTAGGTGCGGACGAGCAGAGGGTAATGAGATACGACTCAAACAAAATACCTGGCAACGCTCCTGAGGCCACTAGAATCTAGATGCCTGGATCCCTGAGGGGTTCAAAGGCCAAGGGAAGAGACAAGGGGAATGGGTTGTTGGACTCCTGGCGTTCATTTCTGCAGCTTGTTCCCACTAACAGAAAAACTTTAGGTCACAGAAACCAAAAATATTGTAACTGGGGAGAGGAAGGGTGGGTCCTACCAGCATCACCCACCCCTTCTTCACTGGGACTGGAACCCTTTCTTCTGTTCTGTCCCTCTAGTAACAACCACTTTCTAACCAATTTTTGATTTCATGATTAGATAAAGAGACAAGCCATGACTACTGGAGCAGTGGGCCCCTCCAACCCAACCAGTACCCAGTCCCTCCACTTTATATAGCACTAATGGCCCGGCTTTCTGTTTCTTCATTATAATTTAACCTCCCCAAGACCCTGACCTTCAAACTTGGACTCAAGTGTTCATACCCAGACATGTGGGGAGGGAGGCTGTGTAATTTTGAAAAGTATATTGAGCCTTATAATTTTATATGTGGGAAATAAAAATGATCATATCCAAAACACCTTTTGTGTGTGTGTGTGTAAGTAAAGTCAAAACTTTGGGTGGTGGGGAATATGCCAATGAGTTGGTGTGGCATTATAACATAGTGGTTAAGAGCACAGTGTTTAGAACCAAAGTTCCAATCTTGGCTTCATCACTTAATGACTTGGCCAAGATATTGAACCTCTTAGTTGGTTTCCTGATCTGTAGATTGGGAATAATAATAGCACCTACTTTTTAGGGTTGTCAGGGAAGTTGAATTAGATAATCTATGCATTAAAATGCTTAGTTTAGGACCTGACATGTAGCAGATTAGTAATATTAGCTGGTCTCATTTTCAACAGGAGATAAGCTGTAGTGGGGGGAGAAGAAAAGTTTTAGTTTTGTTTCATTTTTTGCTTTTTAAAAATCTAATCCATGTCACGGGTTTTAAAAGACTGAGAAACACAACCACAAACTGTAAATGTTGGAAGGAACTGCAGAGACCATGTTAATGGACTTATTTCAGAGATTAGTCATTTAAGTCCAAAAGAGAGGTAACTTACCAGAATCAGTGGCCCTCTACTCTCTGCTCACAGGGAAGAACAGAGCTGTGCACCCAGGACACACATAGGACAGGGAAAGGATGAGAGGGAAACATGTATTGGTCAATGGATAGATTCCAAGACACCATTGCTGGGGGAGGAGTGGAGCTGGCATATTGGCTCTAACCACACAGCCTTCTCACTGCCACCTCTAGCCCCTATTGTTCTTATGGGACTCAAGTCCTATCCATTTTCTTTGGTGATGGTGGTGATGGTAATGGTAGGGGGTGTCCCAGCACAGATGCATCCTCAGCCCCTTGGTATTATTAGTGGCTTCCTGGCTTCTCCCTGCCACCTCCACACTTCAGGCAGGAAGTGACTTCAGAGCAGCAGGATGCAGGTGGCTCCGGAGAAACTTCATGAAGTCACTGGTTCCTACACAATGAGCCGGAAGGCAAGGGCAGGGGAGAACAAGGGCTATTTAAAATGTCTGGTGGGATGGGACAGTGGAATGAGCACAGAATCCAAGATGGTCTCCAGGAGGGAAGAACCTTCTTTCCCCAGCTTCCTCCAGGCCCCAGATCACCCAGGCAAGAACCCAGGACACAGAAGGCAGCACAAAGAGGCTTCTTTATTCCATGATTCTGATCTTGCAAGATCTAATATCTCCACCCCTAGGCACCCTCCACCTGCCCATCCAGTCTGCTTAAAAAAAAAAAAAATTCATGGTTCCTTTTCACATCTCTCCTCTGCTTCCCCTCCCTCCTTCAAGTCTGCAGTGGGGAGTAAGAGGGAGAAGAGTAGCTTTCTCACCAGTCCCCAAGTGACAGCCACTAGTACTGACCTATCTTGAGGAAGCTACCCCCCAGAAATTCAAAGTGCTTCTTACCCTCCACCCCATGCCCCATAATCAAATAGGCTCCACAGCAAAAGGGTCAGGACTGTAAATCAAGGCTTCAGAGTATCATCTAATAGTCCACCCAATTAAGAGGCAACCCCATTCCTAACTTTCTACCTACTTGGCCAAACCAGAGACTGCACCCCTCAACCAACCGCTTAATTCTACCTGGAAACTTGGTCCACTAGAAGATCCATCCATCCATCAATCAATCAATCAGTCAATCAGTCTTTTAAATCTTTAAATCTCTAATCCCAACAGTAATCCCAATCATAATCCCAAACTACAGCGAATTCAAAATGGAACTCAGCCCCTTTAATCTCCCTGTGGAAGGTTCTAATGCATTCACTGGTTCCAGACAGGAATGCAGTGATGGACAGAAAAGGTCACAGATGCAGTGGTCTAAGGTAAGAAAGTTACCAAGCACCTGTGCCTTCTAGAGGCAAAGAAATTTCTAGAATCTGGACATTTGCCAAAAGATGTCCAAAAACCCACTGAAGGAAGAAGGGGTTTTTCTCAGGTAAAGAGAACCCCAAGGAACATTCAAGCCCAGATGCCTCTGCAGTAAAGGACTGGTCACATGACTCTTAACTGTTTAGTCAAGATAAAGAGTTTCATAATTCTCCCCTAGGTCATAACATTCTTAGAGACTGGGCAGTATCAGAAAAAGCTGCATCATCTCTGATAAGGAATTTCAGATCTCTCCCTCATGGAAGGATCAACTCAGTGACAAGGACAGGCCCTACTGGGAGGGTTGTGGGCTCTATCATGACAGACACAGCAGAGTCAAACCTAGGTGACCAGACTAACAGGACAGTTAGGGGCATGAGAGAAAGCTTCTCCAGTCATCCCCACAGTTCCAAGACTGACAAAGCCCCCACACCCACAGCCCTCAGGAGGCATTCATTACCTCCCATTTCATGCTCACCATAAAGGTTCCCATAGCCCTTGAATAACAGAGAAAAGTCTACCCTTTTCTAGCCTACTAGATAACTTACAATATTCAGAATACCAGAGTGGGTTCCTGACCCAACTCCACAAACCCACATGTTCCCAGAGCTGCCCTAGAACAAATAAAGGTTCCAGACCTAGAATTGGAGGGACAGGACACAGAGAACCCCAACAAGCAAACAAATAGGAGAAAGAACAACTCTAAAGATTAAAGTTACGGCAATAATAATATAAAACACTCAAGCCAAAGGAGACAGCCAAGTGCTAATCTCTGCCAGCAGAGCTGTGACCTCACACTCTGTGTTTCAGGTCACTTTTGATCACACTTGTGGAAGAGGGACATGGGAAATGCAATACAATGAAGGCCCTGGTGTCACCCAAAGGCCTCAATAAATTATATTTACAGATAAACCAAATGAGATGAGGGTTGCAGGTGGAGGACTGTTCCCTTAAAGAAATGGGGGACTCCAGTCTCTCCCCCAGCTCCCAGCTTTCTCTCTCCTCAGAAACAATTTTGATTGTGGGGAAGAGGTTTTGACCAGCAAAACAGAGGCAAATCAAGCTGGGATCTGCCACCCCTGCTCTCCCCAGTGAGAAATTAAGGTGGTGGCAGTTTCTGATACTGCAGGGGCCTTGCACACCCCCATGCCCAAGTCTGCCAGAGAAAGTAGGCATGGGCTGGCAGCTTTCCTGGCTTCCAGCAAGCGAGTGGGGTCGGCCATCGCTCAGCTAGGGCCCCCCCAGAATGTGGTAGTGCACTTTGGTGTTGGTAGCAGCTCCGTGTTTCTGGCGCAGATGCAGTCGTAGTTGACTCTTGTGCCGGAAATGCAGGCCGCAGGGGTCGCACTGTGGGGGGACAGGCAGGTCAGGTCCCGCCCCATCCACAACCACCTTT
Source organism: Hipposideros armiger (assembly GCF_001890085.2). NCBI lineage: Eukaryota > Metazoa > Chordata > Mammalia > Chiroptera > Hipposideridae > Hipposideros > Hipposideros armiger. The sequence goes on from NW_017731781.1 coordinate 670,724, forward strand.
TAGGTGTCGAGCAAGGAGCGAGGGAGAACTGTCCAGCTCTCCACTGAATAGATTTTAGTCCTTTTGTCCTCCCAAATCCTCAGGGGGGAGGGAGGCCAAGTAGACAGGAGCCCCCCTCTTCAGCAAAGGTTTTCCCATCTGTTAGCTTCTCTTTCAGTAGCACAGTGTCCAGTCCAGGACTCTCAATTCTATACCTGCCCATCCCCACCCCCATCCCGGCCCCTTTACTCACATCCCTCCTCCGCCCCAGCCCCGCCCCTTGCGCGCGCGGACTCTTCCAGGTCACGGCCCATTTTGAAAAGATCTGGTGACCGCCAGGCCCGCTCCTCTCCGAGCCCCGCCCCTAGGTAAACGGGGCGGGGGAGGGGGAGGGGGGGCATAATTTTAAGGCTTTGGGCCAGGACAAGTCGGGTGGGTACTCACGTGGTAAGGTTTCTCCCCTGTGTGGATGCGAACGTGGCTCTTGAGGGTCTGTAGGTGGCGGAAGCGAGTTCCGCAGGTAGAGCAAGGATAGGGCTTCTCCCCAGTGTGGATCAGCACGTGCGCGCGCAGATGCGCTACCTGGGAGGGGAGGAGACTTCAGACCGCGTTCCATTGGAGGGATAGAACCCTTCCCTGGCGGCCGGCCCTGCCCTCTTGTAAATTTGCCTTGGAGCCCGCTCTGAGACTGGCTCTCTACCTGTACGAAGCGCGAGCCACAGGTCTCACACTTATAGGGCTTCTCTCCCGAATGGATGCGGCTATGCGTTTTCAGGTTTGCCGGCCGGTTAAAGCGGGCTCCGCAAATGGAGCAGTGGTAGGGCTTTTCCCCTGGAGGCAGAGAGGAAGGGAGGTCAGGGACTTGGCCCAAGGATACCCGTGGGCATGAAGGCCAGGGGCCCTCTCCTCCCTGCTCCTTCCCTACCTGTGTGCACCGTGCGGTGGCTGGCCAGGTTGCCCTTGTAGCGGAAGGCAGACCGGCAGAGCTGACACTTGTAGGGCTTGTCTTCATCCCCAGAAACCAAGGGGTCCAGCCCTGGTGAGCACCCAGCCACAGCCTTACAGTTCTGGCAGCTGAAAATTTCACTTCCTGGCGAGGAGAGTGGGTAATGACAACAATACCAGGGAATCCTCAAACTACATAGTAGTGTTTTCTTTTTCCCAATTTACTGTTAAAGGCTTCTAGAGCTCAGTTGACTTACTCGAGGTTACATGGTTAGTTAAGAGGGCTCCATGTCTGACTCCAGAGTTCTCTGCTAATCTCTTCAATAGTGGTGGTGGTAGGTGGAGGCCTCTGCTAGTGGGTGCAAGTTTCTGTTTCTCTCACCACTCTGCACCACTCTGGATAACAGCATGCCAGAGAGGCCCTGCCAAGCTTTGGGCTGACCACTCAGCCCCGGATGGGAATAGGCCAGAAGTTTCCAAACAGTGCTACTCATTGGAAGCTTTAAAAATACTGATGCCTGGCTCCTACTTCCAGACATTCTGATCAATGGGGTGTGAGCTAGGCAAGGGGATTTTCAAAAGCTCCTTGGTGATCCTAATTTGCAGTAGATAATTGAAATAGGCCTTTCCTAATGCCTTTTGGCCCAAACTGACCTTGAGCAGCCACAGGAGAAAATCCCAGAAGGAAGTAAAAGGAGGGGCTCTTACCTGGTGGTGGACAAGCCTGCCCAGAGGGTGATGGAGTGGCCTCTTGAGTCCGGGGTGTGAGATAGGGTGTATTGACTGGAGCCCCACATTTGAACTGTACAGTGGCAGCAGTTGGAGAGAGCCTAGGCAGAGTAAAAAGTTAGGAAAGACTATGTGAAGGGGGGCTTCTCTGTTGGAGAACTTTGAGCCAAAGGCCTAGCCTCCAGAAGTGAGCCAGTATTGACCAACAAGCCATGTCCAATTGTGCTGCCAAAGACCCACACCACTGAGTAAGCCTGGCCTCTGGCCAACTTCCTAATGTACGCTAGTGTCTCTGGAACCCATCTCCTCACTCCTTGCTCCTGACCACCCAGGCTCACTGGCTCTGCCTTCTAGCTGAGGCTAGCCATTACAAATTCTTGGGGTTCCAGTTACTGTACCTGCTCTGGGGACCGGGAATGGGTCCTTCTTCACTGCCGCTGCTGCTGCTGGAAGCCTCATCTCCACTGAGGAGCCCAGCTTGGGGGCAACGTTGACCAGGACTCCTCTCCCCCACCAGGCTCCCTGCTTGGGAGGCCTGAGAGTTTAGCACGATGAACTTGTACTTTTTCCAGTTGCAGGCCTTGGGGTCTGGGCTGCCTGGACTAGGGGGGCCTTGACTGCAGCTGCGAGACTCAGTAGGTGGGTCTGGGTGCCCTTCGGAGCGCCTGGGACTGCCTGGTGGAGGGGCTGTTGGGGGCGTGGGGGGTTCTGCTTCCAGGGGCCGCAGGGAGATGCCCAGAGGTTCATAGCTGGGAAAAGTGCGATGGACATTAGTGCTATTTCCTGATCTTGGCCTCTGCCCTTAACACCTGGGATACCACCTCACCCACGGAGAACACCGAGCTGGGGCTCCTTCACCTGGCCTGGATGAAGCGGTGGCATGCCTGGACCACATGTTCCATCTGCAAGTAGGTGGCAGCTGCAAGAACTGCTGGTGCAGTGGCGGGAGAGAGGCGTAGGCGTGAAGTGTACATGAAGTCCAGAAGAGGAGCGAAGCCTCCAGCTTCGGGGCCCCTGGGCAGGGAGAGCACGTCCACTCCCACTCCTGCACGGCCTCGGAAAATTGAATAGAAGAAGCCGCTGGAGAAAGGGTAGATAGGTCAAATTAGGGGCTAGGGAACTAAAAGAGACACAGCACTATAGACAGTCACTCCCCATAGAGAGCTCCACCTCCTCCCCACTGTCACCCCGCCTCAATTCCGAGACGCTCCGCCCCCTGCTCCTATAAGGCTGGGCTTTGGATTCCCTCCCAAAGACCTTACGGCCCCGCCCCTTTCCCATTTGGTCCCACCCCACCCGATGAGTCTCCCCTCGAACCTGCAGGCGATAAGAACTGCCTTATGAGCCCGAAGGGGTTGCCCGCCAACCAGTAGCGTGACGTCAGTGAGGATCCCGCGCAGGCGCAGCTCATTCAGGTTGCCCAGCACGTCGGAGGAGTGGCGAGTGAACTCGCGGACGTAGCCCAGTTCTCCCTCGGGTGTAGCGGTGGAACCCATCGCGACGCAGGCCTGGGGATGCCAAGGAGAGGGCTCAGGGATCCAAGCAGTCCTAAGACGGCTTCCCTTCCACAGTTTGTTTCATCCTCCTGAGGTGCAACTAGAGCCAAGCCCACGGCCAAGGCTCACACAGCCTCACTTAATTCATCTTCCTCTTTCTGCCCTCGACCACACCATCGCTCGCTTTCCGCCTCTAGATTCGAAGAGGCGTCTAGCTTCACCGCGGCGTTGATGGCGGGCGTAGGGAATCCTGCGTGCAGCCCTTAGTTCGACTCCTAGCGCGATTCCAGCACCCTACTCCTAGCGCCCTTCCAGCAACTCCCACTCCCTTCTGCTTCACTGCGCGCCTGAGTCTCAGGTGTCCGACCCTGCCTGGAGACCCCATATGACCTGCAGTCCACATACCTTCAAATCCCAATCGAAGCTCCCTCCCCCAAACCACGAACTCTACTACCATCTAGTTCCCGATCCCTAGCTGAGCCCAATTTGGGGGCCTCAGTCTTCCTACCATTAACAAGCCCCAACCCTCTTCGGGGACCCAGGAGTCCGGTTTCCTCAGTCTCTCGTTCTTACCCCCGTCCAGCAGGGGCTGCGGCGTATCTTCTCGGGGGTGGGGGGCGGGGTCTCTCTCCTCTCTTGGCCTCGGCTCCTTTATCTCGCCGGGATGTCGGGGGCGGGGGTGGAGGTGGGGTGAACGCCTGGGTCTGTATCCTTCCTTCCTCCCTCGCTCTCCAGATGGCAATCCGGGGGCGGGATCTCCGGCTCTAGGGCGGGACCTCAAACGCTGGGTGGTCGTAACCCAAGGGGTCTTGGGTCACCGAAAGTGGAACCAAGAATGGGACACTGGAATTGGGGAGGAGGTTGGGGATATCGAGGTTGAAAACATGGGTGACTGGATTGTCGGGTAGGCGGGGGACTGGGACAGCAAAAATTGGTGTGTTGGCTTTTGGAAGGGTGTGCCAGGAGCCTGTTACAGGAGAGTGAATACAGCAAAAGTCCCTTTCCAGTGTACGGTATAACGAGACATAAGGGGGAGCCCATTGAAGCACCAGATTTGGGGCGGGAGCGATAGTGGGCTCCTGTGGGGTCTCAGACAGCGGGAGGGATGGTGTGAATGACAGGTTCCTCTAGCGGGGCCTACAAAAGTGTGTGTGTGTGGGCGGGGGTGTGTGGGGGGGAAAGCTCTGACCAGGCGGGGTAGGGAAAGGGCGGATATGATTTCTAGTTCGTTTCCCTCCATTGTCCTGCGACCGGACGGCCCCGCCAGCTGCTTCCCCTCGAGGAGGTGGGGAAAGCCCCGGGTGGGGGCCAAGAGACGCTCAGGAGACCTAGGCGCCCGGACTCTTGCTCCCAACTCCCTTCTGAATCCTTTTAGGGATCCAGAGAGACAGATTCCCGCCCATAGCCCGCTCGCCCTCCCCCAATCCCATCTCACCAGGGCCTCGGGCACCCGCCCGTCGGCTACGCTTGGAGGCTGGCGGGACGCCGGGGTCCAGCGCGGCAAGTAGGCAAAACTCGGCAATGTTTGACTCCTTCCACGAGGGGGCGGACGAGCACTAGATTCTTCTCGTCCGGTTGTCTCCACCGGGCTGGGGGGTCCATTCAGACACGGGCGCAGGATCCATTCGGTCTGGGCGGCTGAAACTTTCGTCCTCCATCCCTTTGTGCTGGTTTCTTTTGTGCCTCTGTCATTTAGGAGGGGGCTAGGGTTGGGCAGAGGGAGGGAGAGTTAGGCGACAGAGGGAACTTTTGTCCGAGGCAGGGGTTACTATACCTGGGTATTCCCTGGCTTTGGGAGCAAGATCAGTGGGTGGGACAGTAGTGGGGTCTGAGCCCTGGGAGTATAGGGTTTTCCTTTCTAATTAAGCTAGACACTATTATTTGTCTTTAGAGGTGGATTTTTAGTGAACATTAATATGAAAGTTGGGTGGGGTGAACAAAGAGAAGGGAAACCCAGTGGGTCTCAGGGTAAAAGAAAGGAGAGAAGGCAGGAGTGGCCTGTTAACCCTAATTTTAAGTCCCTGATCTGGGATATAGGCATGGGTCACACTTCATATTTTGTTTGAGGAGATGTTGGGTGGGGGAGACAAGGTTCATTTGGAAAAGAGAGGCCAGAGCTGAGTCTAGCTCCTAAGCAGGAAAGTCTTAGAATTGGGCTCAGGAGAGTCTCCAGTTGCCCAGAAATGACTGACCACGACCCATGAAGCTGCATATCTAGGCCTGAGTGTGCAGATTTGAGGGTGTCTTTATTTGGGTGAACAAAAGAACTGCTGAGAAAACTGGGAATTGGGGACCACTAGGGATTCAGGATGGTAAGGTGGCTTTTGCATGTGAGGGTTACTTTGGTCTCTGCCCATTTTGGAGGTATGGGTTAGACTAGGGGCTCCCTGTAGTATCAGGATGGAGTTGATTTTGTGTTATCTGGTCAATTGTGGAGTGCATGTTTATTATGGGGTGTTGAGTTAGTTTGATTGTTTTAGGCACTGGGGGCTGCATTCAGGCTTGAAGGTAGATGGTAAGGTAGGCATGGAGCTGATTTTGAAGCTACATTAGTTCTGGGGATTCTGAGCCCACAATTTGGAGATTGTCATCTTGGAATATCAGGAGAACCTGCTAGGTATTATTCAGGAGGTGGGTGAAGGTTTTGTTTTAGAGATTCATAGTGATTGGTATATATGGACAATCTGATTGCAAGTATAGTAGTCATGCTGATTTGGAAGTACATTCTGTTTTGGGCTGCCATATAAGTTTCAAGGAGCAGATTAGACTTAGGGGGGCATGAAATTCAATTTAGAGTTATTTTTATTATCTTGAGGTAGAACATAATAGAAACCTGAGAGCAAGTTTGAAGGCCTGTGATTATGGATCCACGAGGGGGAATAAAACTTGATATTTGAATGTTGTGGAAACTTACTCTGAGGAGGGGATATTCCTGTTTATGAATAGATAGCCAGGAAGCTTTTTTTTCAGGGGGAGAAACAAGGTGACGGCCCAGGGTAGGAGACTAAAGTTTTGGGGTATCCTTATTTTGGGGGGTTTTGTCACTATTTGAGTGCATTTGGTGAAGCTGAGGGATGGATCTTAAGGTGAGATTGATTTGTGGGGTCACTTAATTTGTAGTACGATGCTGGTTTGGGATGTCCTTTGTTTATAGCTCCCTTTCACTCCAGATAATAGAAAGCTCATTCTTTAGTGAACCCCCAAATATGCCCAGGGTTTGCAGGGAGAAATTTGGAAAGGGAGTGTATTTCCTCTTATTTCTATATAACCTGGATAGATCTAAGGGAGAAAAGGTGGTTTCAGACTCTGAACCCCAATTTCTTAAGGGAGCATGCCTTAGTTTGGGAGAAGGTGGGAGGAGATGGGGTGTCTTGTGGTAAAGTGGACACCCTGACTAGGGGAGTTGCTGTTGAAACTGTGGCAAAGAGAGGTGGTGGTGGGGTACAAGGAGGTGATTCTTGTCCCCTGATTTTCTAGGATGAGAGCCCCAAACAGAAAGCAGACATAGGACTGGGAGTGTGGGTGAGATTACGGGGGAGGGGTTCCCCACGGCTGCAGGGACTAGGGGGTAAACCAGGCCAGCTCTGCACGCCTGGGTCCTGCTCTCTTCGGCTCTCCTCCCCTCTCTCCCTCCCACCGCCCACCCCCCCAACCCAAGGAAAAAAAAACTGCCTGTGCAACAGCAATGGCAGATTCCAATCCTCCAGGCTTTCCTGAACCACCACGGAGACCAGCCAGGGGGGAGGGGAAGGGAGGATCGGGCTTTCCTGCTTCCCTAAGACTGGGGCTATGAGCTTGACCTCCTGGCCCCTGGCCTTTCAAGGAGTGCCCCCCGGTCTGGAAGCCAGGTGTCCTGGACCCTAGCCCCCGGGCGGGGGGGCCTGGAGAGACCGGGAGGAGGAAGGAGGGAGTGACTTCTAAAATTGGCATCGGGACAGAGCAGGGCTGGCGGGAGGCAGGCAAAAGACGGAATTTTCCTGAAAAAACGGGGGTATCTGAGGACCCCAAATTTGGGGAGCTAGTCCAGGACTGTTCTGCCAACATCCTAGATTTTTTGGGGATTTTTTTGGGCCCCCGGGACCCCTGTAGATGGGGTGAGGAATGTAGTGTTGGGGGAATCTGACTGGGGCATTGCAGCTGCCTCTCCCGCCGAGTTGGAGACGGATGGGCTGGGACCGGTTTGGGGGGGGGGGTGTCCCCAATTCTGACTGGGAGTGGAGGAACCCTATCCTGAGCTCTCTTGTGGGGGTCCCCCCTGCCTAGGGCACTCCCCACCCCCTGAGCCAGCCGAGAGGAAGGAGGCCAGCGATGCGACTGGGGCGGCTCCTTTCTCCTTCACCCCAAATGTGAGAGATGCACCCCAAATTTTGCTCCCTTCAAAATAGGGGACCAGGATCTCAGGGGAGAGTAGCTGAGGTAAGTGGGGAGGAAAGTGTCCCCTGTTTTCAGGAGAGACGTGGCGGTTGGGGGGGAGGTTTGGAGGTGCGTGCCGGGGTGGGGTTGGGCTTTGTCAGTCTTGGAACTGGGGGGACAATAGGAGAGGCTTTCTCTTATGCCCCTAAATTGCAGTTGCCAAGATGGAAACCAAAGGCTGAGACCAGAGGGCCCCGAACATCCCCAGCCATTAGTATAGTGTTTGATATCTGTTTCACCCCCACAAAGGCTCTGCCGAGGATGGGAGCTGGGGGCAGCTGTACAGTTTGGGGGCTGTGGAAGGTGGAGTGAGGAGCAGGAGGCCTTGGCAGGATTTGCTGTAGGGCAAATAGGGGTCTTAAGGGAGGGGTCTGGCATCTCTGGGGCCTAAAAAGCCTGCTTACACCTACCATCTTAGATCTTTTTGATTGCTAAGAGTTTTGGGGGGTGTGTCGGAAGGGAGGGTGGTAAAAGGTGGGATGGGAGGTGGGAGGATAATTTTTGGGTTTTAGAGGATATTGTTTTGATTTGCAGAAGGGATTTTGGCCCTTGGATTTTGCTTTCTGAGGGGTGCTTTTAAAAAATCAGGTCCTGGACAGGAGAAAGGCTGAGGGAAGGCCTACGGTGGGGGTGGGAAGAGGCATGTTTGTCTCAGCTTAAACGTGGCTTTCTGGGGTGGGCATGCCTTCCTGAGCCTGATGGATGGGCTGATGGGGGTTGTTGCAGGGGTTGGGACTTGGGTCCTGGGGGGCCACGGGGAGTGGGAACAGCTCTGGGAGTTGAATACTTGGACCCCCGGTCCAGATGGCTTTCTTTCTGGGCCCTGCTGCTCCCCTTTCTCCCTGGCCTCCATTTCCTGCCTTTGGCCTCCATCTTGTGGCAGGCCCAGGGCCCAGGGAGACTTCCGGCCCCCCTCTCCCAACCATGTTTCAGTCCCACCACCTCTGGATTGCCAACTTCCATCCCTGCTGTCCTTGGCCTCCTGTTCCTCCTTGCTCTCTCTTGGGTTCTGACCCAGAGAGGGGAGGAACGGACACAGGAAGCCTTGGGTCCCTGCCCTTGCTGAGTCGGGAAGCAGTTTGTTGGTCCCCCATAGTCACTCCCTATTTCCTCCGCCTCTTACCCCACCCTAGAGATCCCCTAAGTAGTTTCTAGGGAAGATGGTTTCAGTCTTATACTGCAAACCCTTAGGACCCTCTCCCTCCAGTTGCCTGCTCAGCTCCTAACTCTGGTTTCTTGTTTTCCCCAACCATTTGGGGGCCATTTTTGCCTTTTATGCCTTCTCTATATCCCTACTCTTGGTTGTAGGGGACTTCCCAGCACTGTCTTGTGCTCCCTTCCTCTCCACCCACCCCAGTCCTGCTCCCGCCCCAGCAGCACACTGTGGTTTGTACGGCACTGTGGCCACGTCCAAACCACACTGTGGTGTTAGAGCGAGGGTGGGGGAGGCACCGCTGAGGCTTGGCCCCGGAGGCTACCCTGGAAAAGTGACATAAAAAACATCTGGGGCCTTCATGCAAAGTTGGGGGTTGCAGGGGGAGGTGAAGAGGGAGGTATGAAAGCACTGGAAATTTAAAATTCCCAGGGAAGTCTCAGGAATACTGACTGCCAGAGACCCTGGGAGTAAGTTCTGCCTCCAGAGAGCAAAGTAGAGTCTTTGTTGCCCACACCCAGCTCCCCTGGCTCTAGCAGCACAGAAATATTGGCACTGGGAAGAGAGTCTGCCAATATTGGCTGAGCTGCTCCAGGCAGAGTGGTGAGAGCTGCCAAGGGGGGGCTGAGCCCCTGAGGGGCTAAGGAGAGAGGGCCCCTTGCACTCCAATAATGTTAAACGAAGGCACCAAGCTGACAGGGAGATCTTTATTGTTTTCTGTATAAAAAAGTCCATCAGCTCAAAAGGGATTAAAGGGGTTGGAGGCAGATGCTTATACTGGAACAGCAAGGTGGGCAGCCCTAACAGCCTTTCGACCCTCTCTCATGCAGGCCTTGCTCAGAGTCCCAGGCGATCCACAGTTCCAGGGTGAACAGAGAGAGGGGTCAGAGGTGGAAGGCTCAGCGAGAGAGCAGAGGAAAATCAGCAGAGGTCATGAGAAGGCCAGAATCCAGGGTCAGGCTGTCTGGAACAGAAAGTAAAATGGGCCGAGATGGCGCGAGCCCCAAGTATGCTTCCAAGACAATTCCTGCCTCCCCAATGCCAGGCTCCTTACTGACGCAACCCCCTGCATTGTGTATGAGTGAACCTTCTCTTCCAAAGCCCCTGTACAAGGGAGGAGGCTCCTGCTGAGACCTTCCCCTACCATCCAAGTGAGTACTTCCTCCCCCACCCCTTCAGCTGGTTGTAGGAGGAGGAGGACTCCTACCCTGGTCGAAGTTGAGTTTCTTGGCTGGAGGAGTTTCTCCTAGCCCTTCAATATCCACCAGGTCACTGTTGGCGTCCGAGTCGTTCAGAGCACTGAGTGTCACATCTGGGAGGGGGGCATAAGCTAGGCTCTAGGTTCCCTGACTGCCACCCCGGCTTCCCCAAGTTTCAAGCTCGCCCTCCCTCCCCTACCCCAGCCACTCTCTGCGAACCTTCACTGGGAGAGGAAGGTAGATTTGTCTTTCTTTAACTCAAGCCCAATTCTCTCACTGAACCTCAGATGGGACATTTAACCCCAAAGCAGCAACTCCACAGCCCTCACCAGCCTTTTGTTTCTTTATGGGGGGACCCCCAGCCTCAGGGACACTGGAGCTGCTTGGTGGAGGGGCAGCTGGAGGAGGCGACAAGACACCAGATGTCACCTTCTTGGGCCCTTTCTTGGGTGACTCAGCTGGAAGGGGGATACCAGAGTCTTCATATACCTTGCGCTTCACGGTGGCCTTTATCTGAGCCCTGAAAAGAGAGAGCAGGTTAGGAAGGGAGTCATCAGAGAGGATGCGGGAAGAAGGGAGGGGAGGGATGCGGGTAATGGGCCACCCTGAAGGAATACTGTGGAGCCCCTTCAGAACCTGGGTAAGAGTCCAAGTTAGGACCCTAACCCTTTGGTAGGGTTCTCATATTCCTGAAGCTTTTCACTCACTTAGGGCAGGTGGAGTTTGAAGAATGGATTCCCTGAACTGAGTAGTGGGAAGGGCCCATTTCCTAATTCTCATCTGGGAGAGATGTATGGATGTGGAAGGCTACCTGATTCGCCTTGGTGATCTACAGGTAGATTCTGATCAACCAGTTCAGAATCACAATATCCCTGGAAACATTACAGTCGTAAAGTCTCAACAGATCTGTATAAATAACCAGGCAACTCCCATTACCAAATTCAATTACTGGGTAGCCTGGGCAACCTAGAATCAAATTCTTGGAAGGTCCTGATTACCAAAGCATTTTAGTAACTTCTGACCAACTATGACAATTCTTTTATCTTTCAAGAGGATGGTAACAAAATTAGCAACAACGTAGAAAAGATGTTGAGCTGGAAGGGAGTTCTGAGGAAGCTGGAACAATGGTTACGGAGGAAGACAGTTGCCCACCCCCCCGCCCCCTTTCTCCACAGCCAACCCTCCCTCACACAGTCCGTTCCTTGATGACACAGCTGATGTGATTAAGATCGTCCCCAAATCGCTTCACAGCAGCCCTCAGCATCTCTATCTCCGTTTCCGTCCACTTGGCACTGTCAGAAGGGGAGAGGGGAATAGCGAAAGTGGGAGGAGGAGGGGTGTGGAGCCAGCCACAGCAACCAGCCTCCTCCCCTCAAAATCTGGGGTCCCTCCCATGGATCCACAGAGGTTCTCCTTAAAAAAAAGTTCTTAAGACTCCGTGGGAACCCCGAGGACCCCCAACCACATTATGATATTGCAACCACCACCACCTTATAAGAAAACCTCTTCCCCATCAACGTGAAACAGCTGCTGTAAGCAGTCCACTGAAGCCAATTCGACATGTAGGGGTCTACAAACTGAAGACCTGAACACAGTCTGCAGCAGTCTGAGGGAATTCCACAAGATTTGGGGTGGGTGGGTAGTGGTGGTGGTCTTATGGTCTGCGGTTCACAGCACGGCAGAGCTGTAAAAATGAGTCCGGGTTACGAGCCTCAGTCTGTGGTTTTATCTGTCATTCATTCAACAATCATTTATTAACACCTCTGCGCTGTGTCAGGCACAAAGGCAAACTAAAATTAACATCTGTCCCTGCGCTAGCGAGTGTCCGTGTCAATGATCGAGTCTAAGCGTCCGCTCTCAGCGTCCACGTCCCAGTTCGGGCTCACGTACCCGGCGGGGGAAGAGTCGGCCACGGGATGCAGCTGCATCGTCAGCTCCCCGAGCTTCGTGAAGGCGGCACCAGCCGCGGAGAAGATCTCTCCGACCTGGGGGCGGGACAGCATTACCGGGGCACACCCCCGCGCCGTTCCGCCGTGAGCCCCTAGCCCCACCCCAGGCTCGCCTCCAGCTCCCCGCTTCGCGTCCCGGGCGGAAGAGCCCGGAGCCAACTGGGGGTCCCCGCCTTCCCGTGGCCGCCAGGGAGCGCTATCCGCCAGGGAGGTCGAACCTTTGTGGATGCTGACGTCATGGCCCCGCGCGCCTCCGCAGGGAGACGCCGCCGCCGCCGCCGCCACCACCGAGCCGGGACGGGAAAGCTGGCGGGTCGAACCGCTCCAACCCGCGCAGGAAGTCCCGCCCCTCCCCGCAGCTGATTTGCTCAAATTCGCAGCGCCACCACCGTAGTTACTTAGGCCGCCTCGGCGCACTGAGGGAAGGAGTGGATACACCGCCTCACTTCCGGCCGGGCTTCACTCCACTTCCGTCGCGGTTGAGGGGTCGAAATTGCCTACTTGGGGGCCTATCTCCTCCAGCCCCAAAAGCCACCCCCCACAAGCCAAGCACAGACACAAGGATTCAGAGGGCAGTTTCTCTTTATTGTGGTACGGGACAAAGCGAAAAAGGGGCTGGAGGAACAGATGACGGTCAGTCCCAGCCTCCCTCCACTGGGGTCGGGCACCAGAGATGGGAGAACAGGGATTAAATCTCTCTCCAGGAAAACCGAGTCCCGTAGAGGGCACCAGAATGGGGGATCATGAGAGGGTGAGGAGAACCTTTAAATAGAGGAGGGGGCTGAAGAGGGTAAACACGACTGTGCTCTAGCGCACCATATATTCCTTGCGCTTATTGAGCCGAACTTGGCAGAAAGAGAAGCCTCCGAGGAGGAGGTAAAGGCTCGCAGCGATGAAGCAGTTGTAGCTGACTTGCTCGTAAAGGTTGTATATGTTCTGGGGACCATTCCTAGGGGTTGGATTAGGCAGAGAAGTGTCAGAAACATTAACAGCAGCCAACATTTACTGAGCACTTACTATGTGCCAGATATCATTCCAAGCGCTTTTATGTGTATTATCTTATTCAAGTTTCTCACCCTATGGGGTGAGTTCTTTTATAGCATCCACTTTGCAGAGGTGGAAGGAGGCACAGAGAAGTAAAATATTTAAAGATGCCACATCTGAAGTGGTGGGTTTAGGATGGCCACTGAGGTCCGACTCCCATGACCTATCCCAACTATGCTAAAGAGAGCAGTTCTCAGCACGCACCCAGTTTCCAGGCTTCTGGGCCCCAAACATCAAGCTTCCAGCAATTCCCCGCCCATAATTCTGACCATAGGCTAAGCCACCTCCCACCTGCCCCCTCTGCCACCTGACAACTTACTCAAAATCTTTCTCCGTGAAGGGAACGTCCTCAATTAGCACAGCAGAATGGACGTTGAAAAAGATTCCGAGCATTACCTGAAAAAAGGGAATGGGTGGGTTTTGACCTCAGGCACCTGACCTGGTCACTCCCTAAACTCCTGCCACTTCTAATGTTGCCACAACATCTGGGTTTGGGAATTGCAAGAATGAGCTTGCATGGCTGTTGCTGAATTCAAACTCAGTCATACGGAACAGGGCGTGAGGTGGTGACATAGAGAGAACTTGGCTGGGGCAAGGGCAGGAATAGTCAGGAACCCAGATTATCCTCCTCGCCAGAGGCGTCATTATCACGGGACAGGGCAAAAGGGGTCAGGAAAAATCGAGGCTCCTTCATATTTCTTCCTGGAGTGGGGCGGGTAGAGTCCTGGGGAAACAAGACCCCAGCTAGCCATTTCAGGAACAAGCACTCCCTTTCCTCTTGGGCCCTCCCATTTGGTTCAAGCATCTCTCAAAAACCCAGCTCTTCTCCCTTTTACCATGAGGAGTCTCCAAATTTACCAGCCCGGGCTCCCATTCCAAGCTCCAACTCCCTCCCCCCACTACCCGTCCCGCTCCAGTTCCCCATTTCTCAATCTCAGTTCTGTCTCATTCTCCAGCGGCTAATCTACCACCCCCTCCAGCCTGCCCGATGCTTCCTAAGGCCTGGAGTCCGTTCGCCTTCCAGCCCTCCAACCCCGGGGCCCATGAGGCCCTCTCTGGTTCTCGCCAGCCAGTCCCCTCACCAACATGATCACTCCCCAAGCGCTGAGGACGATGCCGCAGGCGGCCAGCTTGGGCCCACAGCACAGAAGCGACGCCATGAAGGGAGTCAGGAATGGTTTAGCTATGGGCCGAGTGGAAAGGCGGTGAGAGTAAGCCCGGGATGCGCCGTACAGAGAAAAGCGAGCTTGAGTCAGGGGCTCGCGCCGCGGAAGACAGAAAGACCCGAAGGAGGCCGAGGGGGCGTGACCTCCAGACCCAACCATCGTGCCGGGGGCGCCAAGCGGAGAACGCTGGGCGACTCCGGCTTCTATAGAGACTTCGGCAGGAAAAGGCAGTGTCTGAAACCAGAGAACCCTCTCATGAGTCTTTTGTTGATCCGTGTAGCTGGGACACCAGTATTGCAGAAGCAATGGCCTCCGGCTTCTTGGCTCCCCCTCTCCAGGTTAGAATGGGAAAAGCCGGTATATCACATGACTAATTTTGGCAGATCACGTGACGAGGAACCAGGCGGTAGCTAGTGGTTGGAAAAGAGCCTAGATCTTGCGGAGCTCCTGGTAACCTTGGCGATGGGCTTTTAGGAGTAGAGGATTGGAACTATCTGATTTTCCCCTCAGATACCGTAGTTTCAGGTGGTATCCTGTGATGGGGAAATGGTGAGACAGATTTACACCGAGAGAGAACGCCTGCATTTCCTCTCTGCTTATCCCTACCTTTAATAGATATTGTGAAGCAATAAAAGGAGATAGGAGACCCTTCCTGAGGCCAAGTGTGCTATTGTGGCTAGAACGCTTTAAAATTGCGGAGGGCTCTTGGCATTGGGAATACTTAAGTAACTTTTTGTTACCAAATATTAATTGTTTTGGATGCCAAATACAGGAAAAATAGAGGCGTTAGGTAAAGTCTAGGGAAAGCAGATTCTGAGCAAGTTGTGAAGGTGAGTGGTCCTGCTAAATGTACTGGAGAAAGGAGTAATACACAAAAATGTCACTGCTGTAAATTAAAGAAACGGATTATAGGCCCTTTGAATAAGGTAAGGTACAAGATTTTAAAAATATGAATAGATCACTCCCTCCAAAGAAAAAGTTTTTATACTTCACTGATGAGAGATAGATTTGTAATAATTATTCGGGGAAATAAGGGTGTTTAAAGAACAGTTTTGCACTGAGCTTGTTGTGCATAATTGAGAGGGCTCATTTTGATCCCAAGACCCCAGAACTAGACAAAGAAACACTGTCAGTGGTTACCATAACTTTGTGGTATTTTCCATTTATTTTCTGCATACTGTTCTAAAAGGGTTGTGAAAGAGAACTTGGAAACTGGGAAACACATAGAGACCCCAGAATACTAAAGGGGCTGGGAAAGTGGCCTTGAGAGATTAATTTCATATCTCTTTTATTTGAGACTGTTTGGGGAAGGAAATCATTTGTGGGCAAGGTTTTTTTTTTTAAGATTTTATTGGGTAATTGGGGGGAGGGGAACAGTGCTGGGGAATTGGGGGAGGGGAACAGACAAGTTGCTGTCCTTTTTTGTTCTTCAGTCTAGTTGTGGAGGACTTCGCTTCACTGGCCCATGTTGGTATGATCATTGTGCTCTTCCCGGGTGAGGCAATCGGTCGCCGGTCATTGGTCGGCCACTCACAGCGGCTTCCAGCAGCTCACAGTGGCTCCCGGCAGCTCACACCGGCTGCCGGCCACTCATGTAGCTCACAGCAGCCTAGTTCCAGGCCGAGCTGTTGTTCTTCATCTTAGCTGTAGAGGGCCTGCGTCACTGGCCCTCAGTGTGGGATCCGAACCGCAGCCCTGCTGCTCAGAGCTGGCGCTCTCAAGCGAGCTCTTAAACTGCTGAGCCACTCGGCTGCCCCTGGGCAAAGGTTTTTATTCTGCCCTAGGAGAAACTGTCTTATTCCAGGAAGTTTGGGGGTATATGTGAGACTAGGAGAAACAGGAATGGAGGGAAAGTTTTCAGAGAACAGTCAGGAATTTTTAAGTTGGCCACCAAACGTGAAGTCTAGCTCCTGGGAAAGGAGAATTAGTTGACATAGTTCATTTCTCCAAGAAATCTTCCGCACCCACCCCTGAAAGCATTCTCTGGATGTTTGCAAGTAGGGTCAGTGCCTCAGGCTAGAGCAGGGTACCTTGTGCAGGTGCTGCCACTAAGGGCCAAATTCAGCCTGTAGCCTGTGCACATCCCTATAGCCAAGTACAGGGGGGGGGGGGGGTTTGTTTTTTTTTAAATTTTGTTTTTAATTTTTACATGGTTGATTAAACCAAAAGAATATTTTGTGACACATGAAGTTTCATTATCCATGAATAAAATTTTATTGGAACACAGTCATACTTATTCATTTTCATATTGTCTGTGGCTGCTTTTCACTACAATGGGAGAGTCGAGTAGTTGTGACAGAGATGGTGTGGCCTACAAAGCTTAACATTTTTATTATCTGACCTTTTACAGAAAAGGCTTGCTGCCCCCCTGGACTAGTGGGATACTGATGTAGGAGATTTAGTTGGGGGAGGAAATAGAGCACTAGCAGCAGAGACTTAGGAAACCATGAAATTCAAGATGGAAATGTCATTCGTAGAGCTGATCTGAAGTTTTCCACGTGGGGGTACCTTTGAGCTCAGATAGTGACACTGTTCTCTATGTGGCTTGGCTTCAAGTACTCATAGGGCAGGTCAAGTTGCTCATTCCGGGCTGTAATTTCCCTTTCCAGGTCTTCCAGATCTGTTTGGAATTGGTTTAGTACAGCCTTGGCCTTGTCACTAGAGAAATACTTTTCTTTGTGATGCCCGAGAGGCACCTAAGAAAGAACAAAGGATAGTCAGTTTCTAGTCTGAAGGCGGAAGCACCTAGAGCAGCGTTTCTCAACCTTCCTAATGCCGCGACCCCTTAATACGGTTCCTCATGTTGTGGTGACCCCCAACCATAAAATTATTTTCGTTGTTACTCTATAACTGTAATTTTGCTACTGTTATGAATCATAATGTAAATAACTTTGTTTTCTGATGGTCTTGGGTGACCCCTGTGAAAGGGTCGTTTGACCCCCCAAAGGGGTCGCGACCCACAGGTTGAGAACCGCTGACCTAGAGCCTAACGCCTCACTCTGATGTTTGCCTTCCAGCTGTCATTTCCCTTTCCCCAGAGTCCTCCTTTACCATATCTGGCTGGCGTCGACCCAGATGCCATGTGATGGTCATTTGAAGACAGGCCTGTTGGACATCAGGTAGTGAGCCCATCACTGTGGCCATTGTCACGTCTTCCTTGGTGGTGGGTGGGGGCATCCGCATTGTGCATGGGGCATTAGGGACCCAGGCATACCAGTCCAGCTGGGGGAAGAAAGTACAACCCTAGGATCCTTGTACTTAGGGTTTGAACCCCTGCCTTTCCCTTGGGCATCCCAAAGTTCATACACTTGCCTTCAGGGACCTGGGCTTTCAGCTGTCCATACCTGGCCCTGGTTGATGGCCCCATGCTGGGCAGTGCATGTGAAGACACACATGGTGAGGAAATGGCAGAGTTGATTCTGGGACTGGAAAGAGACAGGGAAACCTGGGCAGGAAAGGAATAGGATTTAGAGGCTGCAGCATGAGAGGAGAGAAATAGAAGCTGATGTCTTGGGATGTCTGTATTTTGGAATTGATGGGTGGTTGTTCATTTATTCAAATATACAGGGGAAAATGTACACACATTTTAAGAAAGGAAAACTGTATTAAAATTGTAATACTCAATATATACCAATAACAAAAGGTGAATACAAGTCACGTTTGACTTCTGCAGTTACAAGAGGTGCTCAAAGTGGTTACCATCAGCGTCCAGACACTTCTGATTATGGCGAACTACTGCTTGAGCAACATTAACCAAAGTGTCCACTTGTATAAATTTTTTTGGCACCCCCAGTATTTACATCAGACATAAGCTTCAATTCAGGCTCAAACAATATAGTTTATTTACCTTAGGCCAATTACTTAACCCTCTCTGAACCTCAATTTCTTCACCTGTAAAATGTGGATGATACCTACCTTATAAGTGAGATAATGTATCAAAATCACCTGTTATGTAACAAGTGCTCAGTAAATGGTAGTTATTGTCGGTATGGAAGGTTTAGGGACTGAAAAGGTCAAGTGATTAAATATCTTATACCTTAAAATGTGGTTAAGAATATAGGACTGCTTCCTCCTATTCTTACACAGGGAATTACAAGTGCCTGTTATGAGGTGAGGAATAAGAGAAGTCGTGGATTTCTAGTGTCACAGCCAAGAGATGCTTTCCACAAAGGTTATCTTAGACTACTCGTTTTACAGTCGAGGCGGGGACTCAGAGACCCAGTAATCCTGTCAGTTAAGTGGAACAAATACAATAACTCCCCTTTTATAAATTAAAAAAAAAAATCGGGGGGTGGGGGAGAGTGGGGCAGTGGATTGGGGGAAGTGGGTTGTCACTTTGAGGCGTAAAAAGTATAACTATTGCACTGTGTTGTACTCCTGAAACTAATTTTAAAAATAAAAAATAAAAATTTTGTTTTAAAAATCAAAGACCAGAGAGATTAAACTGCTTGTCAGGACACATAATTGGGAAAAGGCAGAAGCTGACCTTGTACTTGGGTTTCTGACTGCTAATCTCAGGCTATTTTTTTTTTTTTTTTTA
>NW_017731781.1:691745-695806 GCF_001890085.2 Hipposideros armiger
AAAAAAAAAAAGACTTGCCTTTTGGGACATTGCCCAGCTCTTTCTAAACACTAGTGTAGAAAAGGAATGAAATGTGGGTCATTAGTCTAGGAATTCCCTGAACATGGTTGATAGCCATTCTTCCTGACAAAAACCCTGATTTGTCCAGATCCCTCAGTCTCCCCATCCATAGCTTTCCTGGCCTAGGCTCTCTACCCCAATCCCAGCCTCTTCCTTATCAGATCCTATCCACTGAATCCTCACTCTTTCTCATCTCTCCCAGGATTGAGTCCTCTGCTCCCTGTCTGGACTTTCTTATTTCATGTTCCTTTGTCCCATGCTGAACTCACGCCAAAGCCTCCCCTCTCCCCAATACCCCTCCATTTCTCAGCTCCCACTCTCACCCACCGGGCAATGATCTCCCAGAGCCGTAAAGCATCCTGGGCATAGAGGGCACTTGGGAGTCCCAGCAGGCCACGGTCAGCCAGATCATCAGGAGGACAGAGGGAACAGTAGGTCAGGTGAGCCATGGCCCGACGGAGCAACTGCATATGGCCCCCTCCACCTGTGCTCACCCCCTGGGACAAGAGAGATGAGAGGTCTTGAGGAAAAAGACAGAGCATAGTATATAAGCAGTTCAGGTGTGAGGTTTTTACTTTTGAAGACATGAGTATAAAGGGACAGGTTATAATGTAGGCAGAGTTTAAGGGTCAGGACATTCACACAGATTGGTCTGGGGTCTTAAAAGTGGCAGGAGGTTATAAAGAGTTGGATGATTAGGCTGCCCCATTGCTTCCTTACCTTATCAAATATACCTCCGTCTGAGATGAGCTGAGTCCTTGCCCGGGTGTTGATCTCCATGGTGTAGCGGGTGTGTGGGATCAGGAGCTGGATGGAGAGGATTGGAGGGGGTTGTTTATGGAGGACATGCTTGGTCCTTTATTAGGAAGTGGCACCCAGCATGTTGGCCTTCTCTCCTCTTGATGCTTTCCTCCTTGTAGTGCCTTTGCGGGCTAGTCTCCTGCTTCTCTGATCACTTAGTCTCATGCTCTTTGGTCCTCTGTGAGTCAGGCTTTGGAGCTGGACTGACCTGGGTGGGTTTCAGTCTGCACTTCACCACTCATTTTGATCCTCACCCAAGGTAATGGACCCTCTAAATGTTAATTTGTTTCATCTCCTGTGTATTGCCTCATTTGTCTCATCACTATGGAGCACCTCATCTGTCAATAAGGGGTGATAATAAGGTCTCTTATCTCAGGAGGCAGTGGTGATGCTTATGTAAGTGATGTATGAAGAGGGTTTAGTATATATAGAAGTCCTCAAGTTGCAATTGTTACAATTTATCTTCATTATTTCTACCTGGCGAGTAGGTGTCTTCAGAATCAGTCCCTTTTGATTTTCTTTTATACTTATAGCTTGTATCTGCCTCTCTACTCATTACCAAAGCCACACTTCCGTTCTCTGGTCACTTCACTGTCTTATTAGTCAGAATAAGAAAAGCCATATTGAGTTATCTACTTAGGCAGCAGAGGAGCTGTCATCAAATCTGCCCCTCCCCCAATTAGGCAGTTAGTTCCCTTCAATTTTTAATAGCTTTAAAAACAATAACTTTCCTTAGGAATTAAAAAAAGGCCACGTGAGCCTCACATGCATTTCTCTTTATCTTAGACTAGTATTTTGTCTTTATTTCCACCCAGTTTATATACAGATTTCATGCAGTGTTGATGTTTATCTGAGTTATTGATCCTGGACTCTGGGAACGACCCAAGTGAGACCTCTGGTGTCAAGATGTCAAAGCAGCTTATATTAGTCTGAAACTTCAGAAAGTTCAGGAAAGATGCTGAGTGTCACAGAAAGCCTAAAGTCCACCTGAGGAGAGAAGATACCCGAGGACAAACAACTCCTAGTAATAGTAATAATAATTGAAAGGACTATTGGTTTTTGTAGCGTTCAGCCTATTATGTATCACCTTGTTATGTTGTTTTATCCTTCAACAACCCCACAATGGAGCTCCTATTGTCCCCATTTAGAGATGAGGACACTGAAGCAAGTATCTGGTAAGTACTGAGGTCAGGGTTCAGGATTTGACCCCAGCAGTCTGAATCCAGAGCCTACACACATAACCTTTATGACATTTGCTGGTTAGTTCTCTTGTGTGTCCTCATAACAACTCAGGGGTTCACCATGGATTGAAGTTGTTTTGGTGAGTGGATATCAGTAGGAAGAGGACTGAACTAGTAAAGGGGGATTTCAAATGTGAATAGAGGCTTAACCTATTCAGGATGAGCAGAAGATGGTGATGCAGGAGCACCCTGAGATCAGTAACATCTAAGATTCTATTACTCACACTGGTCTCCATCTTGTCTATGTTACCCCAGCTTCAATGAGACCATAACTACTATTGGCCAGGCTTCGGGGGTCCGCATGTAGGTCCCAGCTTGAAACACAGTTCAGTTGTTCTTCCCAGGTACTCACTTGCATGCCTTACCATTTCACACCCCATGGACCTAACACTGAACACCTCATGTTTGCTTCTAAACTGGCTTCTTCTCATGGCTGCTGTTTTGGACAATTGCCTTGTTTCATAAGCTTCTATCAGTGTTGTCCCTTCTCTGCCATGTTTTCTATATTTAAAGTGTCATCAAGAGCAAGCCCCTGAGTCCAGCTCGCTTTTTCCTGTACGACGCATCCCAGG
Source organism: Hipposideros armiger (assembly GCF_001890085.2). Classification (NCBI taxonomy): domain Eukaryota; kingdom Metazoa; phylum Chordata; class Mammalia; order Chiroptera; family Hipposideridae; genus Hipposideros; species Hipposideros armiger. Next base: position 694,420 of record NW_017731781.1, read on the forward strand.
CTTCCTCTCACCACCTTTCCACTCGGCCCATAGCTAAACCATTCCTGACTCCCTTCATGGCGTCACTTCTGTGCTGTGGGCCCAAACTGGCCGCCTGTGGCTTCGTCCTCAGCTCTTGGGGAGTGATCATGTTGGTGAGGGGACTGGCTGGCGAGAACCAGAGAGGGCCTCATGGGCCCCGGGGTTGGAGGGCTGGAAGGCGAGCGGACTCCAGGCCTTAGGAAGCAGCGGGCAGGCTGGAGAATGAGACAGAACTGAGATTGAGAAATGGGAACTGGAGCGGGACGGGTAGTGGGGGGAGGGAGTTGGAGCTTGGAATGGGAGCCTGGGCTGGTAAATTTGGAGACTCCTCATGGTAAAAGGGAGAAGAGCTGGGTTTTTGAGAGAGGCTTGAACCAAATGGGAGGGCCCAAGAGGAAAGGGAGTGCTTGTTCCTGAAAAGGCTAGCTGGGGTCTTGTTTCCCCAGGACTCTACCCGCCCCACTCCAGGAAGAAATATGAAGGAGCCTCGATTTTTCCTGACTCCTTTTGCCCTGTCCTGTGATAATGACACCTCTGACGAGAAGGATAATCTGGGTTCCTGTGTTGCTCACTAAAGTGTCATCAAGATTTTGAGAACATTTTTAAGCAAGTACAAGTCTTCTTTTGCTGCCTTCTGCCTAGCACTAGATACTGAACTCACTCTTTTATAAATTTACAACACGCCCACCTCTTAGGTGTTGCAGAAGCTTAGACCTCTGATCTTCCTCATCTTATTCCCAGGCATGTTCACCTGCTGTTTCCTCCCTTCATTAAGTCTGATTTTTTTTCCTTTTCATTCCTGTCACCACTTCATATATCTTTCTCCTCTTCTCTCCTAGGCAGGTAGCCTGTTGGGGTGTTCTTGCCTTTTGATCTGTTCCTACTTAGCAGACTCCTCAGTTGGGCTAGGACAGTCTCCATCACTACTATAATGTTTATAGGATGTTTTTTGTGATTTCGAATTCTACTGGGTTGTCAGAAAAGTTATGACGTATTTTTTGTATGTTTTTTGTTGCAAAAATGCGTCATGACTTTTATGACACCCCAATAGTTCCAGATAGTGTTCTCTGGTTGGTTCTTATGGGCATCACTTGTCTTCCTGGCTAACCAGTAAATCTCCTAAGGCAGAAGAAAGGTTTTTGTTTTACTCACAATATTCCAACAATACTCTACACCTGTTGCTAGATTGTCAGATCTCTGGAATTCCAGAGGGTTCCCTTATGTCTAGAAGAAACGTTAAGTGGTTTGAGTCGATTAAAATACAAGGCTTAAGGGCCGGCCGAGTGGCGCGATGGTTAAGAACTCGCTTGGGATGCCAGAGGGCCCCGGTTCGGATCCCACATATGAGGGCCAGTGACACTGCCCT
>NW_017731781.1:702046-703882 GCF_001890085.2 Hipposideros armiger
GGGCAGTGTCACTGGCCCTCATATGTGGGATCCGAACCGGGGCCCTCTGGCATCCCAAGCGAGTTCTTAACCATCGCGCCACTCGGCCGGCCCATGCCCCTCTATTTTTAATTTTAGCTTATTTCCTCTAACATGTCTGTTGGAAAAATTAGGCAACAGTGAGCTATGAGAACTGAGGGAGAGAGAATGAGAGGCAGTTAGTGGAGATGAAAGTTAACATGTGAATGTTTAATTTTCCAAATGTATTAGATACTGGTTGGGGAAAAGAAGACCAGAGAGAGGAAGAAGAGTCTTCTGGGGACATGTGGAGCCTAAGGAACAGTACTGAGATGTCCTAGAGAAAGTTTGGTCCTGGAAGGGTGGGGGTGGCGTAGCCTCAGATTCGCCAGGGAGAGGCTCCTTCAAAGTGCAGATGTTGGCTTATTGCTAGATGCATGCCCAGGGCCTGGCATAATGGCTCCCCAGTAAATGTCTGTAGTTATTCCACAGAGGTAGAGATATTGGTGTGAAGTATGAGGAGCAGGGACTGAAGGGCGATTTGAAGCAGTCCAGGCTGGCCCACTTGTGTGAGAGAGAGGAGGATAAACCTAGGAGAGCTCAAGAAGGGCAGTTTCTTCCCCAGCAGTTAAATGTGGATGGGGGGGGGGGCGGGGCACTAAAGTTAGTGACTAGATCCTAAATTAGTGGCTAGGTGGCTAGCAGGGGTAGGGGGAGACTGGACTGGCCAAAGAAACGTGAGCCCCAAGGAACAGGGCACTGAGTTTGGGTTTGAGCCAAAGCATGTACAGTATTGAGTTTGCACCTAGAAATGACTTTGCACTGTGATAGTGTGTGGTATGCCTGGACCCTCTGTGTGCGCTGGACAGTAGCAGGAAGGAGAAGGGAGGGAAAACAGAGTGGGTCATTGTTGGCTTTGGTGGGAAAAATCTTCCCATTCATATCCTCAGGTAGGAAAATAGACAATCATAAAGAGAGAAGGCGAGCCCCAGAAGGGCCTGGGCAGATTCCCCCACTGGCTGTGGTTCTGGACTCACTGGGCCTCATGCTATGGCAGGTTAGGGGCATATGTGACTAGGCATGGGGGATGGACATAAAGATTGATGGCCAGGGTCTCTGATGGCCTTGGGTATAAAGAATTGTCCCGAGTCTTAGGAGGTGGAAATGTGTGGAGGGAGAAGGGGTGATGAGGGTTGGGATCATGTCTCCAGAAGCGCAAGGCTGAGAAGGAGCTCTGGGTAGGGTCTGAGGAGCCCCTTTCTCTGGGAAGGGATCTCACCTCGGTCCTGGGCCTGGCACAGCCCCACTTCAGTGATCTCCCGACACCAGGCCTGCAGCTCAAGGTCCCCTCTCACGACATCATCCCTGTGATAGAAGAGCTGGATAATCCTCTCCACATACCTGCACAAAGGAGAAGGGAGCTGAGCTCCTTGAGAGTAGAAGGGTCTAGCCTCTGACCTCTACTCTGTTTCTGTCCAACAGACTCCCACTGTGTCTGAGTACAGAGCCTTCAAGACTTGCCTTTTGGGGGCTGGCCGAGTGGCGCGTTGGTTAAGAGTTGGCTTGGGATTCCAGCTCTGAGCAGCAGGGCCCTGGTTCGGATCCCACATGAGGGCCAGTGATGCTGCCCTCTATAGCTAAGATGGTGAACAACAGTTCGACCTGGAGCTGGGCTCCTGTGAGTCGCCGGCGACAGCGTAGGCTGCAGCCCCTGCGGCAGTGGGCTGCCATAAGCTACCGTGTGTGGCCGGCAGCCAGCGTGAGTGGCCAGCAGCCAGTGTGAGCTGCCAAGAGCCGCTGTGAGCGGCCCCATCCAGTGGTTGGCAACTGATCTGCCTC
>NW_017731781.1:707885-713589 GCF_001890085.2 Hipposideros armiger
AGATAGATAGATATAGATATATATGGCTGCTGAGTATCATTTAATATTGGCTGGGCTGTTTCCTCTCTCTGGGGCCTGAGGGAGATGGGACATGGAGGGTAGAGGATTTTACCTTGAAGACAGGATGCAGTTCTGGGAGACACCTCATGGTGGCGACAGCGACAACTTCAGCCACTAGATGAGTGTTCAGCAGATGGTATTGGAGCTGATGCAATTGGAAATCTGAATTTCGGACCCAAGACTTTGCCAGGAGCCAGGCAAGTGGAGGATCTGAGGGCAGGAACAGTGGCGGGGTGGGAAAGCTGGGGTTGGGAGGCTGGATCTGGGGAAAAGACATTAAGCATTTATTGAACTCCAACTTTATGTATGACATTATGGTCAGCATTCTTGGGGAAACAAAGAGGAGTAAGTAAGATCATTATTTTCCAGGAAGTTATAATCTATAATCTAGTAGGAGGAATGAGGACCCTTCTGTCCTGCCCCTCACCATTTGTCATGCCATGTGAGTACCATGTAAGTCAGGTTCAAAGCAGAAGAGATAGAAGCAGGAGTCCCGTATGGAGATCATAACAGTGGTTTGGGAGAAATATCATGGGAATCTGAGTTAGGGGAGGAGAATGAAAAGGAGAAGCTGGATGTGTGAGATAATTGCCAGTACTTGTTCACTGATTATTGAGATCTTTGGAAGAAAAGATATTCAGGAGACAGTGGGTATTTAGAGTCAGAGGCTACTGAGAGATTAAATAGTGATTCTCAAATTGTGTTTCCAAACTAACAGCATCAGCATCACTTTGGAACTTGTTAGAAAGGCAAATTCTCAGTCCCCACTCCGGATCTACTGAATTAGAAAATCTGGTGGTGGGATCCAGCAACCTGTGTTTTAACAAGCCCTTTGTGTAGCTCTTATGCACACAAAAGTTTGAGAACCACTGGGTACAGGATGAAAACTCCAAAAGGCCATTATGACTCTGGAGCAGTATTTCCAGTTAGGTAAGTCAGGGCAAACCAGGCTGCAAGCTAAGAGTGGCATGAGGACACATCTCACTGTGTGAGGATGGAATTTGGGAGCCAAGAGCCAGGGGGCTGGGTTCCTGGGAGAAGAGGTTGGGGTAAATAGAGAGCAGTGCTGGGAGGGGGAGTGCCCAGGGCACCTCACCTGGATGACCATGGGTAGCAGCTTCCCACTGGGTTCCATCTTCAGCATGACGAGGGGGGCAGCCAGGTACTGCTTCTCTCCTCTGATCACATTGGCTGGAATTCCATCCAGTAGGATAAAGTCAGCTTCAAACAGGGAACTGTTCTGGGGAAAGAAGGAATGCATCCATGGTTAGAGTTCAATCCCCAGAGGGCCAAGGTGAAGCTGGTAACACATTTAAAGACATTTATCTAGCTTCTTGCCATCATCCTATATCAGTACCAGTGTCCTATTGGCAGAACCAGAGCATCTAGTCCAATTCCTCTAATTTTAAATTAATGAAGAAACAGCCTAGTGTGGGTTGATGCCTTGTGCGGGATGTGTGGTAGCAGATCTGGGTTTAGAACCAGGCTTCTCAGTCCAGTTTGCATTACAGACAATGGAAACTGTCCTCTTGTCAAGATGGCCAGGCCCCTTCTCCATCTTCCCTCAGTGGTCTTCTCCTTGTGTTTGGCTCCCACTAGCTCAGCAAACACTCTTTCACTCCTTGTCCAAATCTCACCTCTTCTGCCAAGTAATCCACAGAGGTTCCCCTGACTCCCACTGCCACCGAATCCAGACACACACACGTGGACATGCTCATGTCCTGCCTTGCTCATCTGCCTCACATTCAGCTCATCTTTTCCAAACACAGCCCTCCTCCAGGAGACCTCCCCAATTCTCCTCACCTGACAGTGCATTCTTCACCTTTCTCCCTGCCCATGAACACTGGCGTCAGGAGCATTGACATCAGTCAGGGAATGTCATTGTTCCTGTTAACATCTCTGGCCCCATCTACACCCTGGGAATCCATGCTGGGAGCTCCTCATAGTTTTCCCTCCATACTTTATCATCTCTGTGTTTTTCCATCAGAGGACTCTGCACCATTGGACAGTGGTTTAGCACAGCCTCCTTTCCCTGACTCATTGTCGGTCCTTCCCCTTCACCACTTCTCCTCCCCACACAGTCAAGGGGAGAACAACGGAGGGCAGAGGAGATACCTGGAGTTCTTTCTCCAACTGGGCCTGAAGCTCCTCCATCCCCAAGGGCAGCACTAGCCGGGAGGGCAGACAGGTGGAGCGTCTCAACAGCATGGGGTTGGCACCATTGAGGAACTGGTAGCCAAAAAGCTCATCATCCTGCCAGCACTGGTGAACCTTCTCTGTGGGGTCAGGGTGGAGGGTAGAAGGAGGATATTCACCACAATCCAATGTCCCTCCTTCAGTCTCTAGCATAGTGATTCAGGCATACGACCACCCTCTATCCAGCCCCTGTATTTTTATTTTTCAGGACTCTCTGAGATGACCAGGCATGATCACATCTCATCTGGCCAGAAGTAATGGGGGACTATGGAGTGTGAAGGGTGGCCATCAAAAAGGGGACATCAAGGGATTATAGAGACCTAGGGTAAACACTGACCAGCCAGGGTGCTCTTTTGACCCCAGAAGATCTGATCAAAATCCTCTAGGTGTTTCCAGGAGCTCAGGAGAGTGTAAACACGCTTGAGGACCATCTCCATTGCCCTAGGACAGGTATCGAGGCATGAACCCATTTGCTGACTCTTCAGCCCCTCATCATTTATCACCATTCTTGAATCTCCCGGCCTTATTCCACTCTGAGCTCCAGGCTTTTCCTCACCTTGTCTTCAGCGACCATTCAAAGTCCAGCTTCTTCCCCTCGTGGAATCTCATATTTAGAGGTAGATCATTCTCACAGCCTGCAGCTATTGTCAGGGGTAACCCTTCCTTCCAGGTGGCCCAGCTAGGAGATGGGTACAAGGCATCAGGGAGGGTGTCCAGGTCAGCGATGTGGGAAGGTTCAGGTAAGGGGGAATACAACTTGGGGGGGGGTCTAATATGGGTGTGTGGTCACCAGTATGTCTGTCGTCTTTCCTTCAGTTCCTTCTCTCGATGCTTCTGGAACATATCCTGTGCATTGTCTCCTGCCAGGCGGGCTGTGGAGACATTCAAATGATTGGCCACACAGTTTGGTGTGGTCCTGTGCTTTCCCCTGCTTGTCCTCCCCTTCCCTTCTATAGTCATAGTCCATGAGTTCACTTGTGCTCTGTTGCCTTTATCTCTGACTGTGCCTCATTTTGTTGATTCCCCAGACACATTTATCCTATCTTTGCCAACTTTGCACTCCTGGTTTCGCTTATCTCAGCCCTCATCTCTTGCCTTGAGACAAAAATATCATGTTTGCCACCCTGTCTTGTCCCTTAACTCATCTTTCCCTACTTGATCCTGTTTCATCAATATCTATGGTTGGATAAATCACCTGAATTAAGGTGTTAAAATCTTTATCACCCCTACGCGCACAATTATATCTATTATATATTGCTTTGGTGAATTTCACATCTTTTGAACCTCACCTGCCACACTTTCAGCTGCCCTCAAAAGTTCTGTTTGCTTTCTCTACCTGACTTCATCTTTCTTAGACTTGCCATCATAGCTTATATTTACTGACTTCTTCCTGCTCTTACAGTACTTATATTCACCTGTCTCAAAGTCATATATTTCATGTTCCCATCCTTACTGTTCTTGTCCTCATTTATCTCTATATTCATCTTTCTTATGTCCCACAGTAACTAACTCAATATTTGCAGTCCTCATTCATCCTCACCCCTGCTCTCATATTTGTGTTCCATATTTTTCCAGCCAAACCAGCTCTCCACCTCATATCATTTATTTGCTTCCCTTAGCTGTCTCCTCTCAGGGATCACCCACCATTCCCTATTCCATGTGCTACCCTTACCTGTCCCTGCCCTAACTTGTTCCCAGTCACATACAGATCTCCTTTCCACTTTTACTTTGGCTCTTCAGTTTTCCAGCATTGCTGCAACTCCCATTCCCTGTCCTCACCTTCTTGGGAGGTGGGATCTACACATCACTTATTTCCCTGTCCAGTCCCACTTCCAGCCTTTGTAATTCTACGTATAACTTTGGGACTTTATAACTCCCCACCCCCAACCCCCGTTTCCTGCCTTCTCCACCCTTAACCTGCTGAGCACCCACTTTTTTCAAGCCCCTCTGCCCGTAGTCCCCAGGCCCTGCTCCCACGTCCCGGACGCTGCCCCTCACCGGTGCCCTCGGGCAGGCTCAGCACGCCCTCGCCCTGCACCCAGCGGTAGCACGGGAAGGCGGCCTCCAGACAGGCTCCGGGGCCCTGCACTGTGATGCGGTCGCAGAACCACGCGTTGTCCACCAGGGAGTGGTGTTTGCGCAACTTCACGAACTGCAGTGGCCCCAAGTCCTCGGGAACCTCGTGCTCAAACTCTTCCTCCTGTGGGGACCAGAACCCAGCTAGACTTAGTAGCAGGGACCCCAGAGAGGACTTTTTACTGGGGGTGCGAGGATCCTTTTGTGGAGGCTGGTGACAAGGCCTCCAAAGACAGCATCCCCTCATTCCTTTTTCCAGACACCTGCTTGATGGATCTCATAAGCCCCATCACACAGGGGTGACGAGGAACGCGGAGCGAGTCCCGCAGTGCCTTCAATGGAGGACTGAACACCATCACTTACACCTGTCCTCTTAACTGAGCTCTCACCGCGCGCTCTCCGACGAGATTCCCCTTTGATCCCATAATGACACTGGCCTGGGGTCAATTGCGGAAGGAGTGGAGGCTGCGAGGACCACGGTCGGGGGGAAGTAGAAACGGGCTGAGCTCCCCCCATCCCCACCCCCACCCCTGGCTTTGACCCTCTCCCCGCCCAGGCGTTCCCACTCCTGAAGTTCCAGCCCGCACGGTCCCGCTGTCACTTGCCCCGACTCCACCACCCTCCCGCCGCGTGCCAGCCCCGGCCCGGATCGGGGTTCCCTCTTCCCCTGCGGACCTGGCCCCGCGTGGGCCGCAGCTGCAGCTCCAGCTCAGCCTCCCCGAGCACCCCAACCAGCCACAGCTGCACGCGGTTGTGCGATCCTGAGAAGAGCCAGGCCCCAGTGGCCACGCGGATGAGGTAGCGACCCATGGCGGGCTCTCGGCAGCCTAGGCGACGGGGAGACGGGTCCTGCGCTTGTCAGGTCCGCCGTCGTGTGTTGTGGCGCCTTAGGGCCAGTTCCGGACCTTTAAAGATGGGTCTGGGTCTCCGCCCTTCTCACAAATGTCGGGCTCTCCCAAGTCTCCGCCCCAGACTAGCCCGAACCTGAGAGTGACTGAGCAGGCTGTGGGGGAAGGGCCACGGCTCCCGGTAGGAGCGTAGTTACGGGAAGATAAAGGGGTCCTGGCCTGGAGGAGGCCAAGACAATGCCCCTAGGCTTCCTGAACCTTCGGGCAAGGCCTAGTGCCAGGAGCCTCGGGGTTGGAGGGAGCAAGGACATTTCCTAAGGTCCCAGGCCTTTGGGAGAGCTAGGAGGAAGAAGGAGTGAGTTGGCCTTCCAAACAGAGGGGAAAGTCTCCCCTTTTCTGGGTTGGATCCCAGTCCTTCAATAATTGACCAGAGATTCCCCAGGCAGCCTAGAAACTGGAAAAGTAACAACTCAAAGGCTTGCTCCCTGCCGCTCCCTCAACCTGGTTTCAAATATCCCCCCCCC
>NW_017731781.1:713654-742000 GCF_001890085.2 Hipposideros armiger
CCCCGCATTAGGACTTTATATACACCAGGTATTGAGAGGGGCCTAACTGAGGCAGGTCGGTGAAAGCCTCCTTTTGTCCAACCTTCATAATGGGTGCAGAAAATGTTAGGGACCTGAGTGTTAGGGGGCGGTATGGAGTCACTTAGGGACCTAGCATACAAGGGCGAAATCCATGAACTTGGTCCTTTCCAAGTGAATAGGCCACTCTCCCTTCATTATAGTCCAGGTACATATTCTGGCCTCATGTTACTGACCCTGGTGCCTGCTGTCCCTACCAGAATTCCGTTTTCCTCCTAAAAACTTATATGAGTATGTAAACAGTTTTTATTAAGTATAAAGTTTCATTTCTTTCTTCTTCTCTCTTGTCTTTATCTTTCCGCACCTCCTCCCCCAGCTATTTCCTGTTCCTTCACAGTATTCAGGGGAGGAAACCAAAGAGTGGGGTCAGTGCTGGTTAAGGACTTTGTAAACATTAGAAGGATGATTCAAGTTTCAGGCTTTGTCACCTGTTTTGGTATAGAATTAACCTCTGGTCGTTCTCAGAAGGTGAAAGTATTCACAGACTCAAAAGGAATAGAAGTGAGAAAGTTTATTTAAGAAGAAAGGCACCAGCAGAGAGGACAACTGCACCTAACTTCAGGTTAGCTTTTTCTTATATAGGAAACGGGGAGTCGGTCAGGCAGGTTTGAGGGCTGATATCCTGACGTTGTTTCCTGGGGTCTGGTCTATTTGAAGATAGTGTTATCTCCAGACTCAGGACTTGGCCTCGGCCTGAGGCTTTAATTCAACAATCGTAGAAACTGTAGGGAAGTTGGATTGTGGGTGGTGACCTGGCTCCTGAGGATTATGCTATTTTTCTGACTCATCATCACCCACGGAAGAATCAGATGAAGCCTCTTGCAGGTTCCTATCTAGATCTTCTTGGTCTAAGTCACGGTAAGCATTTGGCTCACAGTGAATTTGTCTGGTGGCCTGGAATAGGCCAGGGCAAGGTATGTCTGCTTTCTTGAGCCAGACTCTCAAAAATGACTTGGGATGTTGGTTATTGGCAAGGTTAAAGGGCAAGGATAAACTGGGAAGAATAGTTCCTCCTTCCAGCCTCCAGACATCACAGATGACGTGTGATAAAAAAAAATACGGTGAATGTTTAAATTAAAAATATATATATTACAGTAAAAGACACATTGCCATTGATCCCTCTCAAAATTCTCCCACTCACTTCGAACACTCTTGTCCATTGTTCTTGCCACTTTCTGAAGCAGTTCTTGAAGTCCTCTTTTGTGAGTGTCTTTAGTTGTGCTGCTGCTGTAGCTGCCTCAATGTCCTGAGTCGATTCAAAACATTTACCTTTCATGGTCATTCTGACTTTGGGGAAGAGCCAGAAGTTGCGCTGTGCCAGATCTGGTGAATAAGGTGGGTGAGGACACATGTAATGTTTTTATTTGACAGAAATTGCCATACCAGAGCAATCTGTGACAAGGAGCCTTTCTGTGTGATCACAAAATACGGTGAATGTTGCTGCCTAGTGCCATCCAGTGGAAAGGCAGGGATCTTCAATATGGGAAGTGACGTGTTACTAAGGCAAACCTTAGTAACAGTTGTGTGACAAGTTTCAATTTGTTCAGTGCAATCAGGCAGGTGTGAGTTACGGTTGAGAGAAGGTGTGTTTTAAAGTGTGCCATAAATCATCCTCCATCATGACAATGCTCCATGTCACACATCGCTTCTGTTATACGGCAATTTCTGTCAAATAAAAACATTACAGTGTGTCCTCATCCGCCTCATTCACCGGATCTGGCACCGTGCGACTTCTGGCTCTTCCCCAAAGTCAAAATGATTCAGGACATGAGGCAGCCACGACAGCGCAACTCAAGACACTCATGAAAAAGGACTTCCAGAACTGCTTCAGAAAGTTGCAAGAGCGATGGGATGTTTTTGAAGCAAGGGGGAGTATTTTGATGGGGACTAATGGCAATGTATCTGTACTGTAATGAGGTTTTTTAAAATTTAAACATTCATCGTGTTGTTTGATCACACCTCGTGTCTGGTTGTTACTGGGTGCCCTTCCCCTTCTTATCTTCTAGGCCCACTCCTGCCTATATCCCCTGTGCTCAGTACTGGTGCCTGGCACCCAATTTCCTTCAGTTTTGGGGGTCACCATATCCTGTAATATCCAAATAGAATGGCTCACATTCCTATCCTATGTAGTAGCTGAATCTGGTCTTTCCACACACACCCTTCAGGAGTCACTTTTGCCTGAAAAAGAGTTTGTTTCATGCCTTCTTCCAAAATCAGTTCATACTTCAGCCTGCTTTTCTGCTGGTGACACCTTTTCTGCCCACTCTAGTGTACTGTGAGGTCACATGGCGGTGGGAGGTGGGGGTGGGGTTGATGAATACTTAGGAACAATTATCCAAGTTACTGCATGTGCTAAATGAATTAATGTTTAAAACACTGAGAGCAATACCTGGGCACATAGTTCCTGTATGTATTAGCTGCTATTCTGTTATTTACAGAGTGGAAACAATTTCCAATTGAATGTTAGCATCACTCCTCTTAGAAATTCCTCTGCCTTTCCCTACCACATCCTGTTTTTCCTTATCCCTCTACAAGCCCCAGCCTCCCACTAGGGGTCTTACTCCTCCAGACCCTTCTCCCCCTTCTTTTTTGTTGTTAAGCACATGCATTATTGGGGGGTGGGGGGGGGAGTAGAAACCAAATTTCTCAACCCAGAAAAACCTTTCAATGAAGGTAGTAGAGAAAGAGAACAAATTTATCATTGAATAAGCATTAAACAAGAGTGTTATGTGCATCACAGGCAATCGCTAAGAGATTGTAAAGTTGTAGACAGAAAAATCTCACGCTTTTATCTAGCCAAGCAGATAGAACCCATTACACATATGTTCTCAAGATAAACAATAACAAGTCCTCTTGACTGCACCATTTTGTCATGCATAGGTTCATCCTAACTTTACCTGGTAATTGGTGACCATCTGTGTTATTAATAGGCTTAATCATAGGAAAAACAAAGTTCTTGTGTCTTTATGACAAGAAGTATTTCGCAACTTGCTGCAAGGAGCCCACTTCAGTTAGGCTCCCACCCACTCACAGAAACTAGGAGTTAGGGCTGCTGTCTCCCTTGATTTCAAAGAGATGGCTCCCAGGTCCTTGGGAAAAACACTCCTGGGTCACAAAGCTGCCAAAAAGCTTATTTAGCTTCTAAAAAGATCTACACACTGATTTCAAAGAGATAGAACTTAACGGTTACAAGTTTTCTAAAGTAAATGAACCAAGAAAAGGGAGGGTAGGGAGAAATCTATTTTCAACAGGGAGAATCAAGCCTCTTATTTAAAATTTTTTATTTGTCCTTACAGTTACCATTTTACTCTATTTATGCCACAGGAAGGACCAAGGGCTTGATTTTGCCTGGGCCTCTTGCAGTAGGAAAGCCCACATTTGCCACACGTGCATGCAAAAGCTAATCTCTCTTCTTCTAGACTCCCAGGGCCCTGGTCTCTATGCCAGTAACCACTCTCTTTGCAAAACAATTTAGCTTCTTGATCAAAGCTCTCTCACTATTATTCCCCAGGGGGTGTGGGGGAGGGGGGTGGACCTTACATTTCAGAGAAAAAAAGCTTGTTAAAGTGTTTTGCTAAACACAAGAATAATTTCATCACTTCCTTTCTCCTATGCCAGTGTGGCTCAAACTGCAGTCAGTTTAGAGGATAACTCCATTGTCCCTGCTACATGAGTGTTTGGAGCCCATATTTGGCGTGGGGCTATATTAATTTGTAGTTATTCCTTAAGGACAAATTGGACATCCAAACATGATATTATAAACTATGTAACTTTCAACTATGTAAATATAGGATCTGATTTCAGGGTAGAAATGGTATCATCTGTTTTTCCAATTAGTAATTTGAGTACCCACCCATCCCTATTTGTAAGAAGTTCAGCACTTCCCTCTCTGAGTGCTGTCACTTGCTTCTGTCCTTGTTCAGTGATGTAACTGGGGAAGCATTGTCCTGCACAATCTAATGGGTCATTTTCTAGTGCTGCAGGGATTCCTGCATAGGCCATATGAGTGACATATACTTGGGCTTCCCAATTTTTAGTTCACACAGGTTCGGGCAAGGTCTTCAAGCTTGACTGTGGTGCCAGGGGGCGGTGGGAGGGCCATGGCCAACCTCAGCCTCTGAAACCTTTAGACTTTGGTGCTGAGCCTGGTCATTTAACCAGACTGCTTTCCTCACAGAGAGTTCCCTTTTGGGACTTTTAGTGTTCTTTCCTGTTGATGGATCTCTTTAGAACTTCAGTCTTTTAGAGGGGAGTTAATTAATATTGAACAGTGTAAAAAATAATTCAAGTCTCAATCTCTTTTCTTTTAGGCCCTTTATGCAAAGTTACCCCCTCCTCCTCATCCACCAACATAGCTCCCTGAGAGAAAACCTCCTTTGACTCTTATCTAAGCCTTGAATGTCCCTCCCTTCACCAGCACCCTTTTGAGGTCCCACAAAGGCTGTCCCTTCTGTACCATATTCTCCCCATCTCCCACCTAGGAGAGCTTAAGAAAGGCTGTTTCTTCCCCAGCTAAAGCTAGTGACTAGACCCTAAACTAGTGGCTAGATCCTAGCAGGGTGGTTGCTGACACAAAAAAAATAAGAGTTTGGGTTCCTCCAGAACATTAAGGAGTGGAATAGAGATCCTGAGGCAGAGGATGGCATGAACTCCTCACTTATTCTTTTTTCTTTCCCCGTAGTCATCACTTTTTAAATTTAATTTTTAAAATTATTTTTTTTCAACTACAGTGACATTCAATATTATTTTATATTATTCAGGTGTACAGCATGGTGGTTAGACATTTATATAATTTATGCAGTGATCCCCTTGATTAACGTAGACCCCTGGCACGATACATAGTTGTTGCAGTTCTCATCACTTTTTTATGAGTTCAAGAGATAGCTCCTGCTTATCAGCTATTCCAGTACAAGTTTATCCAACAGAATACGTCAGCTCTCTGTACAACCTGAGCTCAATGTGCAACTTTCTGCCAAGGAGCTAATTTTGTGCCATGGTTTTAGAAATAGAAAGTTACTTTGATTTTTTTTTCAATTTATTTTTTAAAAGATTTTTCCTAAAATATAGCTAACATACAACATTATATTAGTTTCAAAGGTACACCATAGTTGTTCAAAATTTACATACCTAAAGAAGTGATCACCATAAGTCCAGCAACCATCTGACACTATACCATGCTATCACAATATTATTGACTGTATTCCTTATGCTGTGCATTACATCCCCATGACTTATTTGTTTTATACCTGAAAGTTTGAACCTCTTATTCCCCATTACTTTTCCCCTCCTTTTTAATTTTTCAATTACAGTTGACATTCAATATTGTTTTATATTAATTTCTGTGTGTAGCACAGTGGTTAGACATTTGTATAATTTAAGAAATGGTCCCCTGACTAGTACCCACTTGGCACTATACATAGCTGTTACCATATTATTGACTAGAATCCTATGCTTTACATCCCCATGACTATTTTGTAACTATCAATTTGTACTTCTTACTCTCTTTACCTTTTATACTCTGTCCCCAACCCTCTCCCATCTATCTTCCTAACAAATTTGGTACCCATCTGACACCATACAGTTATTACAATATTATTGACTATATTTCTTATTAAATACCCTACATCCCCATGACTACTGTGTAACAATGAATTTGTACTTCTTGATTCCTTCCTCTTTTTCACTCATCCCTAACCCCCCTCCCATCTGGCAACCATCAAAATGTTTGCTGTATCTATGAGTTTGTTTCTGTTTTGTTTATTTTGTTCTATAGATTCCACATATAAACGAAGTCTCATTGCATCTGTCATTCTCTGTCTGACACCCTACTCAGCGCAATTCCCTCCAGGTCCAAACATGCCACCATAGATAGCAAGAACCCATTCTCTTCCTTGGCTGAGCAATATTCCATTGAACAAGGTCTGATAATTAAGTTCACAAACTCGTTGCAACAATGTTGCTAAACTTTTTTGCTATCAGAGGGATTATTCATTATGAATTTGTACCAACTGGACAGTTAACCAGGTTTACTATTTGGAAGTACTCAGAAGACTGTGTGAAAAAGTTAGACAAAAATGACCTGA
The DNA here is from genome assembly GCF_001890085.2 of Hipposideros armiger. Classification (NCBI taxonomy): domain Eukaryota; kingdom Metazoa; phylum Chordata; class Mammalia; order Chiroptera; family Hipposideridae; genus Hipposideros; species Hipposideros armiger. The sequence continues at coordinate 719,816 of NW_017731781.1, forward strand.
GCTTTTCACCAACAATTCATGGCTCTTGCATCACTACAATGCACCAGCTCACACAGCACTGTCTGTGAAGGAGTTTTTAGCCAGTAAACAAATAACTATATTGGAACATCCTCCCTACTCACCTGATCTGGCCCCCAGTGACTTCTTTCTTTACCGGAAGATAAAAGAAATATTGAAAAGAACACATTTTGATGACATTCAGGACATCAAGGGTAATATGACAACAGCTCTGATGGCCATTCCAGAAAAAGAGTTCCAAAATTGATTTGAAGGGTGGACTAGGCACTGGCATTGGTGCATAGCTTCCCAAGGGGAGTACTTCGAAAGTGGCCATTGTGATATTCAGCAATGAAGTATGTGGCACTTTCTAGGATGAGTTCACAAACTTAATTGTCTAACCTCATATATGTGTACCACCTCTTTTTTTATCCCTTCATCCATTGACAGATGCCTAGGTTGCCTCCACATTTCGGCCATGTAAACAATGCTGCAATGAACATATGGATGCACATGTCCCTTCAAAGTAGCATTTAGGTTTCTTCATACAAATACCTAGAAGTGGGATTACTGGATCTTTCTTTGTCACTTGTTATAGTCTTTGTTTTAAAGTCTATTTTGTTTGGTATAAGTATTGCTACCCCAGCTTTCCCCCCCCCCCATTTTCATGAAATATCTTTTCCATCCCTTTTTATCCATCTGAAGTGAGTCTCTCGTAGGCAGCATATGTAAGGCTCTTTATTTTCGTATCCATTCAGACCTCCAATGTCTGCTGAGTGGAGCATTTAATTCATTTACATTGAAAGTAATTGTTGATAGATATGCAGCTATTGCCATTTTATTATTTGTAATTTTGATCTTTTTTTTCCATCTTAAAGAAGTCCCTCTAACATTTCTTGTAATACTGGTTTGGTGATGATGTACTCCTTTAACTTTTTCTTGTCTGGGAAGCTCTTTATCTGTCCGATTATAAATGATTGCTTTGCTGGGTAGAGTTATCTTGGTTGTAGATCCTTGCTTTTCATCTATCCCTTTTGGTCTGCTAAGTTTCTCTTGAGAAATCAGCTGACAATCTTATGGGAGCTCCCTTATAAGTTACTAGTTAGGATTTCTCTTGCTACTGTTAGGATTCGCCAATTGTCGTTAACCTTTGCCATTCTAATTATAATGTGTCTAATTATAATGTGATGTGGGCCTGTTTGGGACTCGCTGCTTCCTGGACTTGTATATCTATTACTTTCGCCAGGTTAGGGAAGTTTTCAGTCATTATTTCTTCATTACATTCTCAATTCCTTGCTTTATCTCTTCTTTTTTTGGTACCCCCTAGGTACGAATGTTGTTACACTTGATGTTGTCCCAGAGGTCTCTTAAACTACCCTCATTTCTTTGGATTCTTTTTTCTTTTTGCTGTTCTGATTGGGTATTTTCTGCTACTTTGTCTTCCAAATCATTGATTCAATCCTCTGCTTCATCTAGTCGGTTGGTGATTCCTTCTAGTACATTCTTCATTTCAGTGACTGTATTCTTCACTTCTGACTGGTTCTCTTTTGTGGCTTCTATGTCCTTTTTTATGCTTGCTATCTCTTTGTTGAAGTTCTCACTTAGTTCCTTGAGCATTCTTATAACCATTGTTTTGAACTCTGTATCTGATAGGTTGCTTGCCTCCATGTTGTTTAGTTCTTTTTCTGGAGTTTACTCCTGTTCTTTCATTCGGGATGCATTTCTTTGTTTCCTCATTTTGGCTGCCTCTCTATTTGTTTCTCTGTATTCGGTAGATCTGCTTTGTCCACCAGTCTTGACCAGGTGGACTTATGTAGTAGGTGCCCTGTGGGGCCCAGTAGTAGCACAGTCTCCCTGGTCATCTGCTTTGGGTGCCCATGTAGGGTCCCTTATGTAGGTTGTGTGTGCCCTCCTGTTATAGTTGATCCTTCGTTGCTATTGGCACATCAGTGGGTGGGACTGACACTAAGGCTGATTGGCTCTGGGGTTTGACCACATCCACAGATTACAGGCTGCTGTGCAGGGGGCTTACCCCACTGCATGGGATTCATCCCAGCAGGCTCTGGTTCCTGTTGAGACTGCCCTTTGAGTTAATTTGGGTGGTACTCTGCTGTGGTCTGAAGCCAATATGTTGATTCTCGGGCCTCTTGGGAGGGGCTTCAGTGCAGGCCCAGGTCACTCACTGCCTGTGACTGGCCGGGGACTAAAGCTACAAAGCAATCTGCAGTTTTTCACTACCTGTGCTACCCCTGGAGGTGCATGGGAGAGACCATGCTGTGATGGTGTCTGCCACAAGGACCGGGCCTGGAGTAGCTCCACAAAATTCCAGGACACCCCAAGGCCTGCTACCACCCGCCAACTCCCTTAAGGTTCAGCTGCTGATAAAGCCTCGTGCCATATGCAAGTTGGGGCAGGGTCTCAGGGAGTCACTAGAGTGGGAAGAGTTGTGGTTACCAGGTTAATGTAAATTCTTGCTTGGCGCCAATGCTGAGCCTGGAGCTACTCAGCAAAAGTCTCAGAGCACACTGAGGCCAGTTGCCGCCTGCCTGGGGTCTGTTAGACTCTGATAGTTTTGCAAGAAAAAGTGCAATGTGGGCTGGGTTGCTGCTCTTGGAGAAAGTGCCTCCAGTGTTGGGGGAGTTGGGTGGGGTGGGGTCCCAGTGAGTCAGCAGGGTGGAGCTGCAGCACTCTCTAGATCAATCAGATTCAGATTTGGTCATAAGCGTAGGGGGAGGGCTCAACACAGGAAAGATGGTGCCCACCTCCCGGCTGCTCATGAGGGCAACCCCTTACAGGGAAAATGCCAACTGTCCTCCAGCCCTCACTGCAAAGCTACACAACTCAGTCTGCCCCTCTGTATGTCTCTGACCCCCCCCCACACACATACACACACCAGTTACTGTCCTTCTACTGGAACCCAAGGTGAGTGCCTGGGAGTGAGAGAGTCTGTGCACAGGCCCTTTAAGAGGACGCCTTCCTTCCTTCCCACCCAGATGGTCAAAATCCCCACTGTTTTTCACAACCAGATATTGTGGGGGCTCCTCTTCCTAGCACCTCTCCCCTGGGCTGGGGATGCTGGTGTGAAGCTGGGGTCCTTCGCTTCTCTGGGGGGACCCTTCACAGCCAAGATATCCCTCTTGGTTCTCAACCTCCACATGGAGGTTTGGGGTTAGGCAGTTCTGCGTCTCCACCCCTCCTACTAGTCTCAACGTGGCTTCTTCTTTATATCTTTAATTATAAAACTTCTGTTCAGCCAGACTTCAGATGGTTGACTGTTGTATAATTAAATTGTAATTTTAATTTCTTTTCAGAAGGAAGCAGGCACAGTGTTTATCTAGTCTGCCATCTTGGATCTCTGTTCCTCCCTTATTCTTATTTCGCCAACTTCAGTGGTGGAACAGATATGAACACCACACCCCATTCCTATATGTTATCCATTTGCATTTTAAGCAAATGTGGTGTCAAGACAAGTCTCTTAAGCTCCCTTGCTATGAGATTGACATCTCTAAATGACGGGGACTTTCTTATTCTGAAGCTGGCTCTTCTCAACATTCCTGAAAGAGGTTGAGAGGTTAATCCTGTTCCCTTCTTTCAGCTGCCACTGGAGTCTCTTTTCTTGAAGGACCCAATATGCAACCCCTGGCCTCTCTTTGTAGGACTGAACTGCCAGGCAGAACCACAGCATCTTGGGATTCTCACTCCATTTTGGAGAAGCAAAGGTTAAAGGACAAATGAGTTGTGCAGTCCATCAGAGGGTACAGGGGATACAGAAATTCCCTGGGATCCCTGCCAACCCCCACATCCATCCCAAACTCTGTTTATCTTTCTCTTTATTCTAATATTTACCTTGTAATCCTACATTACTCAGATTTCTTATTCACACTGATTTCTAGATAATTTTCACGTCTTGCTTATGCTGAATTTTCATGTCCTGTTCTATCTACCCTGTGCTGAACCATATTTAAAAGTTATCACTAACCCAAAGCAGTTGCATGCAGCAGACTTGTACTGAAGTTTGAAAGGGTAACTAATAGCCAGAGCAGGGACTAGCGTGAGGCAAGTGAGGCATTTAATCTCAGGTGCAACATTTAAGTGGCCCCCAAAACCCAGGAATCAAGAAAAATAATGTTTTAATGCCATATTTTTAAAAGTTAAAATTAAAGTAAAAAAATTCATGATGAGCAAAATGTCAAAATTTTAAATAAACACAGGATCATTTGTAACACTTAATAGTAGCCATCTATGTTCTTAACATTTTTTTTTAAGATTTTATTGGGGAATTGGGTGTTGGAGCATTGGGGAAGAGGACCAGCCAAGTTATTGTTCTTTAATTTTCATTGTAAAGGGCACCAGTTGCCATCTGGCTGCCTCTTGGCAGCTCATGGCCTCTAAGCTCAAGGTGCTGTGTTCAATCTTAGTTGCAGGTGGGCGTAGCTACCATCCCATGCGGGAGTCAAACCAGCAGCCTGTTGTTAAGACCGCATGCTCTATCCACTGAGCCATCCAGGCGGCAGCCCAGCTCAAAGTGCCGAGTTCAGTTTTAGCTGCGGTTTAGCATAGCCCACCATCGAACAGGCAATTTTGTTGTTACACCAGCTGAGCCATCCTGCCACCTTTTGGCAGCTCAGCAGCAGCTCAGCTCGGGCGCAGCATCACTGGCCCATGTGGGAATTGAACCGGTGGTCCTGTTGCTCAGAGCTCATGCTCTTAAGCCAACTCTTAACCGCCTGAACCACTCGGCTGGCCCATTCTTAACATTTTTTGCAACTATTTCTGCCACCAGAAATTTCTTTCTGGCTGACTTGACCATCAGCACCTCCATATCCAACCCACATGTTGCCTTGTAGTGGAAATATCTTACTTTATCTTCTTTTTGCATATTCCCAGGCTGTCTCACCTCCTCTCCCTACCTCCATCCTTTCCCCAGGATTGGCATACTTGAGGAAAGTCAGCATTATTCTTCTTTTATTATGTAAAACAACTTATCTTTCATTGTCTCATCTCCTTTCCTCTGTTCTGCTTCCTGGCTTTCCAAAACCAACATGGCTCTTCAGATGTTTTGTAAATAATAGGCCTTTTGCTACTTTAGCAACATAAATAAATGACTTTCCAAAATCAATTCTCAGGCATCACTGTCTTTTCCATTACTGTCTATAAAACGAAGAAAGAAGAGATTGACTTTCTTAAGATTCATACACTGCCATCCCTATCTCCAAAAAGCAATTGGCAATTGTCTACTATCAGGTGTATGTGTGTGAGAAAAGAAAATGAATGTGTCTAATTTAATCCTACAAAGCTAGGAGGAGTAGATATTATTATCTCTGTTTTACAAACAAGGGCACTGAAGCTCAAGTAGGAGAATGGATATCCTCAATGTCACGCAAGTAGGTGGACTAGCTCAGAAGGTGTCATGAGCTTGATTCCTATTCTCATCACCTGTTCTGTCTTTGGCACTTCAGTGTTACCTTCTGCCCTCATCACTATGATGAATCCACTCCCAAAGCTTATGACCTCTAAATTCTTAAATCCCTAGGTGCTCATTGTTGTAAAAGTCACTGGTGCTTTGACTAGCACCGCCCCTAGGATGTACAGGGTCTCAAGCAAATGATGTTTTGCAAGCCCCTATCTATCAATTTAATTAAAAATATATTATACGATTCATGGCCCATGTGAGGGGTGGTGATTTGTGAGAGAATATTTAGAATAATGGTTACTGAGGTTGTACTTACGTATTTGTTTATTGTGCAACCAGTGCCCATGGAGTGTGGCGTAAGCATTTGTTCTGGTAGTTTTGTGAGAAGGAGTGTTTACATTTTTTTATATCTTGCACATTTGAAAATGTCACTATTCAACTCACATTTGGTTGATAATTTGCCTAGGAATAGAATCTGGATGGGAAATAAACTTACCTCAAATTTTGAAGGAATTCTTGTTAGTGAAAGTATAGGCTAGCTCTATAACAAAGAAACCCCAAAATACAGTGATTTGGCAATTTCCTCAACTTCTTCTTCAACACCTCTTTAATTAAAATTTTTCTGGGGGTGGCCGGGTGGCTCAGTTGGTTAGAGCATGTTCTCTGAGCAACAGCGTTGCTGGTTTGATTCCCACGTGGGCCAGTGAGCTGAGCCCTCCACAACTAGATTGAAGACAATGACTTGAGCTGAGCTGCAGCTGAGCTGCTGGTGGACAGCCGGGTGGCTCAGTTGGTTAGAACACGTGCTCTTAACAACAAAGTTGCTGGTTCATTTCCCACATGGGGTAGTGGGCTGCGCTCCCTGCGACTAGACTGAAATGGCAACTGGACTTGGAGCTGCGCTGTGCCCTCCACAACTAAGATTGAAGGACATCAACTTGACTTGGAGCTGATGGGTCCTGAAAAAAACACATTGTTCCCCAATAAGGTTTGAAAAAAAATGTTTTTCTTTCTACTATTGAATTTTCTCTGTCTTGTTCTTTGTCACTTTTAGAAAACACTTTGTTCTTGTTTCAAGAATGCTAAATTTTGTCTAATGCTTCTGAACACAATAGTTTTAAAAAACTTGTATTCTGCACTGTTCCTGTTTCCTCGAGTCCCTTTCTCTTTTCAAACGTCTGGTGATCCTTGGCTTTCCCTTCATATTTGAGGGAGACACTAAATTTAAGAAATACAAATTGGCAGTCACAAAATAGTAGTGGGGATGTGACGTACAGCATAGGGAATATGGTCAATGATATTGTAATAACTATTTATAGTGTCAGGTGGGTACTAGGCTTATGGGAGGTGGGGGGTGGAGGGTGGGACCCTTTTACAAGTTATGGAAATGTCTAACCACTATGCTGTACACCTGAAACTAATATTGAATGTCAACTGTATTGAAAAAAAAATTTTTTTTAAAGAGTGAGGCACTGAAAAAGGTGATTGTTTCTATTGATGGGGCATTTTATTTATTTATTTATTTATTTATTTATTTATTTATTTATTTATTAAAGATTTTATTGGGGAATTGGGGAGGGGGACAGTGTTGGGGAATTGGGGAAGGGAAACATTGTGTTTTTCCACGACCCATCAGCTCCAAGTGAAGTTGTTGTCCTTCAATCTTATAGTTGTGGAGGGTGCAAGCTCAGCTCTAAGTCCAGTCGCCACTTTCAAACTAGTTGCAGGGCAGGGGTGGGGGGGTGGGCCGGGGAGGGCAAAGCCCACCATCCCATGTGGGAGTTGAACTGGCAACCTTGTTGTTAAGAGCAAGCGCTCTCACCAGCTGAGCCATCCGGCTGCCCATTGGCAGCTCAGCAGCAGCAGCTCAGCTTGGGCGCAGCTCACTGGCCCATGTGGAAATCGAACCGGTGGCCCTGTTGCTCAGAGCTGGCACTCTAACCAACTGTGCCGCCCAGCTGGCCCGATGAGGCTTTTTAAATGAATGGGCAGAGATCTGGTCATTTGGGATAGCACCTTCAGTATCAGTATTTTTAGGTCTTTCCTATTGGGTTGCTTGATTTCTCCAGAACCAATATTCCATTTTCGTGTTTGGGGTGTATAAGCCTGACCATCAGCATTTCTGGTCGCATTTGGAGAAAGAGGACTGGAGACTCACTATTTAGTGTGTTGGATTTCACTTAGATTTTCTCTCTCTCTCTTTTTTTTTTTTTTAAAGATTTTTATTGTGTAATTGGGGGGATGGGAACAGCGCTGGGGAATTAGGGGAAGGGGAACAGACAAGTTGCTGCCGGTTTGTTCTTCAGTCTAGTTGTGGAGGACGCTGCTTCACAGGCCCAAGCTGACACCATCATTGCGCTCTTCCCGGGTGAGGCAGATCAGTCGCCGGCTTCTGGACGGCTGCTCACGGCAGTTGCTGGCTACACGCGGTAGTCCATGGCAACCCACTGCCACAGGGACTGCAGCCTACGCCATCACCAGCGACTCACGGCAGCCCAGCTCTAGGCTGAGCCGCTGTTCGGAGGGCAGTGTCACTGGCCCTCATATGTGGGATCCGAACCGGGGCCCTCTGGCGTCCCAAGCCAGTTCCCAACCATTTCGCCACTCGGCCGGCCCAGATTTTTCTCTTTCAATAGGACACAGCCACCTGATGTCCACAAGTTCAGAGTCCCCTTGCTCAATCAGAGGATAAACTTTTAGTCTTCTGTTGGGGAGGAGGGAGAATTGCTTGAGTGGTTTGATATAGGAATATGGGGGTCATTTACTTTTCATGCAGATTTGCAACCAATTCTGTGTTCAGTCTCACCTGCACCCCTGCCTTCAGGAATCACTGACCAATTCCTGGGCCTTGCTGGGGATCGCTGCCCATTCCTTTGTAAAGACTGTCTGCTGTCTTGGTTTTCACAGCTCAGTAGGGGAGAGGGGCTGGGATGCTGTCAGGGTTGCAGTCTGTATTTGTTTTCACTGGAAGTTGGAAGTGGATCAGATGCGCTGCTGTGAGGTACATGGGAAGTTGAAGGAGAGCGTGATTGTTCCATATTCCCTGCGATGGCTTCCATGTGGCTACCACTCCTCAGGGCACTGTTCTTGTTTCCTTCTAAGGGAGAGAGAAATACATTCCTCTCTATATATTCCTGCTGATGTTCTGGGCCAGTTTTCCCTTTTAATCTAACCTAATATGATTCCCATCTTTAGCAAGTCCTCTGTTTCTATTCCACCAAGCATTCCCTTTTTAGTTTGGGAGCATAGTTATTGATTTATTTATAATATAGTTTCTATGTTTCTATGGCTGAAGTTTGGTGTAAGAGGGTACACTCCAGTATCTAGCAATCCAGCATCTGGTAATCATTATTGGATATTTGTCTTATGCCAAATCCCCTTGTATTGGTGACTGAAAATATATTTTAAAAGTCTTGTGACTCTCAAACTGTGAATCAAAGAAGCAAAAAAGTAATTGAACCTATATATCCTGTTTCACCAGTTTGTTACAAAATTTGGTTACACTCCTTTCAATATTTAGATTAACCTACTGTGTACCCCACCCTGCCTATTAATTAGGACATGTCCTTATTCCTACTCCAGGATCCTTCTCCTGTGATGATAGTTATGATAATTAACAGTTTTATAGTACTTACTTTGGGTCAGACATTCTTCTAAGTGCTTTTAACATATATTAACTTATAATAACTCCAGAGTCTTCAGGGAAGTTTATTAAGTTTATGGGTTAATACTTGTTATTATTATCTTGAGGAGAGAACAAAATCTGAAAACCTGCTCAGTTGGCCAGAGATTCCTGTGGTTTTTTTGTTTGTTTGTTTTACCGTTGTTACTTTTACTCACATGCGATATTGCTGGTGAATCTCAGGCTGCCTGATGATTTTGCTCCTTGTCTCCTGATAAATGATTCATTAAACACCGACCAATGAGAGTATCACATCATCTTGGACTGTGATTGGTTAAGAGGTGGACACATGGCCCAGGATGGGCTAATCAGAGCCAAAGAGGCTTACTTCTGGGACTTTGATGGAAATATAATGAAGTTTTTGTGTTTCCATCATGGCTGCCACGCTTGTAGAGTACATGCATACCTAGTTTTACTGTGCTTTGGTTTATTGTGCTTCACAAATATTGCATTTTCTACAAATTAAATGCAAGACCCTCAACCAGCAAAGGATCTGTGTGAGTCTGGACGTGGAGTGAATTTCTCGCTTTCTTCTTAGGGTCCTTCCTCAGATGGCATTCTTCTCTTAATTACTGGAAACTCGTCCTCTCAAGGACAGGAGCTTGGCATCTCCTAGATTTTTTTCATATTTCTAGAACCTCTCTGAGTGAGTCAGTCAGTTTTTGGGAATGGGAAGATTGCCCAGTGATTGGCCTCATATTTTCACTTTGACTTACTATTTAATATTTCTTTTTCCCCTTGTATAGTTGGAAGTAGAAATCCTCTTTTTTTTTTTCCTGGAGAATTGTTTATTTGGGGGTGGAGTTTTGTCTTGGTACCTGCCTGCCTAGCTTAGAGGGGTGGCAGACAGCTCTGTCCACAAGTTCTTCTAGAGGAGGTACTGTAAAGTACGTCACCTTGATTTGGCCTCTCCTACTCAATATGCATTTGTTCACAGATAATATTCCTAATGTTTCCAATACAAGAGAGATTGAGAGAGAGAGAGAGAGAGAGAGAGAGAGAGAGAGAGAGAGAGGGCACCTGTTCACTGGCCAACTAGTCTAATTTTATTGTAATACTTATCTTTTCCATAGTTCCTGGCATCTAGAAGTGTTTTTGTGAGTAGTGACAATAGTTAACTGATACATTTTTGGGAGTGTATTTTGGGTACAGTTCTCTAAATCTCCCTTCCACAAATCCACTCTAAAGCATTCATCTGTGAGCAGGTGTGATCTCCACCTACCATCAAAATGTGGCACGTAAAGCCAGCGACATCATTAAAGTTTCACCGAAGAGTGTTCCAAAAAGGAACAATTCCCATTCAGGCCACAATGTCACCACCACTTAAAAAAAGATTCAGTGATTTACCAGGGTTGCCAAAAAATGTATACACATTTTAAGAGACTTTGGTGAACGTTGCTCAAGCAGTAGTTCGCTGTAATCAGAAGTGTCTGGATGCTGATGGTAACCACTTTGAGCACCTCTTGTAATCGCAAAAGTCAAACATTACTTGTATTCAACTTTTGCTGTTGGTATATATTAATAAATTTTTTTCCTTTCTTAAAATGTGTATACTTTTTTTGGCACCCTCTGTATTTTACAAAGGAACGTTTTAGAAAAACTTTAAATTTTAGATTAGTTTTAGATTTATAGGAAAATTGAAAAGACGTACAGAGAATTTGTCACCAATATTTTGAAATTTGTTTGAAAATTTTAAGGTTGGGGTTCTCTCTGGGGTTATGTGGTAGTGACCCTATACTTTTGTATATTGGCTGAGTAGAATATTTCAGGCAGTAGCTGGATGTCAGGCTCCCTTGTATTCTATTCAGGGGATTATATCAAAAATCCTTATATTGAAGAATCATTTCCCTCTGTCTGTGCAACTGTGGTCACTTTCTGGTTTCTGGTGGGATACGCTTCTGCATGGTCAGTGAAGTAATTTATGAACACAAATGGGCCTTGCAGGTTCCACCTAACAGTCTTTGAGGATATTATGAGCATTTGCAATTTATGAATATTACTTTGGAGTGTACGTACAAAGTGTCAATGTTAGCAAGGCTGTTGTGTATGTATTGAGTATTACAAGTGGATTTGACATTCTTAGCTATCTTACACCCAAATATCCAAATATGCCATATTTTATTGAAAAATGTATAGTTATATATTTTCCTGTATATGAAAATATTTTGTTCTTTCATATTCATAAAATAATATGATTTGATGATTTTTTTGTTTTATTGTGAGGTGATTTTAAATTGACATTAGTGAGGTACAGTTTATGTACAATAAAACACATTCATTTTAGATGTTCATTCCCATGAGTTTTGACAGATTTACTCATCCTTATAGCTATGACCACATAAATATATGAAGCGTTTTCATTACCCCAAAATGTTTCTTTATGCCCCATGTCAGTCAACTTCCCTGGCCACAGGCAGCTAAGGGTTTGATTTGTCACCACAGATTAGACTTGTCTTTTCTAGAGTTATATAGAAACAGAATCATGCCGCATATACTCTTTTGGCTTTATCCACTCAGCATTATGTCTTTATGATTTATCCTCATTATTATGGGTCTTAGAGATTCATTCCTTTTTAAAACCTTTTTATTGTGAAATATTTAGAGTCCCAGGAAATTGCAGGTAAGCAAAAGAGGTCCCATGTACATCTTAATGTTAACTATAATACAATATCAAAACCAGGAAACTTATACGAGTGCAATGGGTATGTATCATTCTATGCCCTGTCACATGTGTAGATTTGTGTAATCACCATGGCAAGTGTGATACAGAACTATTTCATTAACACAAATATTATATCTTCGCGGTTTCACGTTCCTTCTACTCCCTTCACCGTCCCTAACCCCTGGCAATCACTAATCTGTTCTCCATCTCTATAATTTTGTCATTTCTAGAATATTATATAAATGAAATCATACAGCATGTGACCTTTTTTAAAAAAAAGTTTTTATACGACTTTATTTGAGCCAAACTGACGACATAAGCCAGGGAGAAAAATCTCAAATGCTCCAGCATGTGGCCTTTGGAGGTTGGCTGTTTTTCACTCAGCATAGTGTTCTTGCATATAGTTGGTTCATGTTTTGAAAAGAACCAACTATTGTTTTCAAATGAAGCGACTCTGACAATGAGGGGGAGTGGCACACCTTGTTATCCCTGGGTTAAATGGAAGTCTAGGATCCCCATGTGGTCTTCCCTGACATTTTGGAAGGGAGGCCTTGGCAACACCAAGTGGGATGAAAGTCCCAGATCTCCACCAGTCTTCTCTGATGACACGCCAACAGGGGCATGTTAGAGGTGCTTTGTTACAGCCAAGCAAGAGTGGAAGTCTAGGCTGCCTATTCGGCATGTGCTGCTGCGGATGGTGACAAGGCTGTGGTTCTTTCTGTGGTGTTTGGCTGGGATAGAGGTGATTATGTCTAAAAGTTCTCTGTCTTGCTAATTTGCCCCTTTCCTCTTCCTTTGGCCAGAGAGATTTCTCAGCGATTTTTCTGTTTGTGCCCATTGGTGTTTCCAGGTTGGCAGCTCCTCCAGCATCCAGTCCCAGGTATATGAGGCAAAAAGAAAACCCAGAGAACTCAGTGCCATGACATTCCTGAGTTCGGTCCCAGGTCTCTAACTGGTCTGTCTTCGTAGCTTTACCTTGTAGAGTCTTAGTTTTGTTTCACAGATAATATTCATGGTTTTTCACTGTACTTAGTGGGAAATACAGGGAGAAGTGTATCTATCTCATCTTCAGTTCATTCCTTTTTCTGGCTGAGTAATATTCCATTGTATGGAAATACCACAATTTGTTTATCCACTTACCTGTTATTAGACATTTGGATTATTTCTAATTTTTGACTTTATGAATAATGCTGCTTTGAACATGATTCAGAAATATCACCCCTAATAGTCTTTGAGGATATTATGAGCATATACAATTCATATTACTTTGAAATGTACGTACAAAGTGTCAATGTTAGCAAGGCTTTTTTATATGTATTGAGTATTACAACTGGATTTGACATTCTCAGCTAGCTTATTCCCATATGGCCAAGTATGCCATATTTTATAACAAAAATATACAATTAAATATTTTACTGCATATAAAAATATTTTCTACATGTTCATATACTTCTATGAACATATATCATTAATTCTTTATGTGGACATGTTTTCATATCTCTTGGATAAACACTTAGAGAAGGAAGTGCTGAGTCATATGGTGATTGTACCTTTAACTTCATAAGAAATTTTCAAACTATTTTCCAAAATAGTTGTACCATTTTACTTTCCCATCAACAATGTTCCAGTTTCTCTCCATTCTCACCAACATTTGCTATCAACAGCCTTTTAAGTTTCAGCCATTCTAGCTTTCATTTGCATTTCCTGGTGTCTGATGATGTTGAACATCTTTATGTGCTTATTTGCCATTCATGTATCTATTTGGTTATGTGTCTATTAATATATTGGGCCTATTTTGTTTTATTGAGTTGATTGTCTTCTATTATGGAGTTGTAAAAGTTCTTTATACATTCTGGATACAATTCTTTTTTATGAGATACTACATGTTTTACAAATATTTTCTCCAAGCCAGTGGCTTGTCTTTTCAGTGTCTTAACAATGTCTTTTGAAGAGAACTGTTTCTAATGTTTCAGTGGCCTCACCGTCCTGTGTTTGGCCTCCTAGCTTTTCCTTTTCCTCTGTAACCAATTTCTTTATTTGGTTCAAAAAACCCAGAGTGGTATCTGTTTTCCTGACTATACCCTGGCTCGTAGTATAAGTAGTGTATTCATCATCCTTGGTCTAATCTGAGTGACTTATGGGATGGGGTTACATGGCTTAAAGTAAGACAGCATTAGCAAAAGGGGCTATAAAAAGGTAAATTCCTTTAAAAGGAGGAGTAAGCACTGTAGACCTCCTCTCTGGCTCTACAGAAAGGAAATGTACAAAAGGTAACATCTCTGGGTGGTAGAATTTTAGATGACTTTTATATTATTTTTCCTTCTTTTATGTTTATCCGAATTACCTACATTTTCTACAATGGACATGCATTGTTTGGGCAAGAAGAGAAAATTGCTGCCATGCCATACTTAGTAAGGAAATGAAAGAGAATGGTGAACATGTTGAGCACAGATACATATGGGAGTGGCTAACCCTCATAAAGTACTTTGGCCTCAAAATCTTTTTTTTTTTTTTGGCTTTATTGAGGTATAATTGGCAAAAAAGAATTTGTAATATATTTAAAGTGTACACCGGGATGTTTTCATATATGTTATATTATGAAAATATTTCCATAGTCATGTTAATACATCCATCACCTCACATAATTACCCTTTTTTAAATTTTTTGGTGCAAACACTTAAATTCGACTGTCTTAGCAAATTTCAATTATATAATGCAATATTATCAACTATAGTCACCATGTTATATGTTAGATCCTCTTATTCATCTTATAACTGAAAATGTTTGCCTTTTTACCAACCTCTCCCCATGTGTCCCAACCTCCAGCCCCTGGCAACCACCATTCAATTCTCTGTTTCTATGATTTTGACTTAGAAAAGTTGTTTAATAGATTCCACATAGAAATGATTCCATATACTATTTGTCTTTGTCTGGTTCCCCAAACCTTTTAAATTGAAAAAACAGCAGCCATTTAGCACAGTAGAAGAAGACATAAGAGAGTAACAAGAGATTTGTCTCGTGAGATTTATGTAAAATGCTTATACTTTTTTGTATGATGTAGTTCATAATATCATTTAATAATTTTAAAGACTTGGTGCTGTAACCAGAAAAAGAGAAATGGCTCAGATGTTGAGGTCTTCACATGATCATTCAAAGTCACAAATGGGCAAGTCTCTAGTGGTCAGGAGAAAATCACGCTGGTTCATAGAAATATGCTTACATTTCACAGATGGCTTGTGTAATTGTTTATAAGACTTGGAAGTATTTTTCAGCATTTAATGACTTAATCAAATAATCTTAGGCGTTTTGGGAAATTTATTAACTGAGAGACTGAAGGATTTAAAGGGATATTAAAATAGCCAAGGCGTGGGTTAGAATTCTGAGAAATTGAGTAAAAAGTCTAAAGAAATAGTAGAGGAAAGAGAAATAGAATGCAAGGCTAAAATAAAACTGCAACAATGAAGACAGTAGTCCTTGGAGATAAAATAATCTATTGAAAATGAGAAGAGCAAAAAGAAAAGTTATAGCAAAAAAAAAAAAAGATCAACTACTGGATTTGAATAATTAACGAGCAGTTTTCACAGAAGAATCTAAGACAGGAAACATGCATTGCAAGTGAAACACAGCAAAATCTGTTCCTGCTATACATATAATCCAATATAACCCAGTACAAAGTATTTTTTTTTTAAAGATTTTTATTGGTGAATTTCGGGATGGGAACAGCACTGGGGAATTGGGGGAAGGGGAACAGACAAGTTGCTGTCCTTTTGTTCTTCAGTCCAGCTGTGGAGGATGTTGCCTCACTGGCCCAAGTTGGCACCATCACTGCGCTCTTCCCAGGTGAGGCAGATCAGTCGCGGGCTTCTGGACGGCCACTCACGGCGGCTTCTGGTCGCTCACGCTGGCTGCTGGCTACACATGGTAGCCCATGGCAGCCCACTGCAGCAGGGGCTGCAGCCTACTCCTGTTGCCGGCGACTCAGGGCAGCCCAGCTTCAGGTTGAGCTGTTGTTCAGCATCTTAGCTGTAGAGGGTAGTGTCACTGGCCCTCATATGTGGGATCCGAACTGGGGCCCTCTGGCGTTCTAAGCCAGCTCTTAACCAACGCGCCACTCCGCCGGCCCTCAAAGTATCTTGAAGAGTCAAAAGAAGACAATTTCCTAGATGTTTAATTGTTTTGATGATTGTAGGTGAATCATAGCAACAGATTTGACTTCAACCTGCTTACACCTGCGCAAACCTATATTTAGTCTGGGTTGAATTATAGCGCTCTCAAGAGTTTATTCATTGACTCATGAAGTACTGATGTGAGAAGAATAAGATTGTTAATTTTGTCTGAAGTGAAGCATATGAATAAATAAATTAAATGCATTGATATTTTATTATGAATTATTATGACCTCTTATATTGCATATTTAATGTTATCTCTTATGAACAAAGGAGAAAGTACCAAGTCAGAGATAGACCTGTTTGTCTTACCATACACACCAAGAAAAGAATCTATGTTAAAAAAGCATCTCTGCTGTCGAGGAGACCCTATGATGTGGCTGCTGCCGAACCCTTGAGCTAGATCCAGCTAGGTCCGGGTCAGAACAGGGATTGCTTCCTGTAATAAAAGTCCTCAGAGGTCCGGCCCAGTGGAGCTTTGGTTGAGTTGGCTTGGGATGCCAGTTCTGAGCAGCAAGGCCCCAGTTCGGATCCCACATGATGGCCAGTGATACTGCCCTCTATAGCTTAGATGGTGAACAACAAACAGCTCGATCTGGAGCTGGGCTGCAGTGAAGTCGCCAGTGACTGCGGCTTAGGCTGCAGTGGGGCTGCAGTGGACTGCTGTGAGCTACCGTGAGTGGCCAGCAGCCAGCGTGAGCTGCCATGAGCTACCCTGAGCTGCTGTGAACCACTATGAGTGGCCGTCCAATGGCGGGCGAGCGACTGCCTCACCCAGGAAGAGCACAATGATAATACCAACATGGGCCAGTGAAGCGACATCCTCAACTAGACTGAAAAACAAAAGGACAGCAACTTGTCTGTTCTCCTTCCCTGGTTCCCCAACGCTGTTTCCCTCCCCCAATTCCCCAATAAAAGTTTTTTTTTTAAATGCTTCCTTGAGAAAGCTTTTCTAAAAAAAAAAAAGTCCTCAGAGACCGTCTGACCTACTACTTACTCCCTTCTCTCCCATGGTGTCCTGGTTCCTGGAACAGGCTGTTGCCCTGCCCAGGGCAAATATGGTGAGGCATTTTTCATCTTCTGGGGTGAGTCATACCCCAGTACCCCTATTCATCTTGCGCTGTTCTATAATATATAATCCCTTAGTGCCTGCCGAACTGCACGAACACAGAGGAGGGCCACGGCATCTTGCTGCCACCCAAAACACACCTCGTATGGCAGTTCCCTTAATAAACTCTTGATGTAATGCTGCAGTTGTCAGCCTCCTTCTTCCGTCTCTCGCCCTCCAGGAAATGTTCCCCAACACCTGCCTCTGAGAACCTCCTCCTTTAGGATTTTCTGTGGACAATATTGGAGAATATGATCTGGACTACAATACTTGGCTCTATGTAGGCTGTGAAGTTTTGAAAAGTGTGGTATGAATCTTAGCAGAGAACTCTCGATTAATTGTTCCATTATGTCTGTGTTCTTTCACCTTTCATTGTGAGTGAATGTCTCATTAGAGCAGCGGTTCTCAACCTGTGGGTCGCTACCCCTTTAGGGGTCAAATGACCTTTTCACAGGGGTCACCTAAGACCATCAGAAAACAAAAAGATATTTACATTACGATTCATAACAGTAGCAAAATTACAGTTATAGAGTAGCAACGAAAATAATTTTATGGTTGGGGGTCACCACAACATGAGGAACTCTATTAAGGGGTTGCGGCATTAGGAAGGTTGAGAACTGCTGCATTAGAGCCATATCTACTAATTAAAGAGCCTTCTGGAAGGTGCTCGACTATCACATTCTCTTGACATATCAGGAAAATTTGAGCAAGCAGGTCTAGGAGGAGAAAACTCATGCCTGTGACACCTTGTTAGTGTATCTAACACTACCTGAATAATAAAAAGAACACAGATTGCGTGTTTAACAACTCATCTTTATTAACTATATGAGTCAGGCTTTTTCTTTTAAGTGTTTCCTCTATTTGCAGAAATTCTAGGTCATGATTAACTTTCATATTTTCAGAGACACTATAAAATAACTCTCCCTAAATTTTTAGTTGTAGGTAATACATAGAAGAGTTATTGCAACATTCTGAGCATGGTAGTTGGTGTTCTTGGAAATAACCAGGACAAGTGTTATTTCTGGAACCATCTAAGGCCTTAAGGTGTCAAACAGTCATGTGAACGGAAAATATATCTGCACTGGAGTTGGTGGATTCTTTTGAAAGCTGTTGATTTGCAATCGTGTCAAAAATTCACAGCTGGGCCGACTGGTTAGTGCAGGTGGTCAGAGAGCAGGCTCATAACACCAAGGTTGCCGGTTCGATTCCCACATGGGCCAAGGAGCTGTGCCCTCCACAGCTAGATTGAAGACAACTACTTGACTTGGAGTTTATGGGTCCTGGAAAAACAGTGTATCCCAATAAAATTTCTAACCAAAAAAATAAAAACTCACAGCTGTTTATACCCATAACCAGCTCTAGAGCAATCACATACATAGTTAATGTAGTCAATGCTCCAAATAATTTTTCCATTTAGGGCGTCTTAATTATGTTGATTATGTAAAAGCAAAAATATTTTAAAGCAGCACTGTTTCCCCAGCAGCGAAACATCGACAGGTCCTCTCATTGGTGGGCATTTCAGTCATTTTCAATTGTCCTCAAAAGCATGTGTCTTAAAGAATCTACTTTTCATTTTTATGCTCACTCAGTTTAACTTCCTTTTTTGATTTATTTAACCAGGACCAGAATTCATCTTTATTTTAAGAAGCACATACTTTATAAGTTAGCTTTCCTTACATGCTTTCTGAAGACAAAACAAATCTAGTTTAATTTTGTTTCTAAGAGTTAAGATCAGAAATGCCATCACATGTTTTGTAACTGTTAAACAAAGCACACACTGATTCCATGTTTTTTCAAAACTATTATGTATACCCAGAGTATACATTTTTAAAATTAATAGATTTTATTTTTAGAGCAGTTTTAGGTTTACAGAAAAATTGAGCAGAAGGTAGGAATTCAGCTTTTGAATGGAAATTCTTAAAAGCTCACGAATTTCCAGGGCCTATCACGATAGTTGGGCTCCTGTTCCAATGAGCTGTGCTAATAAGCTCAATACCTATAACCAATAAGCCTATAACCAAGTGCAAATCAGTGCTCCTCAAAAGTCCATGAGTGATACATTTTGCTGTAAATCACAAGGCTGTAAATTACAGGTTTTCTATACCCATATCTTCTATTCTGCCATTTCCATACCATAGTTGCTGTTATCTTCCATATAGTGTCTCTAAAAATGTCCACATTACTTTTGATACCGTTAAAGCATGATCTAAGAACTGCCCCACACTGAGCTCACCACCATTTCTTCTGTTTAAGTACAATGGGTTATGTAAACCAAACTTACATGATTGGTGCCCTTCACAAGAGCAGGATTGATAGCCCGTTGAATTTCACTGATGAGCTCCTGCATGGCTTGGGAACCATCCCCAGGGTTTTATCCCTTCCAAACTCACAAGCAAAATTTCTTTTACTACTAAGTTTGCCTAAAATGGTTTGAGCCTCTCTCAGTTCATCACTTTCAGGAAGGTTTCTGAGGAAGTCTCCGTTCTGTGGAGGTGTCCACAGTCTTTTCTGTGCTATATCTGGTTTCAGAAGACTGGTCGTGGGTGACGTGGGTCAGTCACTCACGGAACTGTGCTGATCCAAATAACTTACTCTGTGGCTCAAGAAACCTGGAAAAATATTTGACCATTGGTTTCCAGGTTCATGTTCTTGTGAAATTTTCCCCTCTTCTTTAGTAAAAGGCAGAAGATTTATGCGATCTGAAGAGAAACCAGAGTATTTTCCCCTCTTCTTCACGGCTCATTTTCAGTGGATCTGTGAATCTTTTGAAATCGGATACAAATTTCCTGTAAATGTGATTTTTCTGGAGAAAGAGTTTTTTCATCAGATTCTTCAGAAACTGATGTATCCAAAAGACAAAGAGTCACTGGTCTGTCCTATCTTTTACCTTAATCTAACTTGATACACCTGTTCCTTGTCTGTATTGCTAGCCAGTAGAGTGTGAATTGGTTTTACCAAGACCTTAATTAGCTTAGCGGTCTCTGCTGTCTGTCTCGCTCTTGCTCTTGTTCTTTTTGAGTATACGTTTTTCTGGTTGGACAACCAGTTTCTGGGTACCCTTGTAAATCTCTCTTGCAAGCTTTAATGATTTATCTTATGGTGCTGGTTACCTTTAAATATGTCATGACGTTTTCTTTCTTAAACTTTTCAAATGTGGGCTGTGTAAAACATACCAAAGAGCACGTATGTAGGTGGACTTTCAAGAAAAATTTAAAGCATTCTATTTCATTGTACCCTTTGGTTATATTCTGAGTAATTACTAATGTTTTATCTCCTACTAATTCTCTCCTAAATTGTGTCTAACCTGCTGTCAAACCTATTCATTGAGTTTTAATTACTTGCTGTATTTTAAAATACATTTGTCCTATTTGGTTCTTTTTCAAATCTACTAGGTTACATGACTTGTTGCTTAGACCTATCTCTTTATGTTTCTTAAACAAACAGATCCAATTGCAACTTAGAACAACACTCTACAAAGGGTTTGGGGATATTGGAATGGAAATTCCAAACAAGGAATTATTTACACCTGCTGCTAAGTGTGGCTGCCTGTAGAAACCTTGGGCCATCTTCAAGAGATTGCTAAAAAATTAATCTCTGCTTTATTCTCAGTCAACATGCACCACAAAGAAGCCATGTTATCCTCATCACAATGGTGGCGTCCATTAGTACAGCTATTTGCCTGGAATCTGAATCTTGATAATTATAGGTTCTGAAAGAAAGAAGGAAACTTCCCCTGAATCAAGATCTGCTTTGCCTATAATCATTTTCTGCTAGATTTACCTTTTCCTAGGAGGCAGTTTGCTAAACTTTTTATGTAAATTATCCCATTTAGTTTTCACTACCAACCTGTGAATTTATTATGTGATCACCTTTTACTAGATGAAGAAATGAATGCTCAGAGAGTTTAAGTCAGTTGCCATGGTAACACAGCTAGCGCATGGTGGGAGAGCCTTGAACACAGATGACTCTGTCTGATGTCCCCACCTAAGCACTTTCTTTTCCTCACCTTCTATGGGATCCTCACTCTCTTAACCTGACCTTGAGGGTTTATAACCACGATCAGGCCATGAGAGGCTAATTCACATACCTGGAATGGAGACAGTAAGAATAACAGTTGCCAGGGGTTGGAGGGAGGAGGAACGAATAGGTAGAGCACAGAAGATTTTCAGGGCAGTGAAAATACTCTGCATGATATCGTAATGATGGATACATGTCCTTATACATTTGCCCACCTGCACAGAATATAAAACACCAAGAGTGAACTGTAATGTAAATTATGGACTTTGAGTTTAGCTGGGGGCACTCATAGGACAGGTCCAGCACCCAGTTCCTGGACTCTATCTCTGTCCAGAGCAGGCAGCTTCACTTCAGCATAGCGCAGGTGAGAAATACTCCTTGAGGTACTACTGTCCCAGGGTCACTTGGGATGCAGAGAAGAGAAATCACAAACTGCTGGAACCTTCTAGACACTGCCCTACATGTCCCCTGTACTTGCCTCCTTCTTAGAGACCCAAGTTCCAGCTTTCACCTCACACTGCTGTGTGCCCATGACATCTGGGGTTAGTAATGTCCCCTCCATCTTTTATGCCCTCTCTCCTGCATCCTGCATCCCTACCCTAGAATTGGAGAACGTTGAACAAGGAGAATTAGGATGCAAACTTTTCAACACACTGCCTGGTGGGGAGGGAAACAATGAGCTAGGATGTTGGTGCCCAGCAGTGTCACGTCCAGCGTGGCAAGGGCAAACGGGTTTCTCTTGAGGGGCGGCGTAGATTGAATAAAGAGTCAGAGACAGAAGTAAAGTTTAAGAACGAGACCAAGGGACCCAGTCAGAGAAACTGAGCAACCGAATCGGGTCTGCGCATCGCTTTAATTGAGAATTTTCAAAGAAGTAAGACTGCTGTCAATCAAATTAGCATCAGTTTGAGGCCTGTGCTTCAAAGCCTTTTTCCTTTAACATATCCATTATGTTCCAGCAAATGCTATGCCTTCACATATCCTCCGCATAGCCCCAGGAAACCTGGTAGTGTCCTCCCAGGAGGAGATTAACTGTTTGCAATTCAACAGGTCCCAGTCACACCTTGAGACACTCCTCAGAGGGAGCCTTATCGGCCTCGGTCATACCGGGGCACCCCCTCAGAGAGAATTCAGCTTTCC
>NW_017731781.1:747325-761717 GCF_001890085.2 Hipposideros armiger
TGTCCTCCCAGGAGGAGATTAACTGTTTGCAATTCAACAGGTCCCAGTCACACCTTGAGACACTCCTCAGAGGGAGCCTTATCGGCCTCGGTCATACCGGGGCACCCCCTCAGAGAGAATTCAGCTTTCCGGTCATACCGGGGCTTTTCTCTTATCTAATGGGAAAAGAGGCTAAATGCGGGGGGGGGGGGCATGTTAATAGAAATCGGCTTCAGGCAACACAGCAGGGTTTTGAAAAAAGGATAAAGAGGGATCCTGGCCCGGGGCCCAGAGCTCTTCTCCACATCCAGATGCTCAGGGGTCCAGGGATCTCCATACACTGACCTGACTCTCTGCTGGGCCTGAGTCTCACTGCTGCGTCCTCATGGCCTCATTTTGGGATTCCCAGGGCTCCAGTGGACCAGCCTAGGACTCAGCTATGCAGATGCACAGGAGCTACATGGGCATCCAGCCCTTAGTGGATCTAAACCATCCTGAGCCATTGTAGTTGCACCTGCTGCTCTGCTTCACAAGGTCTTTGAACATGGCAGCCCCTTCAGTAAAAGTTTGAAATGGAAACCAAATCAAATGGAAGCCTCCATTTGTGTTGGGAAGGAGGCAGAAGCAAAGCCAGTTCAAGCTCTTGGGAAGGGGGGTGTGACTTCTCTTACAGCAATCTTAAGAGGCAGCTTGGTGCACAAGGTCCACAGGCTGAGAGATTTCAAAGCAAAAGGCAGGGTCCATTCAAACAAGTGCGGTAGAACTTCATTAACGGGAGATGATGGAATGGGCTTTGAATTGGCAGGAAAGAAAGGGGCAGATATTCCTGTGGGTGTTTGGGTGGCGGCATCAGCAAAATTGGAAATGAGATGTTAAGACCAGGAGGGAGCCAAATTTCACTTTCACTTCTCTTCCCATTTGTCGTCTTTTTTTTTTCCCTGGGTAGATATATCTTTGTCACCCTTTTTCATTTAATATTGCATCACAAGCATTTTCCATGTTGCTAATTGTTTTCTTAATAAACTTGTATTGTGGAATAATACTATATTTACAGAGAATTTGCAAAGATTGCATAAGGGAGCTCTTATACTTGCTTCACTCAGTGTTATCATCTTACATCACTGTGGTTAATTTTCAAAACTCAGAAACCACCATTGGCCTATTACTATTAACTAAACTCCAGAGTTTATGTGGATTTTTACCAGTTTTTCTATTAATACACTTTTTAAATTTCAGGATACAACCCAAGACACCACGTTGTATGTAGTTTTCATGTCCCCTTTGTCTCTATGGCAGTTTCTCAGTCTTTTCTTATTTTTCATAACCTTGACAGTTTATTTATATAGTTATATTTATATAGTTATTTATTTAAATAGTTTATAAGCTATTTAAATAGCTTATAGAATGTCCCTCAGTTGGGTTTGTCTGGTATTTGTCTCATGATTAGAATGGGGTTACGTGTTTTTTTGGAAAGAATACCACAGTGGTGACCTGTCCTTCTTATCATATCAGGGGTTGCTTGATATCTACATGATATTAACGGCCATGTAAAGTTATTGTTTTTTTCCTTTCCCTACTCTATTCTTTAGAAACGAGTCACTAAGTCCAGCCCACAGTCACAAGAGTTGGAGGAAACTACGCTCCTCTTCCTGGAGCAGATAGTATCTTCATAAATTATTTGGAATTCTGTAAGGCACATTTGTTTCTTCTCCCATTTATTTATTTATGCACTCATTTATTTATATCAGTGTATATACTTATTTTATACTTTGGGTTATAAGCCAATCAAACATTATTTTTTTGGGCCGGCCGAGTGGCGCGATGGTTAAGAACTCGCTTGGGATGCCAGAGGGCCCCGGTTCGGATCCCACATATGAGGGCCAGTGACACTGCCCTCCACAGCTAAAATGCTGAACAACAGCTCAACCTGGAGCTGGGCTGCCTTGAGTC
Organism: Hipposideros armiger; assembly: GCF_001890085.2. Lineage (NCBI taxonomy): Eukaryota > Metazoa > Chordata > Mammalia > Chiroptera > Hipposideridae > Hipposideros > Hipposideros armiger. The sequence goes on from NW_017731781.1 coordinate 749,255, forward strand.
GCCGGCGACGGCGTAGGCTGTAGTCCCTGTGGCAGTGGGTTGCCATGGGTACCGTATGTAGCCAGCAGCCAGCGTGAGCGGCCAGCAGCCTCAGTGAGCGGCCGTCCAGAAGCCGGCGACTGATCTGCCTCGCCAGGGAAGAGCGCAATGATGGTGCCAACTTGGGCCAGTGAAGCAATGCCCTCCACAACTAGACTGAAGAACAAAACGACAGCAACTTGTCTGTTCCCCTTCCCCCAATTCCCCAGCGCTGTTCCCATCCCCCCAATTCCCCAATAAAAATCTTAAAAAACAAAACAACAAAAAAAAAACCATTATTTGTTTTGTTGCCCAAGTTATTCCAACTTTGGTCATTGGTGGCTCTTTCAGGTTGGCTCCTGTGTCCCTGTGACATGCTCCCATCACTTCATTTTCTTAAAGCACTTCCTTACTTCTGGCAGTACAAGACACTCCAGACTCATGTTGTATTGTTTCTGCCCCAGAGTCAGAGCCCTGGAGTCAGCCAATTCCCCAAAGAGCCCTGGTTTCTTTGATTGGAGGATGATACTTAGAACCCAAGATCTGGGTGTTCAGAGTAGTTACATGGTTTTATAACTATGGTTTTCGTTTGTTTCTGCCATTTAGTAGATTACAATGATTAATTTGGACACTCTGAGTTTTACATTGAGTAGTAATGATTTTAGTGTTAAAAAAATCATTTTACAAGTTTCCCCTTCTATTGAATTCTTTCTGGGGAGTAAATATCCAAAAGAAGAATTAATGGAGTAAAAGGTCATGAATATTTTTGTTTCTAGATATTTGGATGCAAATTGTTAGACCTAATATAGTTCTAATTCATAGTGTATTCAATAACTTGTAAATGCACTAGTTTCACTTCAATTTTTAGAATAAATAGAAAAGTATAAAATGAAAAAATCTTTCTGTTCCCTTCTTTCCAATTTTCACACACCTCCTTGCTGGAGACCACGGCATTAGTTTCTTGTATACGCTTTTAGAGTTCCTTCATGAACAAACCAGCAAAATGAATGCATGCAAAAGAGAGCATACTAAACACACAGTTCTTTTTCTTTCTTTCTTTTTTTTAAAGAATTTGTTGTGGAATTGGGGGAAGGAAACAGCATTGTGGAATCAGGGAAGGGGAACAGACAAGTTGCTGTCCTTTTGTTCTTCAGTCTAGTTGTGGAGGACGTCGCTTCACTGGCCCATGTTGATATTGTGATCATTGCACTCTTCCCAGGTTAGGCAGATCTGTCGCTTGCCACTGGATGGCCGCTCACAGCGGCTCTTGGCAGCTCACGCTGGCTGCCGGTCACTCACGCTTTCTGCCAGCCATTCACGGAAGCTTACGGCAGCCCACTGCAGTCCCACTGCAGCCTACGCCATTGGCAGCGACTCACGGCAACACAGCTCCAGGTCGAGCTGTTGTTCACCATCTGAGCTGTAGAGGACGAAGCGTCATTGGCCCTAATGTGGGATCCGAACTGGGGCCCTGCTGCTCAGAGCTGGCATCCCAAGCCAGCTCTTAACCAACACGCCACTTGGCCAGCCCTAAACGCACTGTTCTTAATCTTGCTTCTTTTATTTCCTTTTTGGAAATTGTTCTATATCAGCACAGATAAATTTCTTATTCTTTTTACAGCTGCAAAATATTTCATTGTATAAATTTACTGCAATATAGTTAGCAAGTTATCTACTGATGGACATTTAGGGTCCCCCCAGTCTTTTACTAAAGCAAACAATGAGGCAATGATTAACCTTCTGCTCACTTTATTTTGCCTGTATGCAAGTATATTTGAATAATGAATTCTCAGAAATGTTACTCGTGGATCAAAGGGTATATATACATTTGTAATTTTATTAGATATTACTATATTGCCCTCTGTAGGAGTTATATCCAATTTATATACCACTAGCAACATGAGAGTGTGATTACACTATTATCCTATTATACAAAAAGGAGTGTGTTATTAAACACGGGAGTTAATGTTACTAAAGCTCTTAGAACAGTGAATGGAACATAGCAAGAGATTGTTAATTACTTTCACTACCATTGTTATTGTTAGATTTTTGCCGATCCAACGGGTGAAAAATGATACATTGGTGTCCTTTCATTTGCTTTTGTCTTCTTATGAATGAGGTTGAATCTCTGGTCATTGTACATATGTTTAAAAGCCAATTGTCATACCTTTCTGTGATCTCTCTTCCCATGTCTTTTGCCATTTGTCTATTGGGTTCATCATTTCAGAGGCATTTTTTAAATACTAGAAAAATTAGCCCTTTGTGATGTGAATGACAGACATTTATTTCCAGTTTGTCATCTGTCTCACTAATCTTAGCTTTTATGGATTCTGGAGTTTGAGTCATATTTAGAAAAAATCTCATAGTTTCATTTTTACGTTTAACTATTTTATTATTTTGGAATATTCATGGCAGATGGTATGAGGTTTGGAATGTTTTAAATTTTTGTTAGCTTAATAGCTATAACAGTACCATGGCGATATTTTTCTCTGCTTGTACTTGATTTTTGGTGAGGTGGAGCATTGTTCTCTGCATGTGTTTTCTGATCTCAGGTCTGTACTTACTCATATTTTTTCAGATATTAAAAATATCTGAAATCTTTGGAATCTCAAAAATTTTCTTGCCAACCTGCAAATATTCTTCATATAGTATAGACAGTGTTCATATATTTATTGCAAATTTTTTTTATTTAATATTTTTATTGGGGGACAGTGTGTTTCTTCAAGACCCATCAGCTCCGAGTCAAGCAGTTGTTTCCTTCTAGTTGTGGAGGGGGCACCTCAGTGGCCCATGTGGGAATCGAATCGGCAATCCTGGTGTTATGAGTACTGTGCCTTGCACTCCAATGACCTGTGCTAACCGCTGTCCCACAAATATTTTTCCAGCCTATGTTTCTGTTTTATATTTATTATTGCCAGCTACTGTGAATTTTATATTGCCGAGTGCTTGATTTTCTTGTATCCCTTTAAATCGGACTTTCTTCTGTCAGATAGTTAATTTACTTATAGATCTTGATCTTTTTGAGACTTGCTTTTAAGCACTTTGGAGATAGATCTAGAGTAGCTTATACTCGAGGCTAATTTAGCCCCACTACTGTAGGAGACTTTCCTGGGGTCTTTGCTGAATGCCCATGTATTTAGTGAGTTCTCTCCACTCTGACTGATGGAAAGATGAAGAATTTCCAGCTCGGCATGAGTCCAGGGAATTTTTGACTTACAGATCCACAAGTAATTGTTCTCTTTCTGGCAAGTGTTTGCCCATCCTCACGGAATTTCGCCCTTGCTCAGGCTGATATCAGCCCAACACCCAGGGAGACCCCCATGCAGCTTTCTGGAGCTCTTTCTCTGTGTAGATCCCTCCTCTCTGCTGTTCCGTCTCCTAATTCTGCCTCAGCCTCCCTGAACTCTGATCTGTTTCCTCAATTCAGTGAAGCTCTGAGATTCCTCTCTTTGTGTTGCAGTCCAGAAATTGCCTGCAGGCAGAAAGGCTAGGCAATTATAGGGTGCATCTCATTTGTCTCCCGTGCAATCCTGCACTACCTGTTTTCCAATGTTTGCAAATGGTCGTTTTGTACAACTTCTTTTTCTTTTCAATGTCAGGAGGACAAGTCCCATGGTTAACAAATCTTCAGCTTTTTATTTTCTTTGTAATTTTATTACACAAATCTGAGAAAATAATTACCATTCTCAGAAATATAACAGCCCTTCAAAGAAAAAGAGGTGGGTTTAATAGTGAGAATGGAGGAGTGAATTTAAAAGATCCTGTGATAAGAACAGCAAGTATCAGGACCTGGTCATTGTACATGGTGTGTGTGTGTGAGAGAGAGAGAGAGAGAAAAAGAGAGAGAGAGAGAGAGAGAGAGAGAGAGAGAGAGAGAGAGAATAACAAGACATTAAAGATGACCTAGTTATAACAAAGATGATAGTGCCACTGAAAATAAAGCTTTCAGCCAAATGAGAAGATCTTGTCCTCGTCTTCAGATAATGTCATTTTTATTACTATTATTTTTTACAATTTGAGAAAGAAGAGGAAGGTACGTATGAGTAATCAAAGAAAACATGGCGATGTTAAAGAAGTAACACTGTATAAGCAATGAGATGTTATATAAAAAGCACTGAACTGTGAATCAGAAATTTTGCGTTTAGTTTCTATTCTGCCATTTGTAAGCTATGCAACCTATCTGAGCCTTAGTTTTTTTGTGTGTTCCATGGGGAAAATCCTGTCATGCCTACCTCCCAGGAGAGGCTCAAATGAAATAATGAATGTGAGAGTGTTTTGTAAACCACTTGCATCATCCAGAGATACGATATCACTGCATGTATGTTATTATTTTGCCTAGTAAATATCAAGATGTGGAAGGTCAGAGTAAAGCTTCGAGCAAAGCCAGATGGTTGAAACCTTGGAGGTCTTCCTGTAGAAAGTGTCATTAAAGATCCGTGGGAACAATACTACTAGGTGGGAAGGAACCTGTATGGGAACCACCATAAACAACACCTTAGAGACAGACACAAGCTCTCTTTTTATGTGGGCCCCTGGGACAATTTACCCTCCTCAGCAAAGAGCAGCTGACCAACACTTTGGGGAAATTAAAGCAGAGAGTTTAAAGGCTAGAATGGGGATATTAGAGGTATGCAAGGGAGAGGTGAGGACACTGGCTGAGGAGTTAAGAGGGATAGCTGGAGAGGGAGATAGAAATACGTGGGAGAGAAAAGTAGTTTATCACCACTGTTCTTTGGCTGGAGTGGGTATGAGTGGTAATTACAAAAGTGTAACGCCAATTAATTGTTAAAATTCATATATAACAGAAGGGAAAGTCCTCAACTCTTTTTTCACTTAGGAGAGGTGACCAATCCTAATAATTTGGTGTGTGTTCTTTCATGATTTTCCAATGCATACAAAACATGTGTAATACAAACTTACATTCACACCAGACGATAATCACCTCTAAGCTTTGCTTTTTTATTTAATTTTTATTGTTTATATTAGTTTCAGCTATACAAAACAACATAGTGATTAGACATTTACACCCCTCACAAAATGATACACCCGCCAAGCCTACTACCCCTCTAATATCATATATAGCTGTTACAATACCATTGACTGTATTCCCTATGCTGTACTTTACACCCCAAGACCATATATAGATATATTTAATTATAGTTGACATTCAATATTATTCTACTTCAGCTTCAGGTGTACAGCATAGTAGTCAGGCATCTACACAATCTATGAAGTGATCCCCCTGGTAAGTCTAAGCTTTGAACCCCTCTCTGCTGTTTGCTTCTTAGTTCCTGTGCTGGTTCTCCTCCTAACACCCCAGGTTGACTTTATTCCTTTCTCTTCCTCACCCCTACGAATAGGTGTATCTCAAGCTCAGTGCTTGGATTCCTGCTCTTTCTTCTATATTCTTTGCTTTAGAAGATCTTCTCTGAGCAGATGACTCCCCAGTCTCCTCTTACATACCTGACTCCTCTCAAGTGTCCCAAGTCTGTGTCTCCTATTACCTGTTGGGCCTCTCTTCCTTGATCTCCCACCTACCACCTCTCACTAGGACCTTGTCTACAGCTAAGGTCAGCCGTTTGCTTCAAAAGGGCTCCTTCTTCATGATTTCCTATTTTTCTCATTTACATAGCCTAAAGTTATAGGCTCGGAACCCTGGCTTTGTCTTTGACTTTCTTCTCGCCCTAACATTCAGGTCCAAATGTTTCTTCTCCCATTGAATCTTTTTCCTTTATTCCGTCTTGTGAGTCTTGGTTTTCACCACCTAGACCATGGCAATCATCCTGCCACAAATCTTCCCTGCTGTAATCTATCTCCTCATAGTTGCCACGCTAACATTTATAAAATAATATTTATTGTTTCTCCTCAACATAGAATTCTTCACCTTCTTCTTACCTGCCACGCTCCCAGTTCCTCAACCTGGCAATTATATCTCTCACTGTCTAACACCAAATTATCTTTATAGTCTCATTTTCATGACTTTTCTCTAGCCCCTTTCCATTCAAGCCCAAGTGATTTAATTATTGTTCTCTTAAAACCCCTTATATCTGCTGACTGCTGGATCTTTGCTCAAGCTACTAACTTAATCTGAAACTCTGATTTTCTTTCTTTGAACTTGTCAAAAGCTTTACTTCACAGCTCAAAACTCCGTCAAACCCTATCTCCTCTAAGAAGCATTTTCTGACTCCCTCCACTGTCCGTGGTACTGTCCCGTCCAAAGACTGAGGACACTGATTAACAGAAGACTGGACCGGTTTTTACATATTATGTCTTTAGATACGTGTGTGGCCTTCCTGAGTTTCCCATGTGTGGGGCTATGCCTCATTCTTCTGTTTACCTCCAGTGCCTGGCACAGGGCCTAAGCATCATAGATGTTCAATAGCTTCTATGCACAGTGATTATGCTTAGGGATACGATGCTTAGGTTGATGATTTGGAGGAAAAAAAGATAAAGTTTGAGGGATAAAGAAAGAGGGTATTATGGGAAGAGATGAGGAATAACATTGTGGCAGGGGATAAAGGGAGCAGGTTGAAGGAGACGAAGAAATGGGTGTTTGGAAATGAAGGATAAAAGCATGAGATCACTCTCCCACCTGTTATTGGCAGGGCCTGGCATTAGAGGCCCCATGTAGATGTGGTCATGAGGTGGGTGGGTGATGGCCCGGGTGGGCCTCAGGGTAGGTAAACTAGGTGGACTTGGCTTCCTCAGCTCTACTTTGGCAGGCAACCAATGAATTATTTAACTCTTACACAGGCTCCAAGAAGCCCCTGCTGGAAGGCCTGGTTACTTGTTTCACAGAAAAAGAAGGGTAAAGACTGGACTTGTTCAAAATGTGTTTATTGAATACCTATTATACACTAGGCACTGAGAATACAGAGATTTTGTCCACAAGCAGTTCTTAGTGTAGTAGGGGAGATAAAAACTAAAGAAAATAAATGCAACAATGTGTAACTATTTAGAAAGAATTCTGAGTAGGGTATTGTGGCCACAAGCAGGGAGGGGTCCGCTTACCTTGGGAACACAGGAAAAGCTTCTCAGGGGAAGCAACTTGAATTGAGTCTTGAAATCTGGGTACGCATCTGCCAGGTTGTTGGGGGGACTGTAGAGGGGGACTCGGGAGAGGGCAGGCATTCTGGGCAAATAGGCAACAAGAGTTTCAGGGAGCTGGTGAAATTTCAGGGAAATTCATGGGGACAGGAGGAGATAAGTGATGTGGTTGCAAAGAAACAGGAGACCCATGAGAAGACTTCTTCGGTGTGCTGGTGAGAGATGATAAGGACCTGCAATAAGGAAGGGTTAGCAGGAATAGAGATAGGGGAGAGTAAAAGAGATGCTAAGGAAGTAGACTGTCAAGACTGCTTTTCAACTGGTGGTGACAGGGAACGAAGAATGTGTGTGAGATGGAGAGAGAGGAAGAAGGAGAGGGAGAGGGAGAGGGAGAGGGAGATCCAGTATGACTCCCTGGTTCTTGGCTGGGGCGACCAAGAATATGATGGTGTCATTTACTGAGATGTGGGATGCATAAGGAGTGGAAGGATTGAGAAATATGATAAACTTGGTTTTTGACAAACTAAGTTTGAAGTGCTTCTGGGAATTATAGCTGAGTATGTCATGGGACAATAACTATCCACTGCTTTGTATATGTGAAAAGTTTGATGTCTGAACTGCTTACAGGTCCTTAGTAGAGGAACTGTAAGCAAATGCAATCCAATTCAAAATAATTTATTGAACATTTACTACACGCCAGACACAGTACAACACACACTGATCTCCAAGGAGGCCGACACTTTATCTGACTAGTTCACACTTGCATCCCAGTGATTGATACAGAGTGCACATTTGATTAAATTTGTTGAATGACTACCCGAATGCATGAATGAATGTGTTTGATAGTGAGAGTTCAGCAATCAGCATCTCCTGAATCCCTCCCTTGGGAGGTTGCTATCTGTTTGAGGAGACGATTGCACAGACAAGCAGTGTCAAACTGCATATTAAATACTTAAATAGGGTTGGCCAAGTGGCACGTTGGTTAAGAGTTGGCTTGGGATGCCAGCTCTGAGCAGCAGGGCCCTGGTTCGGATCCCACATTAGGGCAAGTGACGCTGCCCCCTCTACAGCTAAGATGGTGAACAACAGCTCGACCTGGAGCTGGGCTCTCGTGAGTCACCAGAGATGGCGTAGGCTGCAGTGGGGCTGGCCTGCAGCTGGCTTGCGCTTTCGTGAGCCTCTGTGAGCCGCCATCCAATAGCGGGCAACTGACTGCCTCTCATGGGAAAAGCACAGTGATAATACCAACATGGGCCAGTGAGGTGGTGTCCTCCACAACTAGACTGAAGAACAAAAGGACAGCAACTTGTCTGTTCCCCTTCCTGGATTCTCCAACAAGGTTCCCCTCCCCCAATTCCCCAATAAAATATTTAAAAAAATAAATACTTGAATAGAGGTGTGTGTAAGGACAGTGAGGACTCCAGAGGGAGGGAGTGACTTATTCAGTCCTTGTGCTGGGTTTTAAAGGACATACACAAGTTTCCTAGGCAAAGAAGAGGAAAAGAAGAAGGAATAGACCCTATAAAGGCTCACAGGGGTGAAAGTGTATGGCATAGCTCTCAGACAAACAGTTGAGTGCAGCTGTGTCCGCATGGCAATCACCATGCCTTTTCTCCCCTTATAAGGAAATCTGCTCTGCTGAGGGGAAGCTCTGGTATACTTGCTTTACACAAAACGAAATTGCTGTTCAGTCACAGGTAGCCACTTACCCAAGGGCAGACAAATCATAATCTGTCCCGCAGCTGAAGAGGTGTGCTTGAGTGGGACCACTGCCCAAACCAGATGGAGCAGGGCCAGGCATGTGTGTGCATGTGGTGATTTGGAAAATACAGAGAAAATCAGGCGGTTCGCCATAGGAGCAAAGATGAAGAGGAGCCAGAGGGGCCAAGATGATTGTAGGAAACAGCAGGTATAAAGAAGTAGAAGCCACGCGGCAGGGATGCTGAGCCGAGGGAGAAGCAGCAGTGTTTTCAGAGTGGGAAGCAGATGGACTTGGCCGATTATATCACATCTACATATATTAAAAGCTCATTAGTCATGTTATAATATTTGCTGTCGACCATGAAATATATTTAATAATTCATCAGGAGGGGAATAGTTTATTATATTTACCCAGGTATTTAAAAGTTCTGTTGCTCTTCTTCTGATGTTCTGTTCCTACCCCTATCGTTTCCCTTCTGTTTGAATAACATCCTTTAGCAATATTTTTGGGGAGCCGGTCTGCTGGCAATGGATTCTCTTAGCTTTACTTCATCTGAGAATGTCTTTATTTCACCATAGTTCCTCCAGGACATTTTGCTGGATTTAGAATCTGAGTTGTCAGTTCTTTTCTTTCAGCAATTAAAAAATATTCTACTTCCTTCTGACATCCATTGTCTCTGAGGAGAACTCCAGTCACTTGTATCATTTTTTCTCTGTACGAAATGTGTCACTTTTCTCTGGCCACTTTCAAGACATTTTTCTTTGTCTTTAGTGTTCAGGAGTTTGATTGTGATATGTCTGAGTGAAGACTTTTTGTTTCTTTGTTTTTTCCTGTTGGCGATTTGCTGAGCTCTTTGAATCTGTGTCCTACGTATTTTATGAAATATGAAAAGTTTTATGCCATTATTTTTTTTAAACATTTTTTCTGCACTATTTTTTTTTCTGTCCTTCCTGGTCTGATGACATGAAAGTTAGACCTTTTGGTATTGTCCTATAAGTCCTTGAGGCTCTGTTCACTTCCCCCCACCCTCACCCCTCTATTTTGTTCAAATTGTTTGGTTTCTGTTATCTATATTCAAGTTCACTGTACCTTCCCTTTGTCATCTCCATTCTCCGGTTGAGCTCTCTCAGTGGATTTAAAAATTTTTTACTTATTGCATTTTTTAGTTCGAAATATTCCTTTAGTTTGTCTTTATATTTTTTATTTATTTCCTGAGACTTTCTATCTTTTCATTCATTTCAACAGTGTCTGCCCTTGCTTGTGGGAGTATTTTATAATAATTCCTTTAAAGTCTTTGTCAAATAATCTCAACATCTGTGTCATTTTCACATTTGCATCTATTGCTTTATCTTATGTGAGTTGAGATTTTTCTGGTCATTTATACTATACTATGAGTAATTTGGATTGCATTCTGGATATTTTGAATATTATGGTATGAGACTCAATCTCGTCTTGCTAGAGAATGCTGATATTTTTGTTTTATCAGGCACCTGAGCTGGTTGGGTTCAGGTAGCAAATTCCTATCAGTCTTCTGTGGTGGTGGCTTTAACACCAGTTCTATTTTCTAGTCCTTTGCAATGTTATTTGGATCTGTTCCATGTGTGTTCCACCCTGTGGCAAGTCTGCAACTGGGTGTTGGATTGTTTTCTTTTTTGTTGTTGTTTTTTTTAGCTGAGCCATCCTGCCACCTGTTGGCAGCTCAGCAGCTGCTCAGCTTGGGTTAGAACTCGAACTGCTGTTGCTCAGAGCTCAAACTCTTGAGCAAGCTCTTAACCAACTGAGCCACTAGGCCGGCCCACATTGTCTCTTAATCCCTTTCTCAAAGTCTTTGATAGTCTGTTTGTGACATGGTCTTTGCATGTGCAGTCAGGAGTGAACCCAGGAGTTCATAGACAGACAATATTTGAGAGTTTTTTTCCTGAGCTCCTCTCTTTCTGTGATCTCCCCAGTGCTTCCTGGTTTCCTGGCCTTTCCTTTTTTCTTTTTAGATTTTTTAAATTGGGGAATTGGGGGAGGGGAACAGCGCTGGGGAATCAGGGAAGGAGAACAGACCAGTTGCTGTCCTTTTGTTCTTCAGTCTAGTTGTGGAGGACGTCGCTTCACTGGCCCATGTTGGTATTATCATTGCGCTCTTACCGGGTAAGGCAGTCGCTCCCCGGCCATTGGACAGCTGCTCACCGTGGCTCAAGGCAGCTCACGAAAGCGCACGCCCGCTGCTGGCCAGCCCCACTGCAGACTGCGCTGTCGCTGGAGACTCATGGCAGTCCAGCTCCAGGTCGAGCTGTTGTTCACCATCTTAGCTGTAGAGAGCGCAGCATCACTGGCCCTAATGTGGGATCCGAACCAGGGCCCTACTGCTCAGAGCTGGCGTCCCAAGCCAACTCCTAACCAAAGCGCCACTGGGCCAGCCCCCTGACCTTTCCCGTTTTGATCCTCCGGGCAGAAAGTTGGGGCTTAATTTACCCTGCTGTGTTGTATACTTATTGCAACTGTGCCCTCCCAGAAATTCAAGTGGTGAGGGACAGGTAGAAGGGGAAAAAAAACAAGGGTTTTTTTCCATCCTCTTGGGAGCACACCTCTTCTGCAGAGTTGCAGATGACTATAGGTTTCCTGCTGCTGTTGTCATTTCCAGGAGATCCCTTTCCCACTCTCTAAGTCCGACCTGAGAGCTTTCCCTGAAGCCTCCTATGTCCATGTTGATATACATTTCTGGGTGTTAGGCTGCCTTGAGCTCCCAGCTTAGGAGTTACTGTAGGGAAAATAAATAGTAAACTCACCCACTTTGCATTTAGTCTTTCCCCCCCAATTCACCTGCAACTACTACTTTTCATAGTCTTTAAAAAGCTGCTGCATACATTCTATTCATATCTTTACAGCTGCATTCAGTGGAAGAGAGGAACCAGAAATACCACCTTTAAAAAAAAAACACTACAAGTCTGGCCGAGTGGTTCAGTTAGTTAAGAACGTGAGCTCTGAGCAACAGGGTCTCCAGTTCGATTCCCACATGGGCCAGTGACACTGCACCCCAACTGAGCTGCCGCTGTGCTGCCAACAGATGGCAGGATGGCTCTGCTGGTGAGAGCACATGGTTTAATTCCCACAAGCGATGGTGGACTACGACCCCCTGCAACTAAGATTGAACACGGTACCTTGAGCTGAGCTGCCATGATCTGCCCATGGGTGGCCGGATGGCGACCGGGCTTGGAGCAGATATGCCCTACACAAATACGATTAAAGGACAACAACTGGCTGTTTCTCTTTCACAATTCCCTAACACTGTTCCCCTTCCCCAATTCCCCAATAAAATCTTTAAAAAAAAAACCCCTACAAATCATAAAGCATGACTATTTTTAACCTGGCAATGTTTGTTTGATTTCCTTACATGTTATTATGTTCTTGCATCTCAAATTATTATTTTTTTTATAGTATTTTTTTTAAGATTTTTATTGGGTAATTGGGGGGATGGGAACAGTGATGGGGAATTGGGGGAAGGGGAACAGACAAGTTGCTGTCGTTCTGTTCTTCAATCTAGTTGTGGAGGACGCTGTTTCACTGGCCCAAGTTGGCACCATCATTGCGCTCTTCCCTGGCGAGGCAGATCAGTCGTCGGCTTCTGGACGGCCGCTCACTGCGGCTGCTGGCCGCTCACGCTGGCTGCTGGCTACATATGGTAGCCCATGGCAATGCACTGCCACG
>NW_017731781.1:762277-799718 GCF_001890085.2 Hipposideros armiger
CTGGACGGCCGCTCACTGCGGCTGCTGGCTACACACAGTAGCCCATGGCAACCCACTGCCACAGGGGCTGCAGCCTAAGCCGTCGCCGGCGACTCATGGCAGCCCAGCTCCAGGTTGAGCTGTTGTTCAGCATCTTAGCTGTGGAGGGCAGTGTCACTGGCCATCATTTGTGGGATCCGAACCGGGGCCTTCTGGCATCCGAAGCCAGTTCTTAACCATCGCACCACTCGGCCGGCCCATTGTTATTATTTTTGAACACATTCTCAGAAGTTTCTTTGAAGCAGATCTTTATTTATTTATTTATTTACTTATTTATTTATTTATTTATTTATTTATTACTGTTTTTTTTTTGTTTAGCTGAGCCATCCTGCCACCTGTTGGCAGCTCAGTGGCAGCTCAGCTTGAGCCGGACTCGAACCTCTGTTGCTCAGAGCTCAAACCTTTGAGCGAGCTCTTAACCAACTGAGCCACTCAGCCAGCCCTGAAGCAGATCTTTAGAAGTAAATTTTATCACTTTTTAAAATTTGAAAACACTTTTATTTGAGTTTTGCTTGCTTTACATTTTTTTTAGATGTTTTTTTTGTAATGGGGGAATTGGGGAAGGGAGAGAGTGTTGTGGAACTGGGGAAGGGGAACAGCCAAGTTGTTGTCCTTCAGTCTTAGTTGTGGAGGGCGCAGCTTGCTCAGCTCCAACTCTAGTCACCATCCGGCCGGCTGTCAGCAGCTCACAGCCACTCAGCTCAAGGTGTCCTGTTCAATCTTAGTTGCGGATCCCAAGCGGGAGTCAAACCGACAACCTTGTTGTTAGGAGCACGTGCTCTCACCAGCTGAGCCATCCTGCCACCTGTTGGCAGCTCAGCAGCAGCTCACCTCGGGGTGCAGTGTCACTGGCCCATGTGGGAATCGAACTGGAGACCCTTTGCTCAGAGCTCGCACTCTTAACCAAATGAGCCATTCGGCCGGCCCTGGGTTCACCTTTCTTGGTTCACCTGTACCTTCTTTCAATATGCCAAATGCCTGATTCCATCGTTTTCTGGCTTCCATTGTTGCCATTATATACCGTATTTGCCGGCGTATAAGACGACTGGGCGTATAAGACGACCCCCTAACATTTCCACTCAAAATACAGAGTTTGTTATATACTCGCCGTATAAGACTACCCCCTCTTCTGCACATCTTCCACACACCAAATAAAAGGTAAAACAATATCAGATTTGATTTGGCCCACTGAAGTGCAAACAAGCGTATTGTATTTCGTGTCACCACATAACCGTTTTGGCGATGTTGAGCCACCATGTCTGCTACATGTTTTTCGAATTCTGGCCAGTGTGGGGTGCCTCTTCTTAATGCACACTTACCCCTTGGCATATTCTTTAATGCTTTCTCATTTGATTTCCAGTCCCGAACCATCTTATCTGTTACTCCATATTGGCTTGCAGCAGCACAATTATTATTTTCCTTAGCAAAGTTTATAACTTTCAGTTTAAAATTTGCATCATACTTCTTTCTTTTGGCTGGTGCCATGATAGGGATGATAGGGGTTTGACTGGTCGACATTTTCTATGCTGTACTGTACAATGGTGCAGTATTGTGGTTGGCTGTTGGCTGTATACAAAGCCTGATTTGATTGGTCCCTGCTCCCTGTTTGCCCGCCCTGTCACTATAGCAGTCTGGACCACCCTTGCATCAGCATCTCCCTGGGACCTCACTAGTGCGCAAGTGCAAGCTCTTCAACGTTCTAACAGGCACCATGATAGCACAAAATCGCAAATCTTCAATGCATATGTAAAGAAATATACGGTAACCCGAATATACCACACTCGCAAAATCGCACACAGCCGACCATACACCCAGTATGGTATTGCGATTCGCGATTTTGCGCTATCATACTGGGTGTATGGTCGGCTGTGTGCGATTTTGCGAGTGTGATAAAATCGCATAACAGCAAAATCGCATAACAGCCGAGCATACACCCAGCAGCGCTGCTGATGCCTGAACGGTATGTGGAATGAAGTGGGCGGGCATCGGGAGGCCACTATGGCACGGGGCAAGCACTATGGGCAGTCTATCTGAAGTGTACCTGGCGTATAAGACGACCCCCCACTTGGAGGCATATTTTTCAGGGCCAAAAAATCGTCTTAGACGCCGGCAAATACGGTATCTTCAGACTCCTCTTGGGTAAATAGTTTCTGAGACTTTCCTTGCTTTTTTATGACCTTGACGCTTTTGAGAAGTATTGGTTACGTATTTTGTAGAATGCTCCTCTGTTAGGATTTGTCTGATGGTTTTTCTCATGATTAAATGGAGGTTATGGGATTTGGGGACGAAGATCACAGAGGTAAAATGCCATTCTCATCACATCATATCAAGGGTAGATACTATCAACATGACTTCTCACTATTGACTACCTGGCTGAAATGGTGTTTGTCACTTTTCTCCATTGTAAAGTTATTCTTTCCCTCCACCTCTGTCCCATATTGTGCTATTTGGAAGGAAGCCACTATGAGCAACCCACACTTAAAGAGGGGGGAGTTATGCTCCAGCTTCTTGAGGGCAGAGTATCAACAGAAATTATTTGAAATTATTCTGCATGGAAAATTTGTATCTTCCCCCTCATTTATTTATTTGATCATTTAATTGTATCATGAGTATGGACTCATGGATATTTATTTTATACTTTGGGTTATAATCCGAATACCACTTTACTTAATTTATTGTTCAGGACGGTTTGTATTTTTGTCCTAGTCATTACTAGTATAATTATATCTTGATTAATTCAGACACTAGTTATTAGTTTCCTCCTACTATGAGCAATCCTAAAATTAGCTTGTATACTATTCCTCTTATATTTTCTTCACCACCCATTTGTAGCTAATATTAATTTTTAATGTTTATCTTTTTTACTGTTAAATATGCTTATTTTTCTACTACTTGAGGCTTATTCTGCTTTTCAACTTCTCACTCCCTAATCTCATTGTATTGGTTACATAATGTACACATTATCAAAACAAAATATTTACTGGGTTGTTGGAAAAGTCATGATGCATTTTTGCAACGAAAAACTTAGAAAAAATACGTCATGACTTTTCTGACAACCTAATACATTGTCTTACCAGAACGTTATCCTCACCATTGTTTTCATCTTACTTCTGCAGTACATATATAGGTATCCAACGCTTACCGCCAATCTTTTTGCCAAGTTTCTCTTGGTTGGCTGGAATTTGTCCTCTGGTGATTTCCACAAGAAGAGCTAATGAGAGCATATTCCTTGATTTCTTATGTGTTCAAACCTATCTGTAGTTCTGATACTAGAAGTGCATTATAGCTGAATATAAAATCCTTGATTCGCTCTTTCTTTTGTTGCATATCTTTTATTGTTGCTCAGTGTATTCTGGATGCTGGTGTGGAGAATTATAATGATTTGATCTTTTTGGTCTAGCTGGCTAAGAAGATTCTTTGTCTAAAAGTCCAATAACTCTACTAGGCTGTACGTTGGTGCTTACATGGTGGATCAGTTTTCTCTGGGATATGGTGTGCCCTTTCAAAATGCACATTTGAGTGTTTTTCTTAAAGGCACATTTGCTTGAATTACATTTTAAAACATTTATTATCTTCCTATGGATTGTCCTATGGTTTTCTCTTCAAGGACTTTAGTTATGTGTATGTTGGCAAGCTTTTCTCCATATTCTATACCTCTTAAGATTCTTAATCTCCTAATTTCTTTCTTGATTTGTTTCATTATATTTACTTATCTCATTTATCTTCAACATTACTGTGCTTTCTGTAATATCTGTTCCCCACTGTACTTCTTTTAATTTTGTCTGCATTTCTGTGATGATTTTGTTTTTTTTCTCTTTCTTTCTGAGTTCTACCAATTTTCATTTTCATGCCTGCAATTGTCTGGTCATATCATTAGTGAATTATTGTATTTTCTATTTTGAAGTGTTTTTTCATAGTGGCTATTGCTTCATAAAGTATTTTTAAATTCATGATGAAATCTTTGGATATGTATTTGGGTTTTTTAAAAAGATTTTATTGGGGAATTGTGGAAGGGGAACAGTGTTGGGAAATTGGGGAAGGGGAACAGCCAAGTCGTTGTCCTTCATTCTTAGTTGTGGGGAGTGAAGCTAGCTCTGCTCAAAGTCCAGTTGCCATCTGGCTGCTCGTCGGCAGCTTGCGGCCACTCAGCTCAAGGTGTCATGTTCAATCTTAGTTGTGGGGAGGGGTGAGGCAGGTGGGGATGGTGCAGCCCATCATCCCATGCGGGAGTGGAACCGGCAACCTTGTTGTTAGGAGCATGTACTCTCACCAACTGAGCCACCCTGCCACCTGTTGGCAGCTCAGCGGCAGCTCAGCTCGGGCGCAGCTCACAGGCTCATGTGGGGATGAAACTGGTGACCCTGTTGCTCAGAGCTCACGCTCTTAACCAACTGAGCCACTCAGCTGGTCCTGTAGATATGTAGCTTTATTCAATCCATGATGGATGTTTTCTGTAGAAATTTTTGTGCTGTCTTTCATATTTAAATATATATACTATTTCTATTTGAATGTTGTATTAATTCCTTTTTGACATTCGTATTTGAATGTGTTAGATTTTTCTCTGTCAGCTATTTGCAGAAATTTCCTGTTGGTATTTTGTTATGGTGGGACAAGTATATCTTTCTATGGTGTGCAGCTCAAGGGTTCCCTCTCCTGTTTCTAAAACGATGGATTGTTTCCTTCAAATATGGGGCTTTCATATATCAATACCTCCTCAGTTTCCCCAAATCGAAGCAAGTTCAAGAGAACTTGGTCCTTTCACTGAGCACTGCCACCAAGAAACCCAGCCAATGTCTTTCAGTGACATCTCCTTGTCTTCCAAATGGGTTATTTCTGAATCCTGCCACTGATAGGACCCTATACACTTTTCCTTCTTCCATGGAGCTCCTATCAGTTCCTCCTGTAGAGCTTTCAGTGCAGTTGTTTAACTATCAACTACTTTTGGACACCTTTGCACATAGTTTTGAGTTTAAAGCATTTGTTTGTCTCCTTGATTATTATAAATTAGGTTTTTAATTCCCTTTGTTGTTCTTTATAGTTTCCATAAGAAGAAGTGGGAAATTATATATATATATATATATATATATATATATATATATATATATATATATATATATTCCACTTGAGATCCTCAATTAAAGAAATACTGAAGGACCGGCCAAGTGGTGCATTGGTTAGGAGTTGGCTTGGGAGCCCGAGCTCTGAGCAGCAGGTCCTAATTCGGAACCCACATGAGGGCCAGTGACGCTGCGCCCTCTACAGCTGAGATGGTGAACAACAGCTTGACCTAGAGCTGGGCTGCCATGAGTCACTGGCGATGGCATAGGCTGCAATGGGGCTGGCCAACAGTGGACATGAGCTTTCGTGAACCACCGTGAGCGGCCATCCAATGGCAGGCGAGCGACTGCCTCACCCAGGAAGAGCGCAAAGATAATACCAACATGGGCCAGTGAAGCGACGTCCTCCACAACTAGACTGAAGATCAAAAGGACAGCAATTTGCCTGTTCCCCTTCCCCCATTCCCCAACGCTGTTTCCCTCCCCCCAATTCCCCAATAAAATCTTAGGAAAAAAAATACTGAAATATGTGTACTTCACTGAGAAGAATAGGATCTCAATAGGAAGGCTCAGGGTGTCAAGAGCACAAAAATATATAAATATATTTGTTTAATTTAATGAATTCATTCACTTAAGCTATTTGATTAAGTATTGACTATAATAAAATAATAACTATTTTTTTGTAGTAAAATAAAGATGTGACCTAAAACTCCAGACAATAAACAGGTGTTGGTTTTTTTGGGGTAGGAGACTGTATATATTGAATGCTTTTAGATATCACAGAAAATTTTATAGTCAGATTTGGAATTTTAAAAAAATGTAAAGTTAGGGCCGGCCGAGTGGCGCGATGGTTGAGAGCTCGCTTGGGATGCCAGAGGGCCCCGGTTCGGATCCCACATGTGAGGGCCAGTGACACTGCCCTCCACAGCTAAGATGCTGAACAACAGCTCAACCTGGAGCTGGGTGCTGTGAGTCGCCAGAGACAGCGTAGGCTGCAGCCCCTGTGGCAGTGAGTTGCCATGGGCTACCGTGTGTCGCCAGCAGCCAGCGTGAGCGGCCAGCAGCCGCAGTGAGCAGCCGTCCAGAAGCCGGCGACTGATCTGCCTCGCCAGAGAAGAGAGCAATGATGGTGCCAACTTGGGCCAGTGAAGCAACATCCTCCACAACTAGATTGAAGAACAAAACGACAGCAACTTGTCTGTTCCCCTTTCCCCAATTCCCCAGCACTGTTCCCATCCCTCCAATTCCCCAATAAAAATCTTTAAAAAAAAAAAAAAAGTAAAGTTAGGGCCGGCTGAGTGGCGCGATGGTTAAGAACTGGCTTGGGATGCCAGAGGGCTCCGGTTCGGGTCCCACATATGAGGGCCAGTGACACTGCCCTCCACAGCTAAGATGCTGAACAACAGCTCAACCTGGAGCTGGGTGCTGTGAGTCGCCAGAGACAGCGTAGGCTGCAGCCCCTGTGGCAGTGAGTTGCCATGGGCTACCGTGTGTCGCCAGCAGCCAGCGTGAGCGGCCTGCAGCCGCAGTGAGTGGCTGTCCAGAAGCCGGCGACTGATCAGCCTCGCCTGGGAACAGCGCAATGATGGTGCCAACTTGGGCCAGTGAAGCAACGTCCTCTACAGCTGGACTGAGGAACAGAACGACAACAACTTGTCTGTTCCCCTTCCCCCAATTCCCCAATAAAAAAATCTTTAAAAAAAAATTTAAAGTTAAGCACACACACAGAAAATACAATTGATGTTTCTAATTCAGAAGAGGGGAGCAAAAAGGTAATATAAAAACATTGCCAATTAAACAGGGGAGAATAAAAAAACAAAAGAAAGGTGATAAAACATTATACTCATAATAAGATGGAGAAATAGGTCCAAATATATCAATATTCTGAATACGTATAAATTTACTTACAAAAAGTTAAAGATGACTATATTGGATTACAAAAGTAAAATCTATTTATAAACTATTTAGAAAATACATCTTGAACAAAACCACACTGAAGCACTAAAAATAAAAATAAAACAATGATTGCAAAAAAAATGCACTATGTAAGCACTAACCAAAAATTTACCATTTTAATATCATTTAATGTTTGCAAAATAGAAGGTAAAAAAGCACTAATAAAGATAAAGAGAGACACTACGTACTAACAAAAGGAACAATCACCAAAATAATGTAACTGTTATAAACTCGTATAGACTCAACACTTGAAATACGTAAGTCAACAACTAACAAAATTGAAAGGATCAATGGATAAATCCTCAGTCTTTGTGGAAGAATTTAGGCATACCCCTTTGAGAATCTAGTAGGTTAAGCAGACTTACAAATCAATGAAAGGGGAGCTGATACCTCTTTAACATGGAAAAAATATATAAATATAAAGCCAACATCTTACTGGGGGAAAAAATAGAGGAATTTCTCCTGTAAAAATAGAGGAATTTCTATTATAGAGAAAAGGCAAAATTGTTTACTATCTCCATTATAATTTAACAGATTATTGGCGGTATTAGCCAGCATGGGGGGTAGGAGTGGGGAGGAATAATAAATAAAAATATATAAAGGAAGAAGTAAATTTATCTTTATTTGCAGGTTATATCACTATATATCTGGAGAATCCAAAGAAGTAAGTGAAAAGCTACTAAAGACAATATGAAAATTTAGTAAAGTAGCAGAATACAAAATTAGACAGAGAAATCAGAAGCCTTTATAGAGAAAACAACAACTAGTTGGAAAAAAATAATGAAAGAACACATTTACAATAGCAATAAATAAGAAAATTTTCCAGATTATAAACTTAACAATAAATATACAAAACCAACATGAGGAAATTAATAAAACACTTTCCAAAGACAAAAGTCAGACTTGACCAAGTGGAAAGACATTGTATATGAATAGAAAGATTCAACACCATGCCAATTCTCCCTAAATTAATTTCATAAGGTAATGTAATCCTAATAAATGCATGGTGTTTTTTTTTCTAGACCCATAATCTAGATTGATTCTAGAATTTATTTGAAAGCATAAACTAGCAAAAATACCCAGGAAATCTCTGAGAAAGGAACGCTTTGGGGCCATAGCCATAGCCCAATCAAGTATTACATGCAATTTAAAGCCCCCATCATGAAAATTGTGGTGCTGGTTCATGAGTAAATAGATGGATGAAACCTACAAATCTGGAAATAGATATAAGAGCACATGACAAATAGTATGTATTAAAAATATCACTTACCCTCATTGTGGTAAAGACGAACTTTTAAATGAGTGATGTTGAAACAAATGGATAATCATACTGAAAAAGGTAAAATTGAAACCATAAAGTAGGGAAATTTCCAAGTGAGTGAAGTACTCAAAATGTAAAAAAACTATAACAAACACCCCCCATAAGTGGTGATAGAAAATGTGGGTGAATTCCTTTAGAATCTGACAGTGGGAAAACTTTTCTAACTATGACCAACTATAGCAGCCATAGAGAAAGATGAATTTGACTGTATAAATACAAAACAAACAAATCTTTTCATGGCAATGCCTCACAAATGAAGTAAATGGTATACTGGGAAAAAATTAGCAACTTTCACCACAAGGGCTATTATTTTTAGTGTAAAAGAAGCTCCAAAATTTGGAAAGGAAAACACCAATAACCCCATTAAAAAAAATATGAGCGCAAGATATAAACAGACAGTTCCCAGAAAAAGAAACCAAAATGGACACCTAGATTGCTTCTGTATCTTGGCTATTGTACACAATGCTGCGATGAACATACAGGTGCATATATTTTTTGGAATTAGTGTTTTGGTTTTCTTTGAATAAACACCCAGAAGTGGGACTGTCAGTTCATATCGTATATCCATTTTCAGTTTTCTGAAGAATCTCCATACTGTTTTCCATAGGGTCTGCTTCATTTTGCAGTCCCACCAACAGTGCACAAGAGTTTTCCCTTTTCTTCACATCTTTGCCAACACATGTGGTTTGCTGATTTTTTATACTAGCCATTCTCACTAGGGTGAGGTGGTATCTCATTATGGTTTTGATTCGCAATTCCCTGGTGATTAGTAATGTTGAACATATTTTTATATGTCTGTTCACCACCTCTGTGGAGAAATTCCTTTTCAGGTCCTTACCCATTTTTAAATTGGATTGTTTGGATTTTTTTGGTGTTGAGTTGTATGACTTTTAAAAATGAATTTTATGTATGTATCATTGGCAAATATCTTCCCCCATTCAGTAGGATGTCTTGGTGTTTTGTTGATGGTTTCCTTTGCTGTGAAAAATGTTTAAATTTGATGTCGTCCCATTTGTTTATTTTTTCTTTTGGTGCCCTTGACTGAGGAGACATATCAGTAAAAATATTACGAAGGGTAATGCCTGCGAGTTTACTTCCTATATTTTCTTCTAGGAGTTTTATGGTTTCAGGTCTCACATTTAAATCTTTAATCCATTTTGAGTTTATTCTTGTATATGCCATAAGAAGTTGGTCCAGTTTCATTTTTTTTTGCATGTATCTGTCCAGTTTTCCCAGCACCATTTATTAAATAGCCTGTTTTTCCCCAACGTAAATTCTTCCTTCATCATAAATTAAATGATCATATAGGCATGGATTTATTTCTGGGCTCCCTCTTCTGTTCCATTGATCTATGTGTCTGTTTTTATGCCAATACCCATGCTGTTTTGATTGCGATAGCCTGGTAGTATAATTTGATACATCCAGCTTTGCTCTTCTTTCTCAGAACTGCCATGGCTATTCGAGGTCTTTTATGGTCCCATATAAATTTTAAGATTATTTATTCTAGTTCTGTGACAAATGCCATTGGTATTTTGACAAGGATTGTGTTGAATCTATATATTGGTTTGGGTAGTATGAACATTTTAACTATATTAATTTCTTCCTATTCATGAGCAGTGTATATGATTCCATTTATTTGTATCTTCTTTAAATTCTCTCTTCGATGTCTTATAATTTTCTGAGTACAGGTCTTTTACTTCCTTGGTTACATTTACTCCTAAATATTTGATTTTTTATGCAATCGTAAATACAATTGTCTTCATAATTTCTCTCTCTCTCCCTCTTTTTTTATAAATGAGAGCAGTGACTTCTTTCTTTTTTCTTTTTTAAGATTTTATTGGGGAATTGGGGGAGGAGAACAGCATTGGGGAATGGGGAAAGGGGAATAGACAAGTTGCTGTCCTTTTGTTCTTCAGTCTAGTTGTGGAGGACGTCGCTTCACTGGCCCATATTGGTATTAACACTGCGCTCTTCCTGGGTGAGGCAGATTGGTCACCGGCCACTGGATGGTCGCTCACGGCGTCTCTTGGCAGCTCACGCCGGCTGCCGGTCACTCACGCTTTCTGCCAGCCATTCACGAAAGCTTACGGCAGCCCACTGCAGCCTCACAGGAGCCTACGCCATCGGCAGCGACTCACTGCAGCCCAGCTCCAGGTCGAGCTGTTGTTCACCATCTGAGCTGTAGAGGACGAAGCGTCATTGGCCCTAATGTGGGATCTGAACCAGGGCCCTGCTGCTCAGAGCTGGCGTCCCAAGGCAGCTCTTAATTAATGCGCCACTCAGCCAGCTCCCAACATTTACTTTAAAAAAACTCATAAAACTCAACACCAAAAATAACAAACAACCCAATCAAGAAATGGGCAGAGGACATAAAGAGACATTTCTCTAAAGCGAACGTACAGATGGCCAACAGACATATGAAAAACTATTCAACTTCACCAATCATTGGAGAAATGTAAATAAAAACCACGATGAGATACCACCTCACCCCGGTCAGAATGGCTATCATCAATAAATCAACAAACAACAAGTGCTGGCAAGCATGTAATGAAGTCTTTTTATAAAACACAAGAATTCATAAAATACTTGCACAATGTTGGTGTTACCATTTTGTTCTAGGATTGTAATCACTAGGTGAGAGTCCCCAGTCCATCCATAACCAGCAGGAAGAGAACACAGGCCCTTCTGGCCACACTCGTTTTATCCACAGTTTTTGAGCCCCTTTATGTGCTAGAGAGAGGAAAGGCTCCAAAGTTCTCAGGCCAGCACTGAGGTCTCTACAGTTTGCCCATTTCTCTTGGCTTCATGGACACAGGGCAGATGGGTCATCTGGTACTGCCTGGTAGCCAGCAGGTGGCACTCAAAACTCAAAGTGGGCTAAAGCTGGTGGGGCGGGACCAAAATTTGCCAGTGATTTCTGAAGGTAAAGAACAAATAACCAAAAAGACATTGTCTTAATTCCTGCCGTTGCCTCCTTCCTCTCCGTCCTCTCCATCACTAGGTACAGAGAGTTACTCCATGTCAATATAACCAGGTCTTTGAGTCGGAATCTTGGAAGACAGATCTTTTTGAGCTGATGAAAATAGGTCATCTATTTAAGTGAGTTAGGCTGAGGCAAGCCTCGCTCCAGTGTCAGGATCATTGACCCTAGATCCCACCCCAAGTCTGCAGGGTGACAGAGAGGAGAGCTTCAGGGTGGCCTGCAGTGTCCAAGACCAGAGTCCTTATAGAGAGAGTGCTCTGGTACAGCCCCATTGAGCCCTCAATGCCTGTGCCCCTGTAGCCAGCACGCTCCTTCTCTCCATTCTCAGTGCTACCAGCTGCCCTGGGTGGGCAAGTGGGATAGAGGGTGGACTCTAGGGGTCTGGAGAAGAAGGGTAAGGAAGGGTGCAGCTGGGACCAGGACTTTTTGGAGGACAGAGCCAGCAGCTGGGTTATACAGGAACCCTAGAGTCCAGCTTAGAAAATTCCAGAAATGCCTTGCTTCCCTCCCTTTCTCTTATCTTCTGCCAGGAGTTTGGCAGGCCCTTTGCTTCCTAGGGAGCTGAGATAGAGGGGCCTTTCCCTGTGGTGCATGCTGCAACTTGCACATAGATGCCTGGAGGCCCAGGGCATAGGGCTAAGGGGGCTGGCTGGAAATCAGCCAAACTCACTCATGAAGAAAAAGACACTGTTTCTTTCCTTCTCTCACTCACTAAATATTTTCTGAATATCTATTTTATGTCTGGCCCTTGGCTAAGCCTTACATGTTGGCTTAGGAATGTGGAGGGAGAGATGGGGAAAAAAGCGAAAAAGATATGACCTCTGGAGTTCATAGTAGGAGAACTTGACATGGATGGGAAAAAGTCAACATCAGGTACTGACAAAGGTACGCTCAAGATGTGGAATACACAAGAGGTTTTGGTTACTTCTGTCTGTTAGGTCCAGGGAATGTTCCACTTGGAAGAGAACAACAACCTGGCTTTGTTCCCAGAGACACAGGGAACAGCAAGTACAGAGGCAAAGAAGCGAGAAACTATTTGTCTGGATGGGGTGATATAGGGCAAATAATTCAAGGATGATTAGGTGCCCTACTCAAGCAGTTCACCAGTCAGAGATGAGGCACAGTACACGCTCTGCCTCAGGGGAATTGCTTCTTAACTGAGAAGAAAGAGACTCAAGCCCAAGTAATGGTGGAAATTCAATCATCAAGAGTGTGCGTGCCTGAGTTGGCGGAGTGGCTCAGTTGGTTGAGTTGGCTTAAGAGCACGAGCTCTGAGCAACAGTGCCACCGGTTCAATTCCCACATGGGCCAGTGATGCTGCGCCCAAGCTGAGCTGTCGCTGAGCTGCCAACAGGTGGCAGGATGGCTCAGATAGTGGAACAACAAGATTGCCTGTTCAATGGTGGGCTATGCCCACCCACAACTAAGACTGAACTCGGCACCTTGAGCTGAGCTGCTGCCCGGATGGCTCAGTGGATAGAGCGTGCGCTCCTGACAACAAGGCTGCTGGTTCAGCTCCTACATGGGATGGCAGCTACGCCCACCCTCAACTAAGATTGAACACGGCACCTTGAGCTTAGAGGCCACAAGCTGCCAACGGGCAGCCAGATGGCGACTGGTGCCCTCCACAACGAAGGTTGAAGAACAACAGCTCAACAGCTTGGCTGGTCCAGTACCCCAATTCCCCAACACTGTTCCCCTCCCACAATTTCAAAAAAAAAAAAAGAGTGTGTGTGCCTCTGACTCAAAAGTGTGACCAGGATATATTGGATAGAGAAAACTTTGCCGTTTTTCTTGCCCTTATTATTCTCCCCAGATCATAAATGCCTTATTTAGCTCACTAATTAAGGATGAAACTGCCTCGAACCTATCATTGTGCACAGTGAAGTACAAGCCTTAAGAATTCCCGCATCTAGGAGGCGGTTAATGTGCAGGCTTATTTTTTTTCATGCCTCAGGCTTAACAGGATATTGTCTGATAGCTATTGGAGTCGCAGTGGGCTTGAGCCCAACCATTATAGGCCTTTGGTGGACTGCAAGCCCAGGAGGGTTGGTCTCTGCCCAGACTGAGGGATACTTGGCTTGGAAATCCCATAAAAGTTCCTTTCCCTGACTCCGGTCTGAGTCATCCCCAGGCTGGAGCAGGTATTCCTCTGAAATGGGGCAAGTGACTAAAACCTCTGTGGGGTCCCCAAGGTGGAGAGTGGCCGTTTCCTCGGAGAAGGAAATTCATGCCCCCAATTTCCGTAAGAGATCCCCGCCCAATAATGGATAGGGGCATTCAGGTATAACGAGAAATGACTGGGTGACCGTCTGGTCCCCCAGGTTGACAGTCCTCCATGTTGTCCAAGGATAGAGTTTATTAGGGGCTCCTGTGGCTCCCTGAACCGCCGTTCGGGTGGAAGCTAAGGGTCCAAGTGGCTGGGTTAAGACAGAATATGCAGCTCCCGTATCTAGAAAAAACTTTATAGATTGACCCCCGATTTGGGCTTTTACCATGGGCTCACGGGGGCTCAGAGAGATCGAGCCCTGACCCCTTCAATCAGAGTTATTATCTAATATTAGGATAGGCGATTTAAGACGATTTGGCCTCTTGGGGCATTTATCCTTCCAGTGGCCCAATTGTTTGCAATATGCGCATTGATCTTTTCCTGGGGGTTGACGCTGAGGGTCTTTACCAGCCTGCCCGGCTTGTAAGAGGGCGGGGCTTGTAAGAGGGCAGGGAGCGGCTAGGGCTGCGATAGTGGCCCTCCCTAGGCGTTTAGCAACGGCCTCTTCTGGGGAGTCACGGTTGTCATAGACCCTTTGAGCAATCCCCAAGAGCTCTGACCTATTCTTGCCCTGAAACCCCTTAAGTTTTTGAAGCTTTTTTCTGATATCTGGGGCCGACTGAGAGACAAAAGCTAAGTTAATAGCAGCTGTATTTTCTGGTGCCTCAGGGTCAATCGGAGTATAAGTCTGATAAGCTTGTAAGAGGCGTTCAAGTAAAGCCTCGGGGGACTCCTGTTTAGCTTGAATAACTTCACTGACCTTGGTCGAATTAGTGGGCTTTCTTGCTGCTGCCCGGAGTCCCCCCAGGAGAAACTGGTGATAGGTGTCGAGGGCTCCCCTACCTTGATCTGTCCCAGGGTCCCAGTCTGGTCTCTGGGTCGGAAGCAGGCGGCGGAGTCTGCCGGCACTGACAGGGTCGTGGGAGTCGACCCCGGTCCGAGGGCTACTTTGCAGGCCTCCTGGAGGATGCGATCACGCTCCTCTGAGGTGAACAGAGTTTAGAGCAACTGCTGACAGTCGTCCCAAGTGGGGAGATGAGTCCGAAAGATGGACTCCAAGAGGGAAATAAGTGCCTGCGGTTTCTCAGAGAAAGCAGGATTCTGATGTTTCCAATTATAGACATCAGTAGTGGTGAATGCGACATAAATTAAGCCGCCTCCCGGCTGCATCTGTCGGAGGTGGAGGAGATGAGAAGGGCTGGTGGAGTCAGCGGGGCGAGGGTCAGAGGAGGGAGAGTAAGAGGAACCACTCCGCGTATGGGGAGGGGAAAGGGGAGAGGTGGCAGAGTCAGGAAGTAAGTCTGCTGGCGAAGGAGGTAGGGCAGGGTACAGGGCAGGGTAAGATGGCAGCGGTCCTCGGGAGGCCCCTGTAGGACTACTGTAGGGGGAGTCTTGGGAGTAGATGAGGTTAATCGGGGACTGGTCGATCGAACAAGGAAAACAGAGAGTCGTTGGGGAGAACAAGAAGTTAGCCATTTAGGAGGATGTTCTAATAATTCTTTCCATACATCAATATATGGAAATTGGTTGGGGTGTCCGGGCTGGCCCAGAACAATATCCCATACCGCTCGGGTGATGTTAGAGTTAAAGGTTCCTGAGGATGGCCAATTAACATTGAAAGCAGGCCAGTCAATTTCACAGAGAGTTCGGAGGCAAGCCCGTGTAAAACGGACCCCATAATCGGCCTCCTTTTCCTTACTGCAGACATCTCGGAAATGTCCCAGAATACATTGAAGGGGCTAGCTGGTCGAGATTGAGACGCCCCCATTGAGAAAAGACTGGGAACAGGCAACCCAGTGACAGATGACAAAATTACCAACAAAACAGACAAAAAGACAGAAGTAACAAATACAAGAAAACAGAATCCCCTCCAAGTGCCAAACCAGGGCCAAAAGTCCCTGTGTTCTGGCCTCCTCTGAGGAGAACCAAACCAGGGGGAGATTCTCTGCCATCGCAGGAATTCCCCGGACTCAAGAGTGTCTGCCGCGTCCGGCCTCTTGGAGTCCTTCCAGGTCGTGACTACAGATCAGACAGAAACCATAGAGGTTCCTTACCTTCAAAGGGTTTCAGAATAAACTCTCCGGAACAACCGGGACGGCCAGATCATGCTTTACAGCCCTCCGCTACGTTGACTCACTCACCAGGGCCCTGAAAAATCCGGGGTGGCCACTCCTGGCGGGGAGCTGTTCACGGCCGGGGAGGTGATGCGCAGGCCGTCCCGTGTATCTCGCTGGGGCCTCCAAATGTTAAGTCCAGACAATTAATAAAGAGGCTGGATATCAAATTAGGGTTCTGAAGATTTTATTAAGCTGAGCTCAGCGACCGTCTCCCCAGCTAAAGGAAATATGGTACCCCAGACTCGGTGGTCTGGTTTTTATAAGGCAGGGCTATATGCAAAGTAAGTTACAGAAGCCAAAAAGAATGTGCAGTTATTCCAGTTAAAACCGCATCCCGCTATCACAACAGTGACGTTATATTGAGATGTCTTAACAGTATATCATGACTGGGTTGAGCTGACCACATAACCTGTCCCCTAAAGTTGAAAACTTCTTTGAAGTATAAAGATAGAGGCCATGGGAGTCAACTGTCCTTTTGATATGTTAAAATAAAAGAGAGGGGAGAGTTTATTGCTGTGAGGCCTTTTGGTATGTTAAGATAGAAGTGAGGGGAGGAAGGGGGAACTGAGGAATGTTTTTTCTTTAACCTTTTATTCCCCGGCAGAAGCAAAGCAGGTATACAGAAGCAAAAAGAGCTGTTAGTTTTTAGCGTCTAGCTGAAGTAGCTGAAGTATAATTTTTTAACGTGAATCTGTCCGGTCTAGGGTCCGGACCGGGGTCCCTTCAAAAGAAAAGAAAAGAAAGAAAAGAAAGAAAGAAAGAAAGAAAGAAAGAAAGAAAGAAAGAAAGAAAGAAAGAAAGAAAGAAAGAAAGAAAGAAAGAAAGAAAGAAATGGTTCCATAGTTGTTTCCTAAAGGTCAAGTCTAATTTCTTGACATGAAATATGTTCTTCATGAGACTTCCCCTTCCCACCACTTTCTTTCTAACCCCCTCCCACTGCCAGACTGCATTACTGAATGATTTCTGGTGTGAAGACTGTGCCATGCTCTCTTACCTCCTGTGGGTTCTCCTAAATCCCAGCATGAAACTCTACGCCCTCCTCCCAACTGTTTATTTCCTATTCTTCCTTCAAGAATCAGACAAGCATCACCCATATGTCTTCTGTCAAATTAAACAGAATCAGACTAAAGCAGCCATTTTGTTTATATTATAAAGGAAACAATTTTGGCTTATGTATACTGTTCTCTTCTGTCTTAAAATATCCCCAGGTGATCATATTAAAAAACTAAACTTCCAAGTTCATTTTTCCAAAATTTTAATCATACATAGAAGTTGGATTTCATTGGTTCCTCTGTTGTCACTCATTAAAATAACCATGAGATTTTTACTTTTTTTCCAGTTAATTATTTTAATTTGAAGCCTCCCAACTGGTGAACTGCAAATGGGTTATACATAGGGCTCTCTCAAGCTGAAGCCCCAAGGCCAGATACCTCCAGCTGGGAGCAGCTTCTTCAGTTTAACTAGTTTCCTTCCATTTATCATTTTCTAAGCAAACCACAAAGTGAAAATCTTGAGAACCGAAAATTCTTGGGAATTCTTGTGTAAATGGTTGGCTCTGTGTTGTATCTGGCTTCAAGACATGTGGTAAATCCCATCTAATAAAAAAAATGCTACATTGTTTTGCCAGCGTTTGATTTAGGGTCATTTTATCTAAGTTCCTTTCATTAGTCTAAAAATATCTGTTTGTTGTTAAACTTGGATTAGGTTTAACATTATTAAGAAAAAAGAAAAGAAAAAAACAACAACAGACAAACATGATAATATGTATTATTACCTAGTCATTCTTGAAACAGTTTATATAACAGAATGTGACTGTTATCTGCCCTATGGGAGATCCCAATGATGAGGGAGGAGGAGAATAGGAAGAGAGGGATGCATACAGTGAAACAAGGCCCATAGGTGGTGCATCTAGAGTAAGATCTGTTCATGTGGGCATACACAAGGAAAAGTAACTCTTTAGACAGGGTGGAGATAGAAAGGGAGGCGATTGGGGAGGGTAAGACTGAAAGCATTTAGGGACGGCGTTGTGGCTTGGGTGAAGAGAGGGCTGAAACAACCACAAGCTGGGGTCCCTCATATGGCGACACTGTTTTCCACCAGGCTGGGCCGCAGGTACTCATAGGGCATGTCCAGCTTTGCGTTCCGGGTCTCGATTTCCTTATCCAGATCAGCCAGCTCCTCCCTGAACTTCTTCAGCACAGCTTTGGGCTCAGGGCCTGAAAAATACTCCTCCTCATGCTGGCCCAAAGCCACCTGGGACAGAGAGAAAAAGCAACTGAGAGCCTTATGACCCCAATTTGGAGTGCCCACAGCTGCCCCCTTCCTCAGAAACCCAGGCACCTGCTCTCACCATAGTGGGCTGGCGTCTGCCCAGCTGCCAAGTTATGGACATCTGGAGAGAAGCCTGATGAAAATTGGGCAGTGTTGCCATCACTGTCTCCAGTGTCGCATCCTTGGTGGTCGGTGGGGGCAGCCGCATCGTGCAGGGTGTGTTAGGGACCCAAGCATACCAATCCAGCTAAGGAGAGGCAGATATCTAGAATCAATGTCTGCTAAGCATAAAAACCCCTTAGCCACCTGCACACAGCCCCCTCCGCCACTCCAGGTGCAAGTGCCCAGCTGCCCCCCCTACCATAAGTACCTGGCCCTGGTGGACAGAGGAGTGCTGGCCAGTGCAGGTGAAGATGCACATGGTGATAAAGTGGCAAACCTGGTCCCGGGACTGTAAGAAGGTGGGAAACCCTGCAAAGGTAAGCAGAGTTATAAGCTGTGAGGCCAGGAATAGAAGCAGAGCTCAGAGAGAGGAGGCTGAGCACCAAGGACAAGAAGGGGGAGAAGAGGTGTCCAGGACTCTCAGGAACTATTGTGGGAACTGACGTGAGTGTGGGTTGGGGTGGGAGAAATGGGGAGATCTGCTGAGAGGGCGCAACTCAGTAGCTTACTGGTATGGCTCATACTAGCTCACAAGAGTCAATTATGTTAAATGTTCAGGTATTTTAGCAAGCTGGTTGACATCACGTTGGTAGCCACAGTGGAAATATTTACACCATGGAAATGGGCAAATGCTACAAGTCACGGATATATTTCCCAGAGAGCCATTTGTTAAACATTTATGAGCAATCACTAGTCCTACTGCATCTAGGACCTAGAGGGGCTCTTAGTACATAGGATGCGGTCCTATCTCTAGCTGAGAGGAAAAAAAACCTGAGAAGGCATTAGGACATTTTCATAGGGGTTGGACATAGTTCCGGAAGGTTCCATAGACATAGAGAGGATTCTGGGGAGGTGCAAAGGAGGAATCTCTCAGGTTGGAAGTCTCAGGGAAGGGGCTTAACTTACCTAGCTCTTGGGCCCCTAGCAGCCCAACTTCAGTGATTTCTCGACACCAGGTCTGCAGCTCAAGATCCTCTTTCACTGCCTCGTCTGACTTATAGTGAAGATTCACAATTCCCTCCACATAGCTGCCAGCCAAGGAATTGGATCAAGAGAGCTGAAGCTGACAGGGAGCCTCCAGACCCTCTGCTCCTTGCCCACCCTGCCAGGTCAGGGTCCCCAGTCTCCCAACCAACACCTCCAGTTCTCCTAGCCTCCTCCTGCCTGGCCACCCTCAGCAACCCTGCCTTGCCATTGCCTCACCGAGAGATGACTTCCCAGAGCCGCAGAGCATCATGGGCATAAAAGGAAGACTTGACTCCCAAAAGCCCCCTGTCAGCTAGGTCATCAGGGGGACAGAGTGATCTATAGCTTAGGAAGTCTCTAGCTTTCTTGAGCAGCTCCACGTGGCCTCCTCCACCAGTGCTCACCACCTGAGGAGCAAGGATAGGTAGGATCAGGCAAATACACCTACCCTAGTCTCCAAGCAGAGGGGGCATGAACTCCAGAACCCCCCTTCTCTCCTCATACCTGGTCGAAAACGCCATAGTCAGAGACCAGCCCAGTCCTGGCCCGCACATTAATTTCCATGGTGTATCGCAGGTGGGGGATTAACAGCTGGAGGGAGAAAGCAGGGAAGGGCAAAGTCAGAAGGGAGCTGTGGAAATTGGGGTCAAAGAAAAGGTACCAAATCTTCAAGAAAAGCAGAGATGTCAAATTCAGTGGCCCCCTTCACATCAAGAGTGTTCAGCTGATGTGGAATTCACTCCACAAATCATTGACTTATTGCTCTATGATAACTGAAAGAAATCATTCTCCTTTTCTTTTCATATAAGACTGTTCAAGTTAGATGGCAGGGATTTCCAGTCAAGAGGGTAGAATAGATAAACACTGTGCTCACCTCCTCTCATGACCACATTAAAATTACAACTAAACTACAAAACAACCATCATTAAGAATTGCCGGGCCAGCCGAGTGGTGTGATGGTTAAGAACTGGCTTGGGATACCAGAGGGCCCCAGTTCGGATCCCACATATGAGGGCCAGTTACACTGCCCTCAAAAAAAAAAAAAAAAAAAAAAAGAATTGCCTGAAGTCTAGCTGAACAGAAGTCCTACAACTAAGGACATACAGAAAAAGCCACCTTGTGACTGGGAAGAGGGGCAGAGATGCGGAACAGGTTGGTCCCACACCCACATGTGGTGGTTAAAAGTCAAGAGGGCCATCCTGGCTGTGGAGGTCCCACTGGAGAAGCAAGAGGTTGGGTCCCAGCCCCACACCAGGTTCCCCAGCACAGGGTTTCAGTGCCAGGAAGAAACGTCCCCACAATTTCTGTCTTTGAAAACCAGCAGAGGCTCTGGCTGAGTGAAAAAGAGGGCTGCTGGAGTCCCAGGTGTTCCTCTTAAAGAGCCGTGCATGGACTCACTCGCTGACAGACTCACTCAATCTGAGCTCCAGTGCTGGGCAGCAGCTTGAAAGGTGCCATGGACCTAGAGGGAAGAACTGAAATGTCTGGCCTTTGGGTGAGGGCTGGAGGGACAGCTTTCTCCTAGACAGAATCCATTATTTCTTTGTTGAGCCCTCCCCACTCCCTGAATGCAGACACAAGCGGCCACCCTATCCAAGTCTTCATCAACATGGCGAAACACTGTTCATTCACCCCACTCTGGTGATTCCCGAGACCCCATTCAACTTTCAGGCACACCCAAGCCACTTTCAGGCACACCCAAGCCACTTTCAGTGGCTTTTTCATACAAATGGCCTGACTTAGCTCACGCTGAAGACCTTTCTAAAAATCTCCCAAACAAACAGCATCTGGCTTCAGTGTGTCCCATACTTCTGGCTGAGCAGCCCTAAGCCTGGCACTAGCAATGGCCAGACTCAGCTTGTGACTGGGCCCTCTCAAAACACCTCCAAGCCCAGCGCGGGTGTTGGCCATGTTTGGATTGCTATGTGGTTCATGCGAGGTGGCTTCCGGCAGGGCACAGGCTGTGGCTGAACTTGGCCTGAGGCAGGACACATCCCAGGAGGCCCCAGGGCTGGCACTCTTGGTGGCCAACTTTGGACTGAGCCTGAGCATCACCTGCCCACCTCCATGACAACCCACCCTAATGGCACACTGGGCAGGCACCAGAGCCCTGCTAAAGCGAATCCTGCTCTGTAGGGTCAGCCCCTGCAAAACAGTTCCTCCACTGTAGTCACAACCAGTCCTCACAACCAATCCATCTGAGTGTCAATCCTTCCCAGTGATGTGCAAACAGCAAACAAAGGCTCAACTACAAAAGGAGGGGACACACAACCCACACAAGGGACATACCTGGAGCACTCAGGTCAGGTGTCCAGGGAGACTATGCCACTGGGCCCCACAGGACACTTACTAAAGAAGGTCACTCTCCTAAGACTGGGAGGCATAGCAACCCTACCTAATACACAGAAACAAACACAGGGAGGCAGCCAAAAAAGGGGGGCGGGCGAGGAAACGTGTTCCAAATAGAAGAACAGAACATAGCTCCAGAAAAAGAACTAAACGAAATGGAGACAAGCGACCTACCATACGCAGTGTTCAAACCCTGCTTATAAGGATGCTCAAGGGTCTCAGAAAGAACTTCAACAAAGAGATAGGAAACATAAAAAAGAGCCAGTCAGGGGCCAGCCGTGTGGTTCAGTTGGTTAAGCGTTGGCTTAAGAGCATGAGCTCTGAGAAACAGGGCCACCGGTTCAATTCCCACATGGGCCAGTGATGCTGTGCCCAAGCTGAGCTGTCACTGAGCTGCCAACAGGTGGCAGGATAGCTCAGCTGGTGTAACAACAAGATTGCCTGTTCAGTGGTGGGCTATGCCCACCGGCAACTAAGACTGAGCTCGCCACCTTGAGCTGAGATGCCGCCCGGATGGTTCAGTGGATAGAGTGTGCGCTCTTAACAACAAGGCTGCTGGTTTGACTCCCGCATGGGATGGTGGCTATACCCACTCACAACTAAGATTGAACACAGCATCTTGAGCTTAGAGGCCACGAGCTGCCGATGGGAAGCCACATGCAACTGACGCCCTCCACAACGAAGATTGAAGAACAATAACTTGGCTGGTTCTCTTCCCCAATTCCCCAATAAAATCTTTTTAAAAAAGAAAAAAAGAAAAAGAAATAAAGAGCCAGTCAGAAATAAAGAACATAATAACTGAAATGAAGAATACATTAGGGGGAATTTGCAGTAGACTAGATGAAGCAGAGGATCAAATCAGTGATTTAGAACATAAAGTAGCAAAAAACACCCAAACAGAACAGCAAAAACAGAAAAGAATAAAAAAAAAAGGAGGGTAGTTTAAGGGACCTCTGGGACAACATCAAGCGTACTAACATTGGCATCATTGGAGTAACAGAAGGAGAAGAGAGAAAGCAAGGAATTGAACACCTATTTGAAGAAATAATGATGGAAAACGTCCCTAACCCGGTGAAGGAAATAGACATACAGGCCCAGGAAATGCAGCGAGTCCAAAACAAGATAAACCCAAAGAGGCCCACACCAAGACACATCATAATTAAAATGC
This sequence comes from Hipposideros armiger, assembly GCF_001890085.2. Taxonomy (NCBI): domain Eukaryota; kingdom Metazoa; phylum Chordata; class Mammalia; order Chiroptera; family Hipposideridae; genus Hipposideros; species Hipposideros armiger. Next base: position 784,936 of record NW_017731781.1, read on the forward strand.
CAAAGGTTAAAGACAAAGAGAGAAGCAGCAAGAAAAAACAGCTAGTTACCTGCAAGGGAGCTCCCATAAAACTGTTAGCTGATTTCTCAACAAAACCTGTGCAGGTCAGAAGGGACTGTCATGAAATATTCAAAGTAATGAAAAGCAAGGACGTTCAACCAAGATTACTCACCATAGCTATTATTCAGACTTGAAGGACAGATAAAGAGCTTCCCAGACAAGACAAAGCTAAAAGAGTGCATCACCTCCAAACCAGTATTACAAGGAATCTTAGAAGGACTTCTTTTGGACGAAAAAAATTTTTTTAATTAAAAAAGATGAATAATAAAATGGCAATAACTACATATATCAACCATTTCTTTCAATATAAATGGATTAAATGCTCATATCAAAAGATAGGGCAACTGAAAAGATAAGAAAACAAGACCTTTACATATGCTGCCTACAGCAGACTCACTTCAGATCGAAAGGCACACATAGACCGAAATTAAAGGGATGGAAAAAAGATATTTTATGAAAATGGAACCAAACAGACAAAAGCTCTGGGGTAGCAATATTTATACCAGACAAAAATATTTATCTGAAGAAACCTAAAATGCTACTTCAAGGGCACTTGTACATCCACATATTCATTGCAGCATTGTCAACAATGACTAAGACATGCAGGCAGCCTGGGTGTATGTTGGTGGATGAATGGATAAAAAAGAGGTGGTACATATGTATTGGGTTGTCAGAAAAGTCATGACACATTTTTGCAACAAAAAACATAGAAAAAAATACGTCATGACTTTTCCAACAACCCAATACAATGGAGTATTGCTCCACCATGAAAAGGAATGGTTTCTTGCCATCTTCAGTGGCATGGATGGGCCTGGAGGGTATTGTGCTGAGTGGCTTATGTCAGACACAGAAAAGCAGATGCAATGTGATTTTGCTTGTATATGGAATCTAAAAAAACAAAATAAACAAACAAACAAAACAGAAACAAACTCATAGATACAGAGAACATTTTGATGGCTGTCAGATGAAACGGGTGTTGGGCAGGGGGTAGGTGAAAAGCAGGAACGAATTAAGATGTACAGATTGGTAGTTACAAAATAGTCGTGGGACTGTAGAGTATGGCATGAGAAATATAGTCAATAATATTTTAATAACTATGTATGGTGTAGGATGCGTACCAGATTTGTTAGGGTGGTCACATCATAAGTTATATAAATGTCTAGTTACTTTGTTGTACACCTGACACTAATATAATACTGTATGTCAACTGTAATTTAAAAAAATGTTAATATTTTTTTAAAAGATTACATCATAGCAAATGCCACCAAGAAAAAAAAAAGACTGAGTTCTAGCTCACTGTTTCTCAACCTTTTTTCATTATCACTCTACTCTAAAGAGCCTTTTTTGATAGCTTTTCCTACTCTCACCCCCCATGAAATTTTAATGCTATAGGTGTACTATATTTGATATGTACTCTATGTATATATGTGCTTTATTATATATACATAGAGTTTTATGTATTTAAAATGTATTAAAATTATACATTTTTGCTGCCCAGGACCACTTTAACCTCCTTGGGAGGCATAATTGCCTCCACCGAGAATGTATGCTCTCACCAGCCTCTTTGGAACTTCTGATCCCTTTTGTCCATTACACTCACCTTCCTTCTGTTCTTCAAACATGCCAAGCTTGTGCCTGTCTCAGAACCTTTGCACTAGCTATTCCCTCTGCCTAGAACAATATGCCCCTGATCATCTCTTTGCTGGCTCCTCATAGTCTTGTTCTCTTTGTCATCTCCTCAAGGAAGCCTTTCCTGACCACCCAATCTAAACCCCCTATAACATCACCCTGCTTTGTTTCTCTGCGTTGTATTCATTGCAGCTGATACATTACAATACAATCTTTGTAGTTTGTTAGCCCCAAGTGGAAATGAAAGCCCCCGAAGATCAGGACCTGGCCTGTCTTGCTTAGCTCTGGCATCAAAATGCCTCTTGCCTCATAGGAGTCACCCAAGAAAAAAAGATAATGGGTGAAAACTCTGCTCTAACTGTCTGTAAAAATCCAGGCTACTGTTGCTGACCTGAGCACCTCTAGCTAGCCTATGTGTTACTATTCTAGAACCCTTCAAACTAGCTGGGAAAATCTATGTTATTTGCATGGTCCTCACCTTTTGGATGGAATCCTCAGTCATTTGTGTGTACTATTTATATACTGTATGTCCATCTATCTGTGCTTTATACATAAAAAGAGTAAGACTTCTCACCCACCCCCCACCCCTGACCCTCCCATCCCCCACCTTGCCAACTGATGGGAAGTGATGTTACCCTGTTGAAAATGCAGAGCAAGCACGCTCTCACTCCCTTACTCTCTTGTCTTTCATTGGTTGGCTCTCCCCACACCCTGTGATTCCACAGAGAGGGTGCCTCCAGAGGTGGAACTGCGCCATGGGGCAGAGAGAGGGGCAGGCAGGAGAGAAGGGGATAAGGTGTTACCTTAAAGATAGGATGTATTGATGGAAGGCACCTCATAGTGGCCACAGCGATGACCTCAGCCATCAAATGTCCCCTCAGAAGATGAGAATTCAGCTCATGAAGCTGGAAATCAGAGCTACGGACCCAGCATTTGGCCAGGAGCCAGGCCATCGGGGGATCCGTGGGCAAGAAAAGTGGTGGTGGGGGCGATCCTGTGCGTGGCAATTGGAGCTGGAGAAGGAATGAGTTTGGGGAAGGGGGGGGATGAGTGCCAGGTGCCCAGCAGATTCCCCCTCCCTTGCATATTTAGCCCCTCCCTTCTTCCCCAAATTTGCTTAGCTTTCTCCATCTGACTGCTGCTACTCCCCAACAGCCACTATTCCTTCCCCTCCTTTTCCTATCAGTGCTTTATCATTGTGCAAGCTGCTCTGCTCCCCCCACCCCCCAGGCTTTTGCAGAAACTGCTCTTCCACTGCCTGTTCAGCCTCCACTTCCCCTTTCAGTCCCCTCAGTGTGGACAAGATTCACACCCCCTGCTTCCTTTATCCCACACTCTTTTTCAGAAATTTCAGCTTCCCTCCAATTTCAAGAACACCCCTACGCAGCTAAGTCTCCAGTTCTCAGCTAGTCACTAGCTAGATGTAACAATTTGAATGTCTCGCCATTACCTCATAATTGCCCAGACAAAAGTCCACCTGACCATCTTTTCCTCTTTATTTGTCCTATTTCTGAAGATGCCTTGCGTCTTTCTTTCCTCTCTCCTTGAATCTAGGCCCGTTTAATTGTCCTCTGCAATCCCATTCATCTTTCCTCTGCACCCCTACAGCTTTCCCCCACACATGAGTCCATCACCCCCACCTTGGACAATTGCTGTAGCATATCACCCTAATCCCTGTATCTAGCATCTCCCTTCTCAAATCCATTCTAAACACAATGGCCCATGGAACGTGCCAACAGCATCTTTCACGACAGCCTTCACCAGCTTCCTGTGTTCATGGTCCTTGGTTGGGCATCAACAGCCCACCACCGTCTGACCCTTCTCACTTCACATCATTCCCCACCACTCCAGCTCAACTGTCCACTGGTAATCTCCTGACTCCTCACACTCAGCTCTCACCCAACCCATCTTCCCCTGGGGGCAGGTGTTGCCCCTTCCCCAAAGCTCATGCCCATCTCCCATGACACCTCCCAAACTGTCTCCATCCTCAGGTACGTCCCCAGTACTGGAGCTTATTTAGATTTGCCCAGTCAGTCTCTCCAGCTAGACTGCAACTTTCCACCTTTGCCCATTTCCTCCTTTAATGCCTCCCCTAGTGCTTTAGCACAAGGTCTTAGCACAGAGCAAATCCTCAGTGAATTGGGGTAAGGGGCTGAGCTGAGAGCCAACTACGGGCCAGCAGAAATCCTGAGTCTTCTCACCTGGATGACCATGGGCAAGAGTTTCCCATCAGGTTGCAGTTTCAGCATGACCAGAGGGGCAGCCAGGTGCTGCTGGCTACACAGTATGATGTTGGCCTTGATCCCATCCAGCAGGGAGAAGTCGGCTTCAAACAGTGTGCCTCCCTAGATGGGGGCAAAGGGCAAGGGCTGCCATCAGTACATGGCATCTTCTTCACACCCTGATCCCCCTCAAGGAAGAAGAAAAACAAGGAAACTAACTTGTCTCTGTCACCTACTTTATACCAGGTAGTGGATCACATGCTTTTTGCCTCATATAATTCTTACACGCACTTGAATTAGCCCGTTTTATAAAAGAGGAAACAGATGACCAGAGGGGATAGGTATCTTGCCTGAAGTCACACCGTTTATTAACAGCAGAGCCAGGATTCAAACCTAAGTCTGTCTCACCCTATGATCCATGAGTTTTCTCTCTCAGTTGATCCATGTTGACTCCTGATTAACAACCCCAGCCCTGACCTGATTCTCTGACTCCACACCCTCCCTAAATCCCTAGCACCAAGGCCCAGTTATTTCATTTTGGCTCAGTCTCTATGACGCATCTCACTCTTCCTCCACAGTATGCATTTCTCATTCGGGGAGAAAGGCCATGTGGTCACACGTCTCCAGAATCACTCAAGATTTCTCCTGTAGAATCCCTTCTTGCCATCCGTCAGCAAGCTGGGCCCACAGTGGACCCCACAGCAGCGCAAACGCTGACTCCACCCCCATTTCACTGTGTGGTCTCCTTTGGGCTGGTATGTCCATACCTGGAGTTCCTTCTCCAGCTGGGCCTGCAGACCCTCCATCCCTAGAGGGAACACTAGGCGGGCAGGAAGGTGACTGGAGCGCCTCAGCAATATGGGGTTGGCGCCGTTGAGAAACTGGTACCCAAATAAGGCATCCTCCTTCCAGGAGTCCCGCACCCGCTCTGGGGATGGCAGTTGTGGAGCATGCTGTGAGATCTGAGCTCCTGGTGGGAGCTTCTTCCAACTCCCACCAAACCATCCCCTCTTGACCCCAGCCTACCAGAGGGACCCAGACCTCAAATCTCCCAGCCCTGGTTCCCTAGATCGGGTGGGATCTGGGGGTAAGCGTCCTAGGAGAAGCAGTGGGGTGGGGGGACTGACCAGCCAGCTTGCTCTGGCCACACCAGAAAATCCTGTTGAAGTCATCGAAATCCTTCCAGCAAGTCAGAATATTTAAAGAGTCTTTAAAAGCTAGGTCGGCCAGCCTTCAGGGAAAGATAGGTGAGGAGTTTGAGAGTTATTCTCAGAATCACGCATTACAACCACATGCATCCTCCTTGGGCTAGTCCATCCCTTTGCAGTCCAAGGCAGCTCCTGGACCAAGACACCTCCCTTTCACCCATCCCCTTTGTTCTCACCCCTTGGCCAGCGAAGCCTCAAAGTCAATTCTCTTGTCCTCCAGGAATCTCTCATCTACGGGGAGGTCACATAAATTGGTTGCAGCCACATTCAGGATTAACCCATCCTTCCAGTTACCCCACCTGTGGCACAGAAATGAAAGCAGGCATTGGTAGTGGGAAGAGTCAGCACTCCCTGTGGGGTCCGGAGGAGTGTGTGTGTGTGTGTGTGTGTGTGTGTGTGTGTGTGTGTGTGTGCTGGGGGGGAGGGGGGACGGGAGGCTAACCGGTACAGCTTCCTTCTCTCTTCCAGCTCCTCTTCCCGGTGGTTCTTGAACAGGCCTTGAGGGTCGTCTACCACTGTGCGTCCTAGAAGTGGGACAGAGGTCATGGGGGGTTGAGGCTTCTCCTGAGAGTCTCTTGCCTGTCCCTGCCAAGGGTGCCTCTTCAGCTGGCCCTCCCGGGGTCGGGGGGCTGACCTTTCAGCGTCACGCCCCTCCCCAGCTTCCATGCCATTGCTGTGTGCCACCTCCAGCACCACCCCCCCTTCCACAAGACCCCTCCCTCAGGTTCCTGTCCCCACGCCCTGTCCCCTCTTCTCTCTGTCACCCCCAGCTTCTCTTGTGCCCCAGAGACCTCCTCACACCGCCACCCCGCGCTCACCAGTGCCCTCGGGTAGGCTCAGGACGCTGTCGCCCTCCACCCAGCGGTAACATGGGAACCTGAACTCCTCCCCACTGGCCCCGGGGCCCTGCACAGAGATCCAGTTGCAGAACCAGGCGTCATCATTCAAGAGGCGCCGTTTGAACACTTTCACGAACAGCAGCGGCCCCAGGTACTCAGGCACATCCTCCTTGAATTCCGTCTCCTGCAGGCGATAGAAGAGACTCAGCATTGATAGAGATCGCCGGAAGCGGGACTCAGACTGAGCCCGGCTCCCCCGGACTCCCTTTCGCTGGACCACTGGGAAAGTGGCACAAAAGGAGCCAGAAAGAGAAATGGGGCGCCCCAAGCAAGTGGCTTCGCGACCCATTACAGGTCAAGTTCTTCAGGCCGGGGTGAGGCAGAGGAGGGAAGACGCACTCCTTCCTGCCCTTTTCACCTCCTGTAGCCATTGATTGTGCCAAGCTCTGAACTGGGCACCGGCGCCGCGCCCGGGCGAGCGCACAGTTGCGCGGGGAGATGCACTGTTGATCAGGCAGTTATAGCCGTGAGACCCCGGTGCCCCTACCACCACCTCCAAGGCTGAGCTCGAAAGAGGACCCACTGGGCCTGGGAGGGGCAGGCTTCCCAGAGGACAGTCTGTCTAAGCAGAGACCTCTAGCAGAGACTTTTAGTCAGGGAGGAGGAGGAGGAGGAGGAAAACGTGAAGGAAATGCATGCCAGGGAGAGGAAGCGAGAGAGCAGAGGCTGAGCGAGGACGAGCAGTGGCGAGGAGCAGAGAGCGAGGTGTGTGTGGGAGATGAGCTGGGCCAGATCGTGAGGCTTCTCGAAGTTGAAGGACTTTGGATTTAGTCTTGAGAACAAGCCAAAGCCATTCAAATGTTTTAAGCCAGGAGGGAAGGTTTTAAGGGTGAGAAAGTATTTGAAAGAAGTCGCTCTAGCTGTAGAAGGGATTGGAAGGGCAGGAGAGGAACGGGCGAGACGGGAGAAAAGGATGAAGGTGATGTAGGTTCAAAGGGACCCTGGTGGTCTGGGGTGGGTGGAAATCTGGACACGGTGGGAGATAGCCAGGAGATACAACTGGCAGCACTGGATCCTTGGTTAGACAGAGTTGATGGGAGGGGGAGGCGCGAGTGACTTCTGGGGGAAGCAACAGGCGAGGCCTGAGAGGTGGAACAAGGGGTGGACCTCACTTGGGCATGTTCCTTTGAGGCGTCTGTGGGACAGACATCCGGATCTGGAGGTCTTGGGGAGAGACTGACGGGAATTTGGGGATGGGAATTGCGGAGGAAAAAAGTAACCGGAGCCAGGGGTGAGTGCCAGGTAGATGGTCATGCCCGAGGCGCAGCGGGTCGCGAGATTCAGTATTCTGGTCTGTTAGCTTCTTCCCCCCACACCTCCCCGCCTCCCCTCCCCATCCCGTCCCACCCCGGTAGTAAAGCCCGCAAGGTCAGATGTCTAGCAACAGCAGACAAGGTTTGAAATAGCAGCTTTTAAGAACAGAGGAAACAGGAGGCGCACGGCAGATCCAGGTTCCCTGAATTTCAAGAAGAAAGAGCTCTGTGAACGACCAGGAGCAGGAGCATCCTCTCCGTTCCAAGGAGGCCGGGCGACGGGAATATTTTTTGAGCGCTTTGCTGTGTGCCATGTATCGCCCTAAGCGCTCTGCCCAGCGATCTCAGGGCTGCGGCCACGTCTGTTTGCGCTGCGGGCGCGTCTCTTCTCCGGTATTTGACTGTCTTGGGGTCAGGGGCGCAGCACTACGCCCGGCTCCCGCCAGCTCACCTTGCCCCGCGCCGGCCACAGCCTCTTCTTGAGCGCGGCTTCGCCGTGCTGGCCAACCAGCCTCAGCTGCACCTGGTTGTTGGAGCCCGCGTAGCACGAGGACCCAGTGGACACACGGACACGGTAGACGCCCATCTTGCTCAAAGACGTTCCGTGCCTTCTGAGGGGGAAGAAGAGTGGACGCTCCAAATAACTGGTGCGAGGCCCCGCCCCTAGGAAGCCTTGCGGATTTTCGCGGGTGAGCGTGGGTGGCGAGTCTGTAGCTAGCTCCGCCTGGCGATGCGCTGGGGCCCCCAGTTCTGCACAGCACCGAGCTCAGCCCCAGCCGCAAAAGGCAGGGCCCTGGCGGAGGCGCCGGGTGCGGCCCATTATCTTGATGGGAGGAGGATAGAATGGGGAAGCAAATGAGGATTTGGGCAGAAAACATGCTTTAAGAAGGAATCCATGCCTAGCCCAGCAGGGAGTGGTGTGTGCGGCTGGGAAGCCCACTACATTTAAACAAATTCTCTTCCCTCTTCTCTCTCTCCCCCCCCTCTCTCTCATCTATCTCTTTTCTCACAAGTTGGTTCACTCCTGCCAAAGGTCATGCTTAAAACTGAAGGGGTGGACAAAGGGGTGCAGGCAAGGAAGCCTAGTCTGCAGCAGCATTTGAGGAAGGTGCATTTTGGCCACCGAATTAATTTGACCAATTTTTTTAAAGATTTTTATTTTATTTTATTTTTACTCTTTTAAATTGGGGAATTGGGGGATGGGAACAGCACTGGGAAATCGGGGGAAGGGGAACAGACAAGTTGCTGTCCTTTTGTTCTTCAGTCTAGTTGTGGAGGACTTTGCTTCACTGGCCCAAGTTGACACCATCATTGCGCTCTTCCTGGGTGAGGCAGATCAGTCACTGGCTTCTGGACAGCCCCTCACACTGGCTGCTGGCTACACACGGTAGCCCATGACAACCCACTGCAGCAGCAGGGGCTCCAGCCTAGGCCTTCCCTGGCGACTCATGGCGGCCCAGCTCCAGGTTGAGCTGTTGTTCAGCATCTCAGCTGTAGAGGGCAGTGTCACTGGCCCTCATATGTGGGATCCGAACCGGGGCCCTCAGGCGTCCCAAGCCAGCTCTTAACCAATGCGCCACTCAGCCAGCCCTAATTTGACCGGTTTTGAACACTTGTGTCCCTTCCCTGTGTCTGGGGCTCATTCCTTTTTCACTTAAAAGCCCCTGCTTCTCTGTTGCCTGCAGTATAAAAATCCAAACTTCTTGGCATTCAAAGCCCTTGCTAACCTGGCCTCCCTCCCACCTCATCCCAATGCACCCCATCCTCATCTCTTGCCTCTCCATTTGGGGCTTAGAGTCTTTGTTTCCCAGAACCCACCACGCTTTTTGCTTGCAGTCCTTGCTCCCAGAAAATTCTATTCAGCCTTCTGAACCCTGGTTAGATTCCAGTTTTTCTGAGAAATCTTCCCTTGCCGTTTCGCCCCTCCCCACTGCCATCACCAGAGCTAATCAGCTTTCCTCTATACTGCTTTTGCCCTGTGCATACTTCTATTATTGCCCACTTAATACTACAGTAATTTGTTTGTATGTCTATATCCCCCACCATGGTGAGCTCCTTCTAGGTAGGGACCACATTCCAGCACAACTTACTCACTTTTCTTTTGGCATTTTAAAAAATTTTATTTATTTTATTTATTATTAGTTTCAGGTGATGACTTACCTTTGTTTGGATTTAGCACAACATCAGGCTTGTCGGTGTCAACAAGTATTTATTGAAAACACTGAGCTGAAAGATCAATTATAAGTCCTCCATTGGAGGAGACAAAGACAAACAAATAACTCTCAGACGATGTAAATAATAAGAGAATAGTAAAACAAATTCTGGTGTCACCATGATATGGGCTACTATCAGCCTGGCAAAACAAATGAAATCAATGAAAAATGTCTGTAATGCATATTTTCCTGTGGTTTTTTTTGTTTGTTTGTTTGTTTTTCTGGTGGGAAGTACATGCACTTGATTCAAAATTCACAAGGTACAAAGTGGTATTCACTAGTGTCTTGGTCCCACTTAGCCCCAAGCCGCCCAGTTCCTCCACCCCCAGCTGTCACTGTTACCAGTCTCTTCTGAGCACAAGTAAGTACATGTCTATCTTTTTGTCCTTTTTAAACACATAGTAGTGAATTTTACATGCTGATCTGCACCTTGTGTTTTTTTCCCCATTGCAACATCAATCAGGAGATCATTCCATGTCATTACTTAAAGAGCTTTCTTTTCTTAAAGTTGCCACTGTTTTCATGTAGTATAATATACTCTACTACAATAGTTTCTTACAAGTGGACGTTTAGTTTTTTGAATCCTTTGTAAATGTAAAAAATTTTTTGCTGAAAATATTATCTGGCGCATACGTCATTTGTCATATATAAGTATATCTGTAGTACAAAATCCTAGAGGTGGAACTTCTGGGCCAAAAACATATGTAATTTTGGCAGAAATTGCTAAAGCACCCTCCATAGAAGTTGTACCAATTTACACTCCCATCAGTGAGTCCACTCTCATTCTCCCTCACTCTTACCAATCATGTGTTGATAAATATTTTTACCTTAGCCAGCCTGGTAAGTGAAAAAATGGTACCCTAGTGTACTTTTAATTGCATCTTTTTTATTATGAGTAAGGTTGAGCATCTTTTCCTATTGTAGAAGCCATTTGTATTTCCTTTTCTGTGAACTAGCTATTCCATTTTTCTATTGGATTTTGGTCTTTTTCTTATTGATGTGTAGGAACTATTTATATATTTTAAAATTAGTCCCTTTCCAGCTCTATCACAATGGAAAGGGTCCCAAAAGCAATGACAGTCCTTTTTTTACCTACACCAACTCCTTAGAGCGCAGATTTTGCTCTGTGGTGTTATTCTCCAATAAAAGAAATCTGGGCTCCTTAGTGGATAGCTGACTTCATGTCTTGGGGCAGGCAAAACAAAACTCAGGATAACCTGGAACATGCTATTGTTGCTAATAATAATAACAACAACAATAATAAATAATAAATAAATATATAAAAATAAAGATGCTCTCAGGCCGGCCAAGTGGTGCATTGATTGAGAGCTGGCTTGATGCCAGCTCTGAACAGCAGGGCCCCGGTTCGGATCTCAGATATGAGGGCCAGTGACACTGCCCTCTACAGCTAAGATGGTGAACAGCAAATGGACCTGGATCAGGGCTGCCATGAGTCACTGGCCACAGTGTAGGCTGCAGCCCCTGCTGCAGTGGGCTGCCACAAGCTATTGTGTGTGGCCAGCAGCTGGCATGAGCTGCCAAGAGCCGCAGTGAGCAGCCGTCCAGAAGCCGGCAACTGATCTGCCTCACCCGGGAAGAGCGCAATGATGGTGCCAACTTGGGCCAGTGAAGCAACGTCCTCCACAACTAGACTGAAGAACAAAACGACAGCAACTTGTCTGTTTCCCTACCCCAATTCCCCAATTAAAACATGAAAAATAAAAAATAAAGATGCTCTCGAGGAAGTCACAAGCAGTACTGATAGGGCAAGATGTCCAATTCAAGGGGGCTCCCGCTGGCTATGTTTTGACTTTTGAGGAGCAAAGACTAAATAATACACAGGGTTAATTGAAATAGATAAATGTATCAGTAAGAATGCCTTCTAACTGTGAGGAACCAAAAAAAATCAATTGGTTAATTAGTTGCAGTTAACCAAAAAATCCATTTAAAATGGCTCAAAAAATTGGGGAAAATTATCTCAGAAAAGAAGAAGCCCATAGGGTAGGTTGGCTCTAGGATTGTTATTGGGCTGTCGGAAAAGTCATGACATATTTTTTGTATGTTTGTCGTTGCAAAAATGCGTCATGACTTTTCCGACAACCCCAGTAGTTCAGTGGCTCAACAGCATCATCAGGAACCAGGCTTGCTTTTTATTCTCTCTATCTTTCTGTCCTTTATGAGTAAACTTCTCAATGAATTACCACCTTAGCAAAATGCCTGCTACCTCTCTAGTAATCCCATACAGACATAACAACATCCACTGGGAAAAGAAGGACCATTTCTTCCTGTGCCTCGCCTTTTAAGAACAAGGGAATATTTCCCAGAAACCTTCCGGCAGCTTGCCTTATCTTCTATCTGTGGCCAAACCTGGGCACCAAACCCAGATCCTTCAAACAGGCAAGGGAAATGAAATCATTATGATCATCTTAGACTAGTCAATATTTACCCGAGTTATATGACAAAGGATGGAGAAACAAACATAAGCAAAAAAGGATAACAGACTTGGAAGTAGGCAACCAAGCGTGTCTGCTACGATTACCTTGTGAAAGACCTAACTTCATAATAACATTAAAAAGAGAAAAGTTACTGTTAACTGTTACAAAAAAGTGTAATACAAAAGAGTGATTATGTTAGGATTTTTGAAGTTTTTATAGGTTTTATAAGAAAGAGGATGTTACTAAGTATGAGAATGTGTGTTTCTTCTAAGTACACATCTGTTTATAATGAACAGGTACGTACTCATTTCCACTGTTAAATGGAAAAGGATGAAAACATGTAACTGTGTGAGACAAATAATCTGAGAAAGAAAAGGAACTGTTCAAGAACAGGAAAGACTGATCAGCACATGTGGCTACACATTATAACCAATTAGAAAGGAGTTCCAACCAGTTAACCAGCACTAGTACCCACATTCCATGACCAAGGAGAAAGGGGGTCCTGAGATGCCGAATGAGCCAAATATCCTAAAGACGAGCACAAATATGCAAACACAATCCTTCTTTCCCAGGAGATGGATACACTAGATGTTCCCTTAATCATTTAACATTAATTAATAACACATGCACTCCGACGTGGCAAAATGCCCAGCCCTACAGAGACCGAGCAGTGCATCGAGTCTCTGGTGGCTGTTCTCCGGAATAATGCTGAAAAGGGCGGTAACAAGTGCAATCTCTCCAAGACTGAGTTCCTAAGCTTCATGAATACAGAACTGACTGCCTTCACAAAGAACCAGAAGAACCCCAAGTGTCCTTGACCTCATGATGAAGAAATTAGACATCAACTGTGAAGGGCAGCTAGGTTTCCAAGAATTTCTTAATCATATTGATGGCATGGTGGTAGCTTGCCATGACTCCTTTACCCGTTTCCAGAAGTATATCTGAGGAGTCTTTGAAACTGGCCTCCACACCACCGCTTTCCTTCCAGCCTCCCAATCACCATGATCTCCCCATAGACCACACATACCCTAAACCCAGTGCTCGGCCACCCCATGCAGGTGACTTTGCTGGTAGCAATAAAACATTCTCGTTTTTTTAAACACACACACACACGATTTATTGGGGTAATAAGAGAAGTTTCACTGCAACAAAGATAGCTCCTTGGGAGAAACAACAAGCTTCAGAGCCCCAAGCATGTATCAATCTACTACGAAACCCAATTCTATAGCCTCAGTGCATCTGAGGTCATGAGAGTGTGACAAAATTTCAGTAACACCAAGAAAACATCAAAAAACGTATTTTAGGAACCTTAAGAAAATATCTTCCATGGCACCTTGAGCTGAGTGTCCGTGAGCTGCCAACCAGGTAGCAACTGGACTTGGAGCTGAGTTAGCTGCGCCCCCCACAACTAAGACTGAAGGATATCAACTTGGGTGTTCCCCTTCCCCAATTCCCCAACACTGTTCTCCTTCCCCATATCCCCAATAAAATCTTTAAAAAAAAAAACCTCCTTCCTAGAGAAAAACAAAAACAAGTAGAAACCAATGAAGCAATGAGTTAAATCCATGGTGTTGGTGTTTTAAAATAGATTTAAGTATAATGACAGTAAATCTTGTAATCATTGTATTTGTGTTTATTTTGTGTACTGTTTAAAGTGTATTCAAATAATCATCATATTAACTCTGTAATTGTAGTTTAAATTGTTTATGGAAATGGATGAAGTTTGCAATCAGTGTTTAAATGTTAAAATTTATTTTTCAAAGTTCTGTTTATACATACATGTTTAGTAAATTGAGCATTAAGGGGCCAGCTGAGTGGCTCAGTTGGTTAAGAGCTCGCTCAAGAGTGTGAGCTCTGAGCAACAGCGGTTCGAGTCCCGGCCCGAGCTGAGCTTCCACTGAGCTGCCAACAGGTGGCAGGATGGCTCAGCTGAAAAAAGAAACAAACAACAAAACCAAATATTTGTGGGGTGTTCTCTCCACGAACAAAAACACCCTCAAACTTTAAAAACTTTATAAACGATGTGCATAAACGCTGTCAACAATAAACACAGAAAAATACCTGAAAGGATGTACACCAAAGAACTGGCACTAATTATTTCTAGGGAAGAAGGTGGGGAAGGGACTTTCACTTTTTACCTACTTTGGAATATTTTCAAATTTTTACATTAGCATGAGTCACTTCTGTAATCTCAAATTTTTCGTGGATCATATATATTATACTGTTTGCTGGAATGTTCCAAGACTGCTTTCACCGCCTCTCAATGTCTCAGCTAAGAATGCCTGCTTCGTTTCCACCTGGAAATCCACCTTAGGTAATTGCTGCTGCTAAGATTGCCTCAGGTACAGCTGACACTCTTAGTTGCTCAGTGAGGCTGTTCTGTGTTTCAGTTTGACTTCCATCTCTCATACATTCTGTTCTGTAGACCACCTCAAGTGTAAACAGTCCTTGGCTGGCTCCATCACACCTCTGACTGCTCCTCAGAACAAAATGTCACGCATCTCCTGCAACTGCTCTGCTCTGTTCAATTTTTTTATCTTGAACAAAAATCAAGGCTATAAATGCTATCATAAAAGCATTGTCTGTAATCAAGTGTAGCTAGAAGGGAAGCCCCAAACTGAAGTTCAGGTTTTCTTTTGTAAATGAAATTTAGAGAGATCAAAATGTAGTAGATAAAACTCATCATCTGCAGAAATGGCACAAACCTAGTAATTTTCTTTTGGACCAAAAGTGTTTGAAGAGTTGGGAGGACACCCAGAAGTCATTCACAGTAATTTCCAGGTAGTTTTGGTGAGGTGAGGTTATGATGCAGTTGTGGCCTTGAGAGATTAAACCCAGGCCATTTTTACTTTTTTTTTTTTTTT